>NC_056739.1:450414088-450736588 GCF_019279795.1 Protopterus annectens
GACCACTGAGCTGAAAGGAGCCACTGGAGAATTCTCATGTGCAACCTTGCCAAGGGGACTAGAAGAACCGTGGCGGACATGGATCCTAATAGCTGCAGGACCATTCTGGCTGGGGCTTTGGACCTGGGAAGTAAGGCTCGAACTTGAGTCTGTATGGTTTTTATTCTGTCTGTAGGTAGATAGACCCGCATTTGGTTTGAGTCTATCTCTACCCCTATGAATCTTATTCGTTGAGATGGCAGCAACACAGACTTTGGCCAGTTGAAGGTAATTCCAAGGGAATTGCCCAGTGATATCGTGGCTTGTAGGCTCCGCAGTAGTAGATGTTTGGAGGCGGCAGTTAGGAGCCAGTCGTCTAGATACGGAAACACCTGGAATCCTAGACTTCTCAGGTGAGCAGTCACAACTGCCAAGCACTTGGTGAACACCCTGGGGGCTGTGGTGAGACCAAAGGGCAGCGCGCAGAACTGAAAATGACTGCCTCCTAGGCTGAAGCGCAGATGTCTCCTGGACGCTTGATGTACCATGATATGGTAATAAGCGTCCTTGAGATCTATGGAGCACATCCAAACACCTTTCTCCAGCAATGGGAGAATGGTTTGTAGGGTGACCATTCGGAACTTGGACTTTCTGACTGAACAGTTTAGAATGCTGAGGTCCAAAATGGGCCTCAAGTCCCCAGTCTTTTTTGGCACCAAAAAGAATTTTGAGTAAGTCCCTAATCCGATCTGGTCTGCGGGGACCGGTTGGATGACTCCTTTTTGCAGCAGCTTTGAAACTTCTGAGGCTGCAGTATCCCGTTGACTGGGTGGCGGGTCCGGGATTTTCTTGGACTGAGGTGGGGAGTGAGAGAAGGGGATGGTGTAACCTACGGCGATAATTCGAAGCACCCATCGGTCCTGAGTGATACCTTCCCAGGCTTTTAGGTGCTTCGAAAAATGACCCCCGACTGGCTCCGGAGCTGCACAGTCGGGCAATCCCTCAGGGACTGTGAAAAGCTGAAGAGCCACGAAAGGACTCGCGGTCTCCAGTGTTGCGAGGGCCTCTGCCGCCTCTGGGACGGCGTCTTCCTGAAGAATTTCCCCCTCCCCTGCCTCTGGAAGGGGGATCATCCTGCTGAGAGGGGTAAGGCTTCTGAGATCTACGGAACCACATTTTCCCTCCTCTTTTAGCCTTGGGATAAGGCCGAAAGGGAGTGGAAAATCGTGCCCCTACGGCAGTCAGAGTCTTACCCTCCTGTTCGCAGCGGGTCAGTGTGTCCTTTACCTTGGGTCCAAACAGGGAGGACCCATCGAAGGGGGCATCAGCAAAGGAAGACTTAAAGGCCTCCGCGAAATGACACAGGCGGAGCCAGGCTTGTCTCCGTAGAGCAATGCCTGTACCCGCCGCTCTACTCACCCCTTCGGCCGCATAAGAAATGAGCCTCATGGACGAGTTCGAAATGGACGACAATGTAGCCAGCTGAGAGCCAACCGTCTGGGCCAGCTCCTCAGGCAGGTTACCCAAGAGGGTATCGGAAAGTTCTTTAATCAGATCCCTCTGAAATCTAGTGAAGTGCGTAAGGTAGTTCAAGGACCTTAATGTAAAGGCCGCTGAACTTAGGGTGCGCTTTCCGTACCGATCCATGCTCCTAGACTCCTTATTAGGAGGATGGACGGACGTCGAAGCCTCTGCTACATCTTGCTGGGTAGCAGATGCCACCACCAAAGCATCTACAGCCACACCTTTGGTTAGAAACTCTTTTTTAGGGGGTGCCGAGAGGAACTTATTCGGACGAGCAGGCACCGGTTCCACAGAGTCTGGGTGTTCCCACGCCCTTCGACAGATCAAATCTAAGAGCTCGTCGAAGGGCGGAGACACCCAGGAGGCGGAGGGCTGAGCCCCGAAGGCCTTAAGGAACACCGACTCATCAGCAGAAGGGGGTTTGGACTGCCAGCCACCTCGTTGTTTAAGGGCTTCCAGGATGTCTGCAAAGGAGACATCATCCGAGGACAACTTAGGGGACCCCTCTGCATCATCGAGATCAGTGTCTGATGTAAGAGACTCATCAGGGGAGTCAACGTGCTTCCTCTTGCACGATCTTTTCCTGGGGGGTTCTTCCGAAGAAGCTTCAGAAGGACCTCCAGGAGGGGGGGAAACCCCAGTGGGGGTAACCTCAGGCCCCGGAGCTTCGCTGTCTAAAGACAGGGGGACTGCCAAAGACCCAGTCTCGGTATGCAGGGAAGGAGCTGGGGAGACCGTGGAGGTAGCCAAAGATGATTTGGCTAACGCACTCCTCTTAGCCCTCTAGGCAGGACCACCAGAATCCTGGGAGGTTCCCACCTCCGTGGCCACGACAGCAGACGGCACTCCCGGTGCCGACGCACCAAGAGGGAGACTTGGGACCGAAAACAACAATCCCGAAGCATCCCCCCGGGGCCGATGGAAGAAGTCCGCGTACCAAACTCCGACCCAAGAGCCGGAGTTGGAGTAAGGGTCGGGCCCGACCCTAAAACCTCCACCGGTTCCACCAGCACCGGCTCCAACGGTGCCGAGGCTGTTGGAGGAGGAACCATAGTAGGGAGGTGGACCATCGGCTCCGAAGCCGAATGGGCTGGAGCCGAAACTAGCTTTTGGAACACCGGAGACTGGAAGAGTCTTAGGAGCACCATGTCGATGTCCGAATCAGACATCTTGGATGATCTGGACGATACCGATCGGGTCCGAACCGATTTCTCCATCGGCTCCAAGGGACTAGGGGACCGGCTCCGAATGGATTCTATAATTATCGGCTCCGAGGGAGATCTCAAGGTAATTTCCCTCGGTGCCGACAAGGACTTCGGCTCCGAAGGGGAAGAGTCTGAGCCGGCAACCCTCATTGGCTCCAATATCAGTGGAGCCGATGAAGGTGACCCGCCTCTCGATGCTCCAGTCCTCTGCTCCGAAACCAGAGGGGTCGAGACTGGAGGCATCGAGGCAGACCGTTCTGCCCTCAGCTCAGAAGTCCGTGGAGCCGATGGAGAAGTCTGCCTAGATTTTTTGGCAGTCAGTTCCGACTGACTGGTCGGAGCCGACGCTTTTTTCTTTTTTGAAGGAGAAGGAGAGGAAGATAAAGCCTCCTCGAAGGATGGCTTAATTAACCCCTTAAGGATTAATTTGTTTTTCCTCTCCTGGAGGACCTTTGATGAGAAGGCGTGACACACGCTACATGATTCTTGTAGGTGCTTGGTGCCTAAGCAATAGACGCACGAGGAGTGGTCGTCCGTTATGGACATCTTATAACCACACCTCGTGCACTTTTTAAACCCGGAGGGTCTATGCTCTTTGGACATAACTAATTTCGAAAACAGTACACCTGTCTAAAGAGAAATACAACAAAACTGAATAGTTTAAGAACAACCACAATAGAATAAAGTTTTGTTTGTTTTTTTTTTTTTTTTTACACAATACAGTTGAACAAACCACACAGAAAGAGAGAGTCAAGACCCTCTAACTTAAACGGGTACTTGACCCACGAAAGAAACACTAATAGCAAAAGCAACAGGGGAAGGCCCCTCTAACTAAAATGGGAAACCTTCTCTGACGAAAAAAACACGAATTTCTCAACAAAACTGTTCAATACACACTCGTATAACAACAATAGCTGTTAAAACAGCTTTTGGGTTCAAAGCAAGCAAATTTCTGACAGGAAAAAGCCTAAATAAATAGTACTTAGCCCAGCCAAGTTGAGACCACGTCTAAGCTTGTAAGCGGCAAACGAGATCTGGGGGATTAGTGGTGGTGCATCCTGGGATAAAAGATAGCTCAGCCAATAAGAGGCCTCGCTCTATAGCATAAGCGTGCCGAGTCGGAGCCGAGGGATCGGCTCCGAGCCCATCAGTACAGAATGTAGGCGAGATAGGATCACATAACATCAAATGTTCATATCTCTGGAACCACAGGGGTTACAAAGAAGAATAAATGTCAACCTCTCCAGCACAAATTATTTTTATAGTGGTAGCATTCTTTAGGTTCTAGATCTTAAAATTGCTTTTACAAGTCACAGCAAACACTGTAACTAATACATTTCTAATATTTTAACAACTTGTAATATCTCAGCAACCACTCGACTTACACACATACTGTTCACAGCATTTCATGCAAGACTAAATAGTTGTGTATGTGCTACTTGGTTGTCAGGATATTTAAAAAAATATGGCATTTATGACAATGTAAATAAATATATTAACAGCAATTAATATTTCTTTACCTGCACAAGAATGAGGGCAACTATCAATGCAGTTGTGTTTACCATTGTGTAAGCTTTATGATGTAGTCTTTTAATACTTTATATGTAGCAAGATTTTGGAATTATTGATGCAACTATGAACAAGCAATATATGCTGGCTACAGGCATCAGTAGGATGTAACTACACAGGCACCCAAAGGAGTCGCTCGGCTGTAATGGAGTTAAGGATCTGGATCCAAAATCTCAGTCTCTCATTTCTTGAGCTTCCCCCCTGTTTCATTATCATCATCCCATTCTATGAATTGTAAGCTTTGGTTTGTACAAGACTCTTAACTGTGCAGCCCTAAAATGTCCCTTCAAATCAGGTAATCCCAAACCACTTTGTTCTATTGAAAGGATCACCTTATCCCACTTGACTCTTGCTCTCTTCCTCTCCCAGATAAAATCCCTCACTTTTTTATTAATTGCTATCCACAACTTCTCCAACAGTTGATAAAAATATGTCTTACCTGAGTATAAAACTAAAGGGACTAAAAACATTTCCAGTGTTTCTATCTTGCTAGCCATACAACAGAGCTTGCAATTTCTCAGATTTTGTATTATCTTTTTCCTCTCTTCCCACATATCCTTAGCTGCCATAACAGAATCCTTTTTAACCTAAACTACTAAGTACTTCATTTTATCGAGTCCCCATAAATATGGGTATTGTTGAACCAATCTGTGTGCAGATACACAGTTTACAGCTATTGCCTTTGTTTTATCTTCATTAAATTTTGTATCCCAAAATGACATGAAAATGTCTCAGAATGTTCCACAACCCTGAAATGTCCTCTTCTGCTCTTATCAGGTACAAAATAAACACAATATGCAAATAAAGCCACCTTTTCTTGATTACCATACCAATTATATCCTTGAGTTGCTGAGTCCCTCATGCTCCTTGCCAATGGTTCTGAATAGAACTCAAATACAGGAAAAAGAGGACACCCCGGTCTGGTTCCTCTGAATTAAGAGAATTTATCAGAGAGGTACTCCACCACTTTAATTTTCACCTCCAACCCCTCATATATCCTCCTAATTAACCTTATTATTTTGTCTGGTAATGCAAATTCTTCCATTGTCTTATTCAGAAAATCCCAGCTTACTTTGCTGAATGCTTTCTCTGCATCAAGACCCACTACCAACAATGATATTTTCTTACATTCTGCTTCCCTCCGCATCATCATAGTTCTATTAAACGTGTCAAATGTTTGTCTCCTGCTCACAAAACCACACTGATCCATATCGATCAATTTTGGCACCACCTTTGCCATTCTTTGAGCCATTATAGACAAACACCTTATAATCATAGAGAAGTAGTATACCAGGATCCACCAAAAAAAGTGTTTGAGCGCGTTCGTTTTTTAAGTAAAAAAACTTCATCAGAATGACAAACACATCCAATAACCATGTGTTTGTCATTCTGATGAAGTTTTTTACTTAAAAAACGAAAGCGCTCAATAAATATTTTTTGGTGGATCCTGGTGTACTACTTCTCTTTGGTTTTCTTTGTTTGGAATACCTGTGGATTACCTTATAATCATAGTTTAGAATTGAAATGGGCCTACATGAAGCTGGATCTGATAGGTCTTTACCATCCTTAGGTGTTACAGCTACCACAACATTCTTCCAGAATATTGGTGCTTCTCCTCCTTTTAAAATATTGTTAAAGATATGGAAGGTTTTGTTTATTACTTTCTTCCCTCTTAGCTTCCAAACATCCATGAGAATACAATCCATTAGATTGGTTATACATCACCTTTTTATCTCATCTCCTCCTATCTTAACTGTTAGCAATTGAGCTTCATTTACTGCTAACTTTGACATATTTAATTCTTCCATAAACATAGCCATTTGTACTTTTTTCTTAATTTCCACATTTCTCCGCTTTATACATATTTTCATAACATTTCCAAAATATTTCTAATACCTCTACGGGATCTCTGGTTGTTTTCTTTGTTGTAGGCCCCCTAAGCTTAGCAACAACCCTTTCTACTTTTTGTTGCCTGAGCCATTGTACTAAAAGTTTTTGTACTCTGGCATTATTATCAAAAAAACAGTTCCTTAACAGCAATCTTTCTAAACTTGTGCATATTATTGAGGCAGTCCCTTATTTTTTCTTTTCACTCTGCATTTGCGCCTCTTTTTGTTCTGTGACATTCCCCCTATTCTGCAATTCTTTAACCTTTTTCAGTCTTTCTAAACAATTCTTATTACTTGGCCACAGTCACCAATAAGTGTACGGTCACCTCTAAACAATATATAGATAGTCCAGCAAAAAACAGCTTCACCGTCAATGAAAACAGCTCCACAGCATCAATAAAAGTATTTACACAACGCCAAAATTAATGTAATTCATTTGCGAAACAAAACAGTGAGCCAACACCTTTTGAATAAAAACAGTTAAGCGCTTTCACCCATAACAAGTGGGCTTCTTCAGAACACCATAACAGTTGCAAAGACGCTTGATATAACATTTTTGGCGCCAAAATCTGCTAATTAAAAATTTCCTTTCCTGTGTGTTAATGCTGTATTACCATTCTAAAAAAACATAGAATGCCTTACATACAACACAGGATGCGAGATACATTACAAATTGGGCTGTTCTTGAAGTTATTATGTCATCCTGGACTTAGACATAACCCCCAGTTAATGGTTGGAACCTTCCCATGTAATCAGTGTAACTTTTGTGGCAGCATTGATTCTAATACCCCGTTTATACATCCAAAGAGTGGTATGAGGTATAACTTCAAAGTACACGCCAACTGTATGTCTGAACATGTAGTTTATCACGCATCCTGTGTTGTATGTAAGGCATTCTACGTCGGTAAGACCGACAGGAAACTAAGGGTTAGGATTAGAGAACACCTATATCAGATTTAGGATAGGATTAGTGGTTAATGCCCTCTCTAAACATGTTAGAGACACAGATGAGACTCGCAGCTTCCTGTTTAGGGTTATAGAGACCATCTCAGTTAGCCCTAGAGGTGGAGATGTGAGGAATTGGACAGAGACACAGGAAGTGAAATGGATCATCAGGTTGAGGGCTGATCTATATCCAGGACTCAATGACAAGATGTCATTGAAGCCTTTCCTGAAGTCCAGAGGGCTTAGATGAATATTATACCCCATTTCATGACAACAGTCATAATGTAGATTTGTTATTTTAAATACTCTATATGGGTTCTATCAGATATAATGTTTTTATTACACGTATCAGATAGAGATATATGTACTTTGGTATATGTCTCAATAATTTAAGAATGCATTGTATTTTATTGTTGCTAGTTATACGAATTCATATTGTTGTCAGCTATTTATAAATCTGGCGTTTGTGTTTATACATGTTGATTTTATATTTTTGATGCTGATGCATTTGATTAATTGTTTTAACAAGTGTTAATTGATTTTATATATTTAGATGGGCTGGGTCTGGCACCTTTTTTCCTTTATAAAGTGAAAGAATGATCTTGTTTTTATAGTCTGAGGAAGCCCTTTTGGGGTGAAAGCGCTTACCTATGTTTTGTTGATCTCATGAATAAAAGATCTTTCTACTGTGGATTTGGGTGCTTCATTTTGTGGATTACTGAATGACTTTACAGAACTGCAGCTTTGTTTTGCTCCAGCACCTGTGTTTTTGCTTCATATATCTTATTGGTTTGTGTGTGGTGCAAGGAGTGTTTACTCCTTGGGCAACTACAATTTTTACATTTATTTCTTTATATAATGTATAACATTTCTTATATTTACCATTTAATTTCAATATGCTATTAACAGAGGAAATGTCTGACAAAACTACTGTTACTATTTAATGCAAATCACTCAAATGATCAATAGGACTTGTCTAATAGGCATGATGTATATCAATAGTTGAAAATTAGGAAATTTTCCACATACACATTGAAAAGTTTCCAAATATATGTACAAAAGTCAATGCCTCATTGGTCCGATCCGACCATAAGCTAATTACCCTAGATATCCACATCTTTCCACCACCCCCATTAAGGAAACCATGGCAAAAAATTTCTCCAAAGCCAACTTCATGCTTCTTAAGACAGAAGTGGTGAACTTCACGACACCCATGCAGATGAACAATACAGTTACGACTACTGAATCCTACACAACTGCACTTTATAAGCATTTACACGAGTGCATGGATCGTGCTATTCCAAACAGAACCAAGACGCTATCCTCCAAAAAAAGGAAGCCAATCTGGTGGTCCCCTGCCATAAACAAACTGTACAACAGAAGGAAGAAACTGTTGCAAAAGAGAGTAAAATCCCACGAGTGGAGGAGCTCCCTGGTAAGCCTTAGTAAGCAGCTGTGATCCCTGATAAATCCTCCAAAGCTACTTACGAAAACAAAATCGCCACGGATTCTAAAGACAACCACAAAGCATTCTATAGCTATGTCAAGAATCTCAATGGTAACACTCAGATCTGCTCTGAGTTGCAGCACAACAGCACGAAATATACAGACCCAACTGATATTGCCAAAATCCTAGCAGATAGGTTCAGTGCTAACTTTACCCCCCGCTCACCCACTAAAGAGCCCATCTCTATACCAGAAGAATACAAAGTTCCTGTAATCACGACTGCACAGGTAAAAACCACACTCTCCAAAGCCAAGAACACAGCATCCATGGGACCAGACAACATCCCAGGCTGTGTTCTACATGAACTACAGAATGAACTGACACCCAACCTAAGTACCATGTTCAATCATATCCTCACCTCAGGCTTTGTGCCTGCTGAATGGCGCAGAGCGACGGTTATCCCACTCCACAAGTGGGGAGCCACCATGGACCCCGGGAACTACCACCCCATTAGCCTGATGAGCCTGGTCTGCAAGGCCATGGAATGTATCATCATGGAACTTATAAACAAAGACATTGGTAATCTCCAAACTCTGGACCCCACCCAGTTTGGGTTTGTAAAAGGCAGATCATGTCTCCTAAACCTGATAGACTTCTTTGAAGCAGTCACTAAATCCGTAGATGAGGGTAAGGTGGTTCACACAGCCTATCTAGATCTTGCCAAGGCTTTCAACACCATCCCCCACTCTGGAATTACAGATAAACTCACTAAACTAGGTATAAAAACCTATGTCACAAGATGGGTTGCCAACTGGCTCACTGACAGAACCCACACTGTGAAAGTAGCAGACTCCAAATCCAACTTCAAACCAGTGACAAGTGGAGTACCACAGGGTTCAGTCCTGGGTCCTCTCCTGTTTGGTATCTACTTCTCATAAGTACAGGCTAACACAGAAGGTCTTTGGCTAATGAAGTTTGCAGATGACTGCGAACTGAGCCATAATCAAAACTCCTAACGATGTGGACATCCTACAAAAGAGCCTCACTGAGACAGATGCCTAGTGTCAAAGCCATGGCCTCAAGTTCAATGCCAAAAAGTGCATTGTCATACCCTTTGGTAAAAACTCTGTACCCATGAACTACAACATAGGCGGCAGTATACTTAACACCGAAAGTGTGATAAGAGACCTTGGGACACAGGTGGACAGTAGTCGCTCCTTTGATAATCACATCGCCACACTAGTCAGGAAATCCCTCTACGTGGCACACCTCATCACAAAAGGTTTCTCATCCAGAAAAAAAGAAGTAATTGTTCCCCTCAACTCATCACTCATTAGACCCACTATAGAGTACAATGCCCCTTTTGGTATGTACCTCACACGACATCGACAATAACTGGAAAGGCCGCAGAAATACCTCACAAAGAGGATTACCGGCCTCAAACAGATGCCCTACGCAGACAGTCTAAAAAAACTCCAGCTTTACTCCGTTGCATATCGCCTACTCAGAGGTGATCTCTGCCTAACATACAAAGCTATGTCAAACCCAGAGCTGCTGGACATGCTCCACTTAAAGAAATCCCAATCCCTCCGAGCTACATGCTCTAGGGACCTAAACCTTGTCACCACAATAAACAGAACATGCCGGAGGGATAGATTCCTGTCCCAGAGACTTCCCATACTCTGGAATAAACTACCTATCTATATCAAACAAAGTTCCTCATTAGCACTCTTCAAGAAAAATCTTGATGATTGGATTGGAAATAGGAAATTCACCCTGGGGATCACTTCTGTGGCGCTGCTCGTCAGTGGCACAGGAAAATAATTTTCTTGGGTGGCAAAAGCCAGGGTACCTTTTGGCTGGGCTTGTATAGGCCCCAGGGCCGATAGCTTAGTACCTACCTATGAACCTAATGCATGCAGAGAGGAAACTGCCCTAATCTGAATGGATTTCAGTTTCAGATTACACATTTAATGTGCCTATTGGAGAAACTTGTCTGTGCCATCACATGTCTGTGTTCTAAAGTTTATACTGAAAAAAGACATTTTCCAGCAAGAATTTTTCATCCTTCTTAACTGCTTCTCAATAATAAGATAATCAACTGTTTACTTTTTAATTTACCTTTTATATTAAGTTGTCTAACCTAATGCCCAACACATATTGCACTATATAATTAGCTGTGCAAAAATTATAAACATTATACAGGCACAAACGAGCATTTGAGTACATAACTTTTGACAGTTCTTACTTCATTGTAAATGTCACTGCCTTGTGCAGATCCCATAAAAAAGCTGCGAAATGATATACTAGGTCCTCAAACCATGACTACACACAGCAGATTATATTTATTTATTTTATTTAACATTTGTTTGCCAGGATAGTCCGACTGGGCAACAAGTGTCTGTTTTCAGCAGAGTCCTACTCCATAAGTTTACAGAGAGAAGAAAATTTTACAAAGATGTAAAGAGGTTTCAGACTTTACATCTTTCACGATGCGGTAATTAATAAATTCTACGATGTGGTCTGGTGGCTGTGCTGCAATTCATAATGAATATGCTGAAATGATTGTTGGCAAAAATCGTTAAGGTGTTTACCACAGGCCCTGCCATGGTAGTACTTCCATACCACTCACTTGCACATACACTCACACCTACAGCCAGTTTAGAGTATCGAATCCAACCACTACAGGTCTTTGGAGCTGGGGAAGAAACCGCTGCACCCAGCGGAAAACATTGGGATCACAGGGATGCCATCCAGGCACTGTACAGAAGGCACCTCAGCAGAGAATTTAACCGTAAAACCTCTTATTAGGCAACAACACTAACAGCTGCACTACCCTGTCCACCCCAAACCACCACCGCCTGCCCAACCACTGCGAAATACAATCTCAACAGTCCCTTCTCAAAACCAGTTTTATGCTTCCACTTAATACGCTGCAGAAACTTTTTAATTACTGTATACCCAGGGTAACTTTGTTTTCATATCTCACACCCTTCCTGACAATTTACCCTTGCGCAGCATTGCAACCAACTACAAACTAGATGTTTTACCTCCTTTTATTCCAAAAGTTCCATTCTAAAGCAGACAATTCCTGTCTTCCGTTTCTGATCCAAACTCCATTGGTAGCATGTTAATTTTCCTTTAACAAGAAACATCTTTATTAAATTATCTGTATGACATACGCAATCTTCATTTATATAAATGAAAACAAACGACATTGACATAATTTTTGTTGCAACCATAATACCATTACAAACAGTTAAACACGCATGCAAGTCAAATCAGCAGACATATATAACTGAAACCAATCACATCGAGTATCAATGTATTTCACTTTCAAAAACAAAATGCATATTCAGCACCTCTGAAGTCACACATTACTTAACTTCAAAATGTGCAACTTTCTCTGATAAACCCACTATTTACCCTTTGCAAATAAATGCAATCTCCTTCCCTCCAATGAATCATTAACTGATACTGCCAAGAAAACACTACTTGGTACAGGCCCTTTTCTTTCTTAGTCTCTAGCACATGGAAGCAATTAACAACCTCAAATCCTTGAAAAACATATTCTAACTCACTTTACTCATCTAGCACAGTCCAGCTACTTCAACTGTTCCTCAGTGCTCATACATTCCTATCAACAGCCTTAGCCAATATGCATTGAACTTGACAACCTCTTCAGAGGCAACAACCCCATTTCAGAATGAAGACTTAGGTTTGGCTCTTAAACAATTATACCATATCCATAAATACACTTCCCCAGTGTCAGCAATTAAATGTCATTTTTCCATTTTCACCCATTAGCTCAATGATGTAGCCTAATAAATACCAGGACTCAGCATATATAATTAACCATGTGTTACCTCATGCTAGTCTTGCAAAATTCTGCTCATACTTACAAAACTCATAACACATTTGATACTGCTGCTGTACTACATGCAGATCTGTATCGTATGCAGATGCATCAAATGTAGCATTTTTAACTATATGCATTACTTTAAGTTTTGGTTATGGCTAAAAACAGCCCCTCTTTGCCAGCTCACCAACCAAATTAAAAAATGTATCAGAAAATCAATGTTTGAATGGTTGGAGTGATAAAAGACCACCCATGTACTAGGTGATCCAAATCAGAATTTGTTTTTCCAGACAACTGGTCTACCCTTGAAAAAAATGAGTACTAACTAATAAAATAATGGGAACTCTTAAGGTTAAAAGAAAGTTAAGTGCTAGGCCATGGCAGCCTGGTACTGCAACAGTTAATATCATCCTAAGCAAGTGTTGCAAGAGAACTGTTATAGATGCAATGCACCTATAATCCAAATGAAAGATCATTTTCTGGAAATGTCCATGTAGTTCTCACCCCAAGGAAACAAAAGCTTACTTTAATGTGTAATTAAGCTTAGGTGTATCTAAATATAAAATGAAGCAGCAGCTATATCTAAAAATAATATCCTCTGAGAAAAAAAAAAAAAACAATAAGCGATGCCATCCAGCCATCCATCCATCAATTCAGTACAGTTAATAATCTCTAGACCTACACATTACGAAATGCAAATTACAGTATTTTAAAATGTAGCAATTAATACTGCAGTACTGTACAACATAAAACCATGGCTAGTAAGTGCATTGCATGGATGCGAATAAATTTACAGAACCTGAAAGAAAATCAACCACAAAAGGTGAGGAGAAAGCAGTGGCTGCAATGAATCCTGCAGCTGCACAGCAAAAGGCAGTTCAAGCTCTAGCTTTGGTGCAAGACATGACTTCCAGAAATCTAGAGGAAAAATAAATCAAATGTGCTCATAGCTGATAAAAATAAAATGAAAGACTGAAGGAGTATATCAACTCAAATAACAAAAGGCCGGAAAACACGGAAGAAACTAAACAGATATTCAGATGAGCTGATAAAATTGCAAAAGAAACAGGCTGGGCATGTAAGAGATTGCTCAAGAAGAGATATTTCCGAGAATAGTAGAATTAGAGAATAGAGCAGGAAGGGAAAACCTGAAAATTTCTGCAGTACCAGAGAAGCTGGAAGTAACAGACTGTATTCATTTTATCAAAGCACAAATAAGCAACTGGACTGGTATTCCACAGCAGGAATTAATTGAAAGGGCACATCATGTGCATGGTCCAAACCTGGTGAAGAAAGTAGCCAAAAAAGATGCAATTGCACCATCAGTTAATTCTGATAAAACTTGAGGCAGAAGAACACAGTACTAAAAGTTGGAGACAGTAGAGTGTGGAAAATGATTACTCACGGTACACAAGGCAGGAGGAGTACATTTACTCCAGCAATCAGGGAATGTAAACAAGCAGGTGTAAGATTCAAGCTGCTGTATCCAGCAATATTCTGAATATTTTTCCTGAAGGGTTCAAAGTCATTTTTTGATGCAGAATATGCCAAGGAGGAAATACAAGTTTATCCAACAAAAAGTGAGCTATCAAACAGAAGAGGATTCTGTCTCTTATCCTTCTGATAATAAGGAACATAGACAAACTATGCCAGTGAAACCTTTTCCAATGTTGCAAAGAAAAATGTTTGACAGACAAGAGAAACACAGAAGCTGACTAGAAGTACCAGGAGTGGAGTACATTGGAAATGAATCAGAGACTGGAGCTGGAAGATAGATATCAACAGAAAGAAAACCAGCAACTCAGAAATTGAAACATGGGACTACAAAGAAAAAAGGATTCATGTTCTTACCATAACGTTCCATGTTTGTTGTCCTTTCTCTCGCCTTCTTTCTTTCTGATTGGGTTCGGAGCCAATCTCGGCTCTGACTCGGCCACTTCTAAAGCTTGAAGAGTCCTTACTGGCTCCAGGTTAACCCCTTATCCCAGCATGCTTAGCGGTAGCTATCCAGATCTCATTTGTGAGAACTAACCACTAGATAAGAGAACTAATAATTACCAAATAAAGGAGGTAACTAAACAATACTGCTTCCTTGTACCGAAACAACAGAACAAAGGTGACAAGGATTATACCAATAGTTGAAAAGCAAAGGAAACTCAGCCAAAACAGGAAATTCCTCTCACTCATCTAGGATGGGGAAAGGAGGGAGGGACGCAAGAAGGAAGGTGAGATAAAGGACAACAAACATGGAACATTATGGTAAGAACATAACGTCTTTATTTTATGTTGTCCATCTCGCCTTTCTTCTTTCTGGTTTGGACAGCGTCCCCAGCAACTAAATTCTGTATGGCTCACTGGAAAAGAGACTTCAGAGCCATGGAACCAAAAGATGTCCTGTTCCAAGAGGCCATGTCTACTTTGTAATGATTAATGAAGGTATGGGGAGTAGCCCATGTTGCTGCTGCACAAATACTATCTAATGGAAGCTTGGCTTGAAAAGCTATTGAGGTAGCCAAGAACCTAGCAGAGTGTCCCTCACCTTTCCCGGGACAGACACATTCCGAGACTCATAAGTATAAGCAATAGTATCAGACAGCCATTTTGACAAGGTCACTTTGGAAACCGGTGAGCCTTGCTTACTCTGTGAGAAAGATACACACAGCTGATCTAATTTTCTGATGTCCTTGGATCTTTGAAGATAAAATCGTAACAGCCTGTGGACATCCAATTGATATAGCATATACCCTACCTTGTTGCCATAATTTGGAAACAATACAGGGAGTTCAATGGACTGATTCAAATTATACTCTGAAGAGACTTTTGGTAAAAAGGAAGGATTTGTTCTTAGAGATGCTCTATCCTTGTGAAAAATCATATAAGGAGGATGGATGAAAAGTGCCTGTAACTCGGAAACCCGTCTAGCTGATGTAATTGTAATCAGGAAAAGAGTCTTCTATGATAAGAATTTAAGAGGACAAGAAGCGGCTGGTTCAAAGGGAGGGAGGATTAGAGCCACTAGTACTAAATTTAAATCTCAAGGATGGAGAGGTTCTCGGATGGAAGGCCTTAATAGAGTAGGACCTTTTAAAAAGTCCCGACATAACTCGTGGGACATGACATTAGAACCCATAAGACCCACATGAAAAGTGGAAATAGCAACCAGTTGAATGTGAATCGTAGCAGTCGCTCTACCTTTGTCAAAGGTTTTGGCCAGGAAGTCCAAAATTTTTGAAATTGGTGCTGTAAAGGGATCAATGTCATTTTGTTCTGCCCAGAAAGAGAACCTCTTCCATTTACCAGTGTAAAGTTTTCTAGTAGTTGGTTTGTGAGAAAAGACTAAAATATGTTGAACCATAAGGCGAGATATCTGGAAGCCTGGCTAGGACTAGAAGTGGGGAAACCAAGCTGTCAGCTTGAGAGTTTGAATGGAGGGATGAAGAGTACCCGACTGATGTGTCAGGAGATCTGAAACCAGGTCCAGCATCCAAGGCTCCACTTGCAGGTAATGCCAAAGGAACAGGAACCAGATCTGACGAGGCCAGTAAGGGGCAATAAGGATCAACTTGCGACTCAACAACTTTGCTTTCTGAAGAACTTTTGGAATTAGAGGAAAGGGAGGAAAGGCATAAAGAATCCTGGGGGGGCCAATCGTGGATAAGTCCATCGCTGGGCGAGTGTCCCAGTGAGGGAACTAGGAAAAAGTAGCTACTGCATTTGTTGTGTAGGTGTGAGGCGAAAAGATCACAGCATGGCTGGCCCCATCTGTGGAAGATCATATCCACCACATCTTGTTTCAGAGAAACTTGTGGGGCATGAGAATTGCCCTGCTGAGCTTGTCCGCTATCACATTGGATTTCCCCGGGATGTACACTGCAACCAGAAAACACTGAGAGGAAATCACCCATTGCCATATTCGAAGGGCCTCCCGACACAAGGGGTAAGATTTGGTTCCACCCTGTTTGTTGATGTACCACACTACTGACATGTTGTACATCTAAATTGCTATATAGCCCAAAGGAAGAGAGTCTTGAAGTGCTTGCAACGCTAATAACACCACTCATCTCCAAGACATTGATGTGCAAATGGTACTCGTGAGGTTGCCAAGTTCCTTGAACTGTCTGTCCCAGATAATGCCCCCCCACCCTATCTGGGAAGCGTCCATGGTCACTGTGGCTACTGGATGAGGGGCTACAAAGGGTCTGCCACCTAGAGTGACTAGGGGAGAGTGGAGCCACCACTGTAGATCTTTCTTGCAAGCATCCATGATTAAGATCATGTGTGACATTGGTAGATCCTGATATGACCACTGAGTGAAGAGAAGCCATTGCAAAATGCTAATATGGTAATAAGCCAACGGGACTAGAGTAATAGCAGCCACCATCAAACCCAAGACCTTTAGGACTACCCATGCCTGAACCTTTGACAAGGGAAGAGAGATCAGACGAAGAATGGCACGCACCCTTTCTTGTGGGAGCTTGGCTATCATGTCTCTTGCATTTAATTGAGTGCCTATGAAAGTAATACACTGAGAGGGGAAACCAGGCAGATTTTTTGTAATTTATTGTGATTCCTATACATGCACAAGTGTGAATCGTGTGGTTCCTGGCCCTTAACAGATGATGTTCGGTGGTGACAGTGAGGAGCCAGTCTTCTAGATAAGGAAACACCTGGAATCCCAAACGTCTCAGGTGAGCCATCACCACTGCCATGCATTTGGTGAAGACGCTGGGGGCTGTGGTGAGACCAAAGGGCAGAGCTCTGAAATGGTAATGACTGGCTCCCAGCCAGAAGGGGTCTATATTAGAACACAGAATGTTCAAAATTTCGAGTGGTCTAATATCGACCCATTTTCAGCAAACGCTGAAAATATCAAAGAAACAGAAAACCAAATGTTTTCCTAGGGAAAGAATTTGGTTGTCCATTTCTGTTGCTTCGGTATTTTCAGCACTGTGGTGGAAAGTTATGGGTCGGGTTCAGGTAAGTATGCGATTGTGTGGACGTGAGGGTTAGGGCGGGTTAGGTGAGTTAGGGTTAGGGCACGGGTCAGGTAAGTGTGCGATTGTGTGTACTTGAGGGTTAGGGCTGGGTAGGTGAGTTAGGTTTATGGCGCGGGTGAGGTGACTGTGCGATAGTGACGGACCTTAGGGTTAGGGTTAAGGTAAGTGGATAGTTAGTGGTGTATGTATAGTTTAGTGTAGTGTAGGGTTAGGTGTAAGAGTTTAGGTGTATGTGTGTGGATTGCTGTTTGTTTAGTGTGCTTGTGTTGTGTGTATGTGTTTTGGAAAAGCAAATGTTTTCCGTAGGAAAAAAAAAAAAATCGCTGTTCTGTATGTTTGATGTTTTAAATTTTCGATTCATAGGGTTCGATATTAGAACACTCGAAATTTTGAACGTTCCGTGTTCTAATATAGACCCACCAGAAGTGTAAATGTCTCCTGGACTACCTGTCCATTTTTGTATGGTAGTATGCACCCTGGAGATAAATAGAGCACATCCAATCATCCTGACCCAAAAAGGGTAGAATGGACTGCAGTGTCACCAACCAGAACTTAGTCTTCTTTACCGACCTGTTTAACTTGCTGAAATCCAGGATAGGTCTCCAGTCCCCTGTCTTTTTCAGAACTAAAAAAAACCTTCAGTAAGTTCCGGATTCGATCTGGTCTGCGGGGACTTCCTGAATGGCTCTTTTTTGCAGCAAACTTTTTACTTCTAAGGCTGCTTGATCCTGAAGATTGGGTGGAACATCTGGGATTGATGGTTTTTGACTTCTTGGGGGTGTTTGGGAGAAGGGAATTTTGTAACCCCTGGATATTATGCACCGTACCCATGCGTCTTCCGTTATATCTTGCCAGGCTCTTGGGTACAGTGATATTCTGCCCCAGACTGCCTTCAGAGGTTGGCAGATGAGCAATCCTTCAGGGATACTGAAAGGGCCGGGTAGAGAACGTATCCCTGCCACCCTGTTGTGGGCCCCCCCCCCACGAGGTCGGCGTCTCCCATTATTTCCCCCTCCGCCCCTGGGGGAATTATATCCACAAGTGTCCGGCGAAGCTCCCTGGGATTTACGGAACCATATTTTGCCATGCTTTTCACCTTTGGGATAAGGCCGGGATAGAGTGGAAAGATTGACTCCTACGGCAGAGAGAGTTCTGCTATCTTGTTCACTCCTGGTAAGAGTCTCTCAAACTTGCGGCCCGAACAATGCCGAGCCATCAAAGGGGGCATTCGTAAAGGAGGACTTGAAGGGCTCCGCAAATTGACAAAGACGCATCCAGGAGTGTCTGCGAAGAGCCACTCCTGTGCCTGCAGCCCTACTCGCTCCATCTGCTGCATAAGAAATTAGGCGCATGGAAGAGTTAACAATGGAGGTTAGGGTCACTAGCTGGTTAGCCGACTTGGAAGCCGCTCCCTCAGCTGAAGGATCCTGGAGGGTATCTCCCAGCTCTTTAAGGAGATCCCTCTGAAGCCTTGTGAAATGCATCAAATAGTTCAGCAAACGAAAAGTAAAGGCCGCTGAAGAGAAAACACACTCCCCATATCTATCCATGGCTCTAGACTCCTTGTTTGGTGGATGGATAGATGAGGAAGTCTCTGCGACTTTCTTCTTGGTGGCTGCCACCACCACCATAGCATCAACTGGCACTCCAGTCTTGTCCTCTGGTGCGGTCATGAACTTGTTAGGCCTTCTCGGAACAGGCTCCATGGTCTCTGGAGCACTCCATACCTTTCGACTCACTACAGACAAAAGTGGGTCGAAAGGTGGAGACACCCAGGAAGTGGAGGGTCGGGAACCAAACGCGTCCAGGTACACGGACTCATCCTCAGAAGGGGCAAGGGACTTCCTGGAGATGTCTGAGAATGAAACATCTTCAGAGGGGGACCGTGGGGACCTTTCCGAGTCATCCAAGTCCATGTCAGAAGTGACGTACTCAGGGGAGTCCACATGCTTCCGCTTACATTTCTTCTTCCTGGAAACCTCCTCTGAGGCATGCTCAGGACAGGTCTCTTGAAGAAGAGGGGTCGCCCTGTGGGGCAAACTGGGACATCGGTTCCCTACACTTGGACGGAGAGAAGGATCTGAGGCAGACACTGGTATCGATGGGGATGGAGCCAATGGAGCCGAGGGTGGGGCTGTCTCGGTGGACAGCACACTCATCACCTCAAAGGTGCCACGGTCTGGAATGGAGAGAGGCTCCAGCTCCGAGGAGCCTGGAGACCTCCTCCACACCAAAGGCGACAGCTCTGAGGCAGATGTGGGAGCCAAACTCACCTGCGCCAAGGCTCCGACGAGGAGAGCGGGGTCGGACAAGGGTCTGATGCCATTTCCCCCCTCGGAGCAGAGAGAGTCTCGGCACCCAGACCCCTCGACAGAGTGGACTATCGAGAAGGTCAGAGAGGATGTCAGAAACAACAAGGCAAGGGTTGTCGGAACCGACGGTTCCACCACTACTACTTCTATACACTCCGGCTCCGAACTGGATGCAGTCGGAGGAGGAACAGAGACAAAGACTGGTTCGGACAAGGGCGCCACTTCCTTCTGGGCTGGGCCCGACAACAACTGAGCAAATACCAGTGTCTTGAGGAGCCTCTTCACCACTCCCTCCACATTATCATCTGATAAACTCTTGGATGATCGAGAGGAGTGGGCCGAAGACCAGTGACTACCTGCAACTGACTGCAAAAGTGGAGACTGAGGCACAGATCTCACTGGGTCCAGTGAAGGAGATCTCAATCTCTCGAGTCCGGGACGGTTTCGAAGCCACAGATGGAGCCGCCGGAGACAAGGACAACAATCCACACTGAAGGTTCAGAATATTTTGATTTAGACTTTTTCGGCACCAAAGATGGAGCCGAAGATGCCAGTTTGTCATTGGATTTTTTTGAGGGCTGAGTATCCGATGCTACTTCAATTTGAGGTTTTAATAACCCTCTCAAAATAAGTTTGCTGTGCCACTCCTGCAAAAACCGTGCGCTACCAAGGCATGGCAAACAGAGCACGAATCCTGCAGGTGGACCGCACCTAAACAATACACACAACTCATGTGCCCGTCATCCATAAGGGACATTGCTTGGCAACACGAGTCGCATTTCTTGAATCTTGACTGCTTAGGAATGTCTTTGGACATTATGAACAACAGAAAACAAAAGTACTAACAACTGGAAAAAGTTTTTTTTTTTTTTTGGAAGAAGAAACAAGAGGGGCAGAAAAGGAAGGGGTAGCCTCTAAGTTAAACGACTACTACTCCCAAAGAGAGAATGCCTCTAACTAAAATGGCTTCTCCCTAGGTAGCAAGGAGGGATAATAGAACAAGAGAACAGCCCTCAAGAAAAAACGGGCCACCGACAACAACACACAGGAAAAGGCCTGAGAGAAAACGACAGCCTAACAACAGCAACAAGGATAGGAGTGATAAAGAACAGAAAACACTAATTCTAAAGGAAATTAGCCTTAAACAATAACAATTTTGATAGAAAAAAAATCACTACTTATCCTGAGCCAGCAGAAGACAAATCTCGACGCTGCAAGTGGCAAACAAGATCGGGGTAGCTACCACTAAGCATGCTGGGATAAGGGGTTAGCCTCGAGCCAGTAAGGAATCTTCGAGCTCTAGAAGTGGCTGAATCAGTGCCAAGATCAGCTCCAAACCCAACCAGAAAGAAGGAAGGCGAAATGGACAACATAACACCAACCAAATTTATGAAACATGGATGGACAAGAAAACCTAGAAATGCTGGACTTTTTGGCTTTGGTAACCTTGTAGGGAACTCCAAAATATATGCCCTACTTCATGTCAATGTTTGGAAGAACACTGAGGAGAGAGGAAGGAAAGAAGTACCTATAAGTAAAACCATTTTATTGTTAACAGTATTTTTATAAAACATGACATATACTGCATGGCAATTTCAGTTACTTTTGCAGTTTTATAGGGATACTAAGGTAAACAGGTGTCCTGTTTTTCTCCTTTCTTTCTTGTTTAGTTTTAAGAAATGTAGGCACTGCAATGTAAAAAATAAAACAAAAAAGTCTGAACAAAAACATATTTAAGATAACGGGACCATTATCACTAAGATACAAGCAAATATACATTAACAGAAAAGAAAAAAAACATTTTAACATTTTCCATTTAAATACAATATACATCACATATATTTTATTTTCTACTACCATCAGTCCAACATTACAAAAACATTGGCTGTAAACTTGGATTACTGAGGTGAGGGACTGGTTTTTAAAGTGTACACAGATCATGACACAAGTAAAACTGATATGCTTTTTCTTATTTTTGCACAGGGAATGAGTGGATTAAGGCCCTTGCCTAGTTAAGTGGAATCAAGTAAATAAAAGAGTATGGAATGGAATGAAAAGTTTTCCTTTAGCAAACAACTGCTCATAGTGCAACATGAGAAGCTTGTAACTGAAGGCAACTGTGTATCTGGTTCTCAAGTTTCTATGGAGACAAACAAAAGTGCAATAAAAACAGAATGCTTTTTTTTTTCAATTGCTAGGAGATGGTTTTCTGAAATCATTCAAGTTGCTTTCTACATCTGGAAAAGGAATAAAAATAAGACAAAAAGAGACAGCACAATCTACGTAGAAGCACAGGCTGTACCATATATCTTAGCATGGCTAACCTTAATTGTATGTTAACTAAAGCATGAGAGTGCATCTGTAAATTTGGGACAATTGGTCCTATTACGAGGGTTAAATTTCATTATTTGAAGATGTATATGGTTGCGTGTTGTATTAAGCTAATAGGTTATGATGGCATTCTGTGGGGGGTATTTCTGTTTTAATGAAAACTCTCAAATGTCTTGCAAGATGTGACATAGCTTTGAATGGATATGACAAGAAACAACTGTATAAAAGGTAACCCTGCCAAACATTACTGCATACATGTAACACAAAAGCTGAAACTAGACAATAGACATGTTATATATAACAGGTTAGAATAATATATCATAACGGCAGGGGTTTCCATATTATTTTTTGAACATGAATGGTCTCACAGGTATATACAAAAAAGCAAAAGTATTGAACAATATAAAAAAATGCAGAGTGCAAATAGCTATACCACAGGAGACACAGTTGAAAAGAGCCAAGCATGTGAATTTGATAAAGAAAGGATTTCAGGATGGTTATTCAATGGAATATCTGGAAGAAAGAAAGAACGGGGAAATACTTATATTAAATTCATAGAGAAGCTCCAAAAGTGATAGAAGAGGGGAAAAAATGACAATGGTAAATTTGTAGTAGTAAAGTGATGCTGGCAAGGGAGGAGGGTTATGCTAGTATGTATGTATTTATATTCCACCTAAAACTGCTACAATGGAGCTTAAGAAAATTCTGGGAGAAATAATCTACTTTCAGCAGAGAATATTACTTAAAAGGTGGAGACCGGAATTTGATTTGCAGCAATGAGGATGCATCTGGTTGGTCTAGAAGGGAAATATAACAGAAGACAGTAGATTTTTGAAGAAATTTCTGAAAATATTTGCCATGGAAGCTGTGAATTCAGTAATAGGAGCTTGGAGAGAATTTACATACATATTCCTCAAGGTACAAAAACTGAGTTAGGCTAGACAGAAATTCTATTTCATATAACATGTGCATTTAACTGAAAGTTTTGTTATGCATTCAATAACCATTTCAGATCACACACAAATAATAAATAAAAATGCAGGGTAATGAAATAAAAGCAAGACACTGTACTTTCCCACCTATCTGTTAAACAGAGAGGAATTTAAGGAATGGGCAGTGGAAATTATTCAGCAGTTATTAGGGAAAACAGAAATTTCTTCAGAAAATATAGCTAGAGTGGGATAAAATCAAAGCAGAGTTTAAAAATACGATGGAAATAAGCAACACAAATTGCTTAGAGGAACTGACAAAAGTTAAAGTACTGCAAAACAGAGGGATTCTAAAAGAACAAGTGACACAACTGCAGAGTGCAAAAGTGTAAATAATGGACTACCTGGATAATATGCATGAGTTTAAAAAAATGCTATTAAGCAGCTGTTTTTTTTGATAACTCCAGAGCATAAAAGCTTTTAGCACAACAGCTCAGGCAACAGAAAGTAGAAAGGGTTATTGTCAAGCTTAGGGAGCCTAGAACAAGGAAAATAACCAGAGATCCTGTAGTGGCATTACAAATATTTCAGAAAAAGTTTGTGAAAGTCTGTATAAAGCAGATAAATGTGAAAATTAAGCAAATGTGGAAAATGGAAATGTTTATGGAAGAATCAAATATGCCAAGGTTAGAGGTAGATGAGGCTCGATTATTAACAGTTAGGATAGGAAGAGATGAGATAAAAATGGTGATGCATAAACAATCTATAGTAAAGTCTCCAGGAACAAATGGTATACCTGTGGAAGGTTGGAAGCTAGGATCGAAGAAAGTGATAAGATCTGGAAGGTTTTGTTTAACAGCATTTTAAAAGAAGATGCACCAACATCTTGGAAGAAAGCTATGGTAGCTGTAATACCTAAAAATGGTAAAGATCTATCAGCTCCAGCTTTATGTGGGCCCATTTTGATTCTAAACCATGATTAAAAAAAGTGTTTAGATCTTTAATGGTTAAACCAATGGTAAAGGTGATGACAAACTTGATAGATATGAAACAATGTGATTTTGTGAAGAAGAAACAAACAGTTGACAACATTAATAGAACAATGATGATCCAGAGAAAAGCAGGACATAAGAAAAAATCACTGTTGTTGGTATGTGTTGGTGCAGATAAAGCATTCAACAGAGTAAGGTGGGATTTTATGAGTATGGCAATGGAAGCATTTGCATTCCATCACACAATACTAAGTTTAATCAGGAGAACATATGAGAGATCGGAGGTAAAAAATAAAGTGGAGGGGGTTCCTCTCGGATACATTCTGTTTGAACAGAGGAACAAGACAAGAGTGTCCTGTTTTCCCTTTGTTATTTGGATTATATTTACAGCCATTCACAAAGAAAATAAGGGACACAAAAATTCAAGAATATGATTGGTATGGTAACCAATAAAAGTTGGCTTTATTTGCAGATTATATTATTTTGTACCTGATAGAACCACAAAAGGATATTTCAGTGTTGCGGAATATTCTGAGATGGTTTCAAGCCTTTTCAGAATACAAAACTATTTGGGTCAGCAATATCCATATTTATCAGGCCACGATAAAATGCAGTACTTAGGAGTATGGGTTAAAAGGGTTCTGTTATGGCAGCTAAGGATATGTGGGAAGAGACTAAACAAAAGATAAAAACAAAAACTGAAAAACTTGAGGCTCGGTTTTATGTATATGGGCAGGAAGATGTAAGCAGTGAAATGTTTTTAGTCCCTTTAGTTATATATACAGGTCAGGCTTTTTATATCAACCAGAGGGCGCTTTGTGGATAGCAATTAATAAATAGTTCAAGGATTTTATCTGGTAGAGGAAAAGGGCAAGAGTCAAGTAGGATTAGTTGATCCTTCCAACAGAACAATGTTTTTTGGGATTACCTGTTTTGAAGGAGTATTTCAAAGCTAGACAATTAAGGCTCCTATATATAGCAAAAACAGAAAGATATAATTCAAAGTGAAAAGGGATGATGATAAAAAAGCTCAAGAAATAAGGTGAGATTCTGGCTACAGATCCTTAAGGATAATAACAATAACAAAACAGAATATCATATTCATACAGTAGCAAAAAGTATTTTAAGAACTAAGCCAACATAGGAATGTAGAAAGGAGATTCTGCCAACAGGGATAACTGCAATTAGGGGTATAGGAATCGGCAACAGGGTCTAGAATTGTTTGAATAAAACTGGCAAGGGTACCAAGGTATTGGGAGCAAATAATTAGAGAGGGAAAGGTAACAGAATGGGATGAGGCCAAAAATAGATTTTGACTGCAAGCTACAGATTGCCTTCCCTATTAAGGAATGGAATCAGACTATAGGCAAACAGAAAGGAAGAGGGGGAATCCTAAGTGAAAGACTAGCACTGGTAGAGTTTTTAGTAGAATCTAAAATAGAAACTGCAGTTAAAAAATGACATATAAAATACTGCATAATAACTATAGGGATAATTAGTGGGGCATATAAAATATTTCATAACTACAGGAATCAGAGGAGGTTAGAAAAGATTGGCTAAGCAATTTATAAAGAAACAATTGTATGATATATGTATGGCTCCCAAATATTCAAAGTCTAGAAAATTTAGAATTTATGCTTGGAAGTGTTTGTATAGATATTTTTATACTCCAAGCAGACTCCAAATAATTTTTTGTCTGGTAGATTACAAATGCTGGAGGTGTGATGGGGAAGAAGGAGGTAATTTATATTATATTTTTTCTGGAGTGAAATGAATTTGCAGAGTTTATAAATTCCCTGCAGACTACTCTGTCAGAAATACTGGCTGAGCAAATTGGTGTAACTAAGGAAATGATTTTTTTTTATTTGTGATAAAGAATTGGAATTGCCTGGACATATTAAGGGATTGCCGAGTTTAATTCTACTGGCTGCCAAAAAAGCAATTACTAGAAAATGAAAATCAAAGTATAAACCAAACATACTAGAAGTAGTAGATATAGTAACAGAAAGGAGAAAATAAATGGAATTCGGATCTTTAGAAAAGGTAGGAGCAAATTACATAAAATAATGGGAATTGGGACAATACATGCAGAATAATGTTTTGTAGAATGAATGAGATTTAAGGGAAGGCAGGAACTGAATGAGCTATGTAATTAAGTGACAATGACTGCATAGAAGATTATACACAATGTATTATGTTTGCAACTGGAAATATGTCAATATGGTTTGTTTTCATTTATGTAAATGTATGATAAGTGATAAGCAATATCTTTATTGAATAAAATAAGAGTCATTATTTTTATTCGTGTTAGTATTAAGAAGCCATTACAAATCTTATTTGTTCATTGAAAAGATGTTCCAATAGCAACCATCAGGAATTGTCTAGCTGCAAATTTAACAGAAAACTCGAGGCTGTTGATCTAGAAATATGATTTTTCTTTCAATGCAAGCAAAATAGCTAACCAGCCAGAAGTACACAATATTTCTAAAGATATTTAACTAATTTTACTTGCCAAGAATCAGAAAGTATAGAATAGCAGCAATAACAGAGAAATTTAAGAATTATTATGAGCCTAGCAACAAAATCTGCCAGATATTTGTTAATCAATTATTCTTTCCCAAAATCAAGCATCAGTGTAAACTATTGGTGCTTGTGTTACTGGGCTAAAATGCAAAGTCAAAAAATGATTTTGGAAAATTTTATGATTCACAAATACTAAACAGAATACCTCATGATACACAAAATGATCAAGGAAGAGAGAGCCTTTTAAAAGAAGCAAATATGACTAGGTGCTCATAAAATTCTGAAGACCATATCTGCATTTTCTTGGAATAGCAAGGCTGTAACTGCATATGTGTAGGAAAATATGCAAAGTCTATGATTGTAGTATGTTGGAGCTGCCCCACACTGAGGGTCAATGAGGTGACATAACGTAAGTATCCAGAAAGGGTCACAGTCCTTATGTCATGAAGATGAAGAGAATGAAATTCCCAACCAAAAATACTTAAAAAAGGATGCAATATCAATCTTAGGTACTCATTTTTTAAAAATCATTATTTTTTTGAATTGCCAAGACTTGCAAGTCTCAGGTCTTATACTTGTGTGAGGAAACTGATCTGACCTTATCTATAGCGGAGGATGCCTGCAGAGCAAATACAAGTACAGATTACAGTTAAATTAAGTAAGGGAATATATGTATCCAAAATAAAATCTGAAGCAAATAATGAAATAAAACAAAGAATAAGGTCACATACAATAATTATAATGTGCACAGAAATTCTACCACAGTTGAAATTCAAGCTTTATGCACTAGGTCTAACAGTAGGCAAGTAATAAAATATCCAATGTTTAATTAGTTTTGTAGAAGGAGCATGAAAAAGAAAGATGCAAAAAGGAAAATATGAAGTGCTCCATGCAAATTAAATGTTACTGAGGAAAAACAATTTTCAAAGCTGTAAAGAGGAATATACAAAATTCAAATAGGAGAAAGAAAGAGGTGAGCGAATAATAGTTATATGCTAACATAGTGAAGCAAGAATAAAGAGCAAGAGACATTAATATACTGGACAGGAATGTCTGTCAGTAAACACTGACAATGTGAAACAGACATGTGATAGTATAAATTGCACCACAAACCATGACACCCCCTTATATAGTAGCAAAGCATCAAGAGCTGATTGGATGTCGATAATGGCTTCTTTAAAATGAGACCTATGTAAATTTAAGTACGCTGAAATAAATAAACAAATTGAAAAAGATGCTGGTACTAAGTGAATTTAATTATGTCTCCTCAAAACAAGGCATACCTGGAATTATCATAGCAGATGATGATAAACTGAATTTAACAGCTATTATAACAGTGCACTTTAACTGCAAAAATGTCCAACATATAAACTTTTATTTTATTTTTTCCAAAAAATAAGGAAGTTCACCCAGCGTGTAGTAAGAACACAAACTCCATGGGAAAGAGAAGTAACACCAATAAATGCATGAAGTTGTTCCATTGAATGTTGGGTACAAGGAGTACATATGCAATAATTCATTAGATTTTTAGACATACCCATAATCTAAAGGCCATCTGGAAGAAGTATCCAAAAGGTGAAAATTTTAGACAGAGGATTGGAATAATACTTATGTGGATTGTTGTCTTGAAGTTTTGACTAAAGAAATACCCCAGCACGGAATCTCGATCTTTCGCTATCATTGTTACTAATGGGCAAGATTAAAAAGTAAATTACCAATGTCTACAACTATTTAAGCCCAAAGAACTCTGGTTAAAAAGAGAGAGAGAGCACAAGAGAGATGCAGGAAAGATATCAACAAATGCAGAAATATTATGAATAGCACTCAGTGAGATCCTTTAACTTGCAGAGAGCATAAAAAGTGAGAATCAAGTAGCCTACTCAGGAGCAGCAGCCTGAAGTTGTAGTAACTGGATATGCAGCTACATGGAAATCCTATGTGGATCAAGGAGAAGATTCAGGTGTACAGAAAAAACAATGAAGAGCTCATTAAGATAAGAATGTTTACTTCTACAAGTCAGAAACAAGCTGAGAAAGCACAGTGGTACAAAGCTGTACCAAGGACCATGTGTGAATGAAGTCCTACATGAAGATTTTTCTCTTGGGTCTTCACCAACATCTAAGCAACTATAACTATCTCAAAAGGAAGATAATAGAACTGTTCTATCGCTGTACTACTTAAATACTCGAGACTTGCAGTTTAACTGAATAAACTAGCCAAATAACTCGATAGTTCCTTACCTGATCATGATACAAACAGAAAAGCTGCATTCCTCGAAATGTCTACTAAATGTGAATGCTGTGATACGATATAAAGTTTAAGACATGTTTAGGGTAGAATTAAAGATACATTTTGAAGTAACTGCAGAGCAATACAGTATACTTCACATACCACTTATAAAACAGTATATTTTATAAGAGTACTAAGTTTTATATTTTCTTGTTTGGTTGAATGTTTAAGTATCATACATCTTTTGCCAAAGCTGTGGACTGTTATAAACCATTGGGTTGGGTCCCGATTCACTAAAATGCTCTTTCATGCTATTAGGGTGACTCCAGTATTGGAAGACTTTAGGATATGAGAGAAAATATCAGCTTTTTTACTAAACTTTTCTCTTCAGTCATAGTATTTGCAACCTTAGAGAGTTAGTTTATTTACAGATAGGAGATGTTGTTTGCAAAGCCCCCCCCCCCAATCTGGAATGCAGCCCCCTCCAAATTTTTTTGTATTGTTGGCATATCTGTTTACTTGTATTTGTGACAGTTTGAACTTTCAAAATGATATTTCTATGAACCATCTGATCTTGTCAATAATAAGACACTGGGTCACTGTGCATCCATATTTTATAACTGAAAAAGGGTGATGTAGTATATTTATGTACATCTTTAAATAGTAGAGTGCTCATGGAAATTAAGTTCCGGTCATGCCATAGGCCCTTTTTCAAAGACATTCACAGTACAAATCTCTTAGAGATTAGTTACAAATCCAGTGTTGTGTGTCTTTATTAATCCGAGTCACTATGCCAGCCTTTTAATGGCAGTTTCACATCCTCTTTACTTCCATAACTTCAATATTTTTCCCACCCCAAAAGGTAGATGTTCAGTTTCTTTTAAACCCTGACCAGCCTGTTCCCTATATTTCACCTTCTGAGCTCCAAGAGCTACTTCAAAGTCCTCCTATCTTCTTAGCCCAAGAAGAAGTATCAGATTACACATACATTACTTACCGATCAATACTTACTTCCCTCCAAAAGAAAAACAAATCAATAAAATTACTCCCAGTGGTAATACTCACTCTAGTTTACCACTCAACAATGTCTCTCACACTGTCTTATTCATTGTCCTCTTTAACTATCAAATTACATCTCTACAACTAATCCAGTACTTTTTCTAATCCTAATTTACAACAAAGATGTTTAAACACAAGTTAAATGAGATGCCCCTAACTCAAACTATTTTATTATTCCTCCTCACTCTGCTAGCCTTCCTCACCAATTATCAAATCCACCTCCTTCAAATACTTAGGACTTCAACCAATCCTCAAAGAAAAATCAGCATCTACCCAGCCTGCCTTTTTCCATAACACCCTATAAACCATATCTGATTTATCTATAAATATCTCAAAACTAAGTACCCAAATGTAGGATCAAATACCAAACCAAAACCAAAATATAACTAGCTACACTCTTCAAAATATCAATTCAAAATATTACCAGAGACATTCACCCCAACCCAGATCCCACTGTTCATAAAACCAATCACTTCTATCCTCAAAATAAACTAGTCACCCGATACATCTCAACAAAAAACAGAACCTAAGACGTATGTGCAATAAAATCCATGACATACATGCCTACCTTGCCACATACACTCCTGATGTAGTTATACCTACTGAAACATGGTTAAAAAAGAAATAAAGTATAATGGGATCATCCTCCCAGGATGCAATATACTCTGGTACGACAGACAAAACAAACATGCAGGTGGTGTAGCAATATTTTATAAAAATTCCCTAACCATCAACTTACTTCCATAATAAATACCCAGCTTTAACAATACTGAACTTCTAAAAACACTCAAACATAGTTTTCCTATAGTTGATTTCTGAACAATTTATATACCACCAGGGAATAACATTGATACGGCTGAAAGCATCCTGTATTGGATATCCCAGCAAATTAACTGTGAAACTATAATACTTGGAGAGTTAAATGTAAACTGGAAATTCAAATTCCACTACCCCCCAATGAAGCCATAAATTTGTTCAGCTTCAGACAACTAATAACCACACCTACTAGAATCAACAAAACTTCAGGAAGACACTCAACATTAGACTGGATTCCTACAAACAAACCAGACAAACTGAAAAATGTAGGCTGCCTCTTAGATAGCATAATTGACCACATACCAACATATGCCATTAGAATTCACCATTACCTAGATAAACATTTGATCAATAAATCAAATACAAAATACAATCAATTTCAGCAAAGCTGTTTTCAAAGAAATGCTAAAACAATATACCTGGCTTGTACTTAGAACAATGCTACTAGATACTGCTGTAGAACACTTTAATAATATATTCTTACAGACCTTAAATAATCTAGCACGAGTGTGTAATAAAATAGAAGTCCAACCTCACACCATGGCAAAAAAAAAATCATGATAAAAAGGGTAAAGCCTGGAAAAAATAGAATAAAAATAGAACTCAAAATGCATTTCAGCAATTTAGACATCTTAGAAGCCTTGCAAAATTCCATGTCAAACAGGATAAGCAAACATACTATACCAACCTACAAGAGAAACATAAAAACAACCCAAAACCTTTTGGTCATTGCTAAATAAACTGTTCCACCCTGGCAAGATCACCACTCCCTCTCCAAAAACAGACAATACAACAGACTCTATCCCCATCCAGTTTAATTCCTACTTTAAATGATTAATATTATCTCTCAGACATTGATACATCTGCCCCCTCTGTCTCCCCCTCCCTGTCTTCCCCTGTCCAATCGAAACCACTCACAGCTCAGCTCTTCAATGTTAGTCCAGTACTTACCTCACTCATAATAAAGTTTCTCCTTAAACTAAAAAAATACTTCCATAGCTGTAGACCAACTACCATCGGACTACCTAAAAATGACCGCAGACGTCATGGCCTTCCCTGTGTCCATACTAATTAATAGTCCCACAGTGGAAAGATGTCCCATGTCCGTGGAAAAAAATCCTGCATCATACCAATGCACAACAGTGGCACATCCACAGAGTTTAATAATTACAGACCAATAGTGATTTGCTCCCCCCTCTCCAAAATATTAAAAGAAATGCATCCATATCCAGCTAATGCAATACCTAACCTTAAATAACCTGCTCTCAGAAAACAACATAGCTTTAGACCCCAGTGCAGCACCACTACATTTTTCCAATATAATAAAAAGACATGGTAGACACAAGGAGACCATTTCTATGATCTTAGATTTGTCACCAGCATTTGATACGGTCTCGCACCAGCAACTGCTCATTTGACTCTCCTCAATAGGACTTTCACAACACTCCTTATTCTGGTTTCTTAGTTATGTATCTGGAAGACAACAAGCTGTTAAATAGCAATAAACCTACTCATCTTTTCAACCAGTTATTACAGGTGTCCCTCAAGGCTCTATCTTGGGTCTCTTCTAGTTAATATATTTATTTAATGATCTCCACACCTCCAATCACCATGCTAGTTTAGCACAGTATGCAGATGACTCAACATTAATATGTGTGGCCTCAACAATAAATAAACTCCAAGACATTAACCAAAAATCTTTCTCCTCTGTAGAATCCTGGCTCAAAGTATCAAACCTCCTACTCAACCCCAAGAAAGCCAAGTTACTCCTTTTTACTTTAAAAAGTTGCCAAAAATCAAAAGCAAGCTTTTACCATAAAGTCAGCAAATAATACTGTCATTGAAACTGTAACTCACCGTAAACTTCCAGGCATAATAATAGATAACAATCGAATATGACCAGCAAATACTACATACCATTAAATCTACAAACTAGGCTCCCTTTATAGAATAAATAGATTCCTTGCAGATACTGCAAGAAAAACTCTAGCCACCACTTTCTTATTGCCAACTCTCTTAAACACCACACCTATCCTAACAAACAAACAATACTCAAAGAAAGAAACTTGCCTCCTGCTACAATAAAATAGCTAAATTTGTCACCAATCTCCCTCATAGGACCCACCATTGTCATAGCTTAAAGCAATTAAACTGGCTTGAATTACACATCTACCTAACATATTCACAACTAACTAACTACAGCACACAAACTCATTCATCATCCAGAAAAGTGCACTGCACTACAACACTTATTATTGCCCTATTGTCCAGCAAGGGACCTCCAATCTATTAACAAATTCTTATTACTTACAAATAAGTCAAATAATGTTGCAGGAGACGTGCTCTTCTCCCAATAAGGTTAAGATTTTGTGCTCCCCATACGATACTCTCCATATACTCTCCTTAAACACAATACTCTCAACCTCTCACTAAAATGACAAAAATATTTTTATACATAATTGCTGCCTGTACAATCCATTAAGTTGCACGTCAGCTTTCTCTTTAGTAATTTTTCACCTCTGTAAAATCTTAGGATGTATAAATGTAACTATCGTTTGTGTATAAACATAAATATAAATGTAATTACTGAGTGTTTAACTAGAACTTAGTATAATGTAATGTAAGCAAAGGGAGCTTTTCTCCCAGGCATCCACTGAAAATGGGGATTACCCAGTCAGACTTTTACAGTAAACAAAGACAAATAAACAAATATTAAATACCTGCTCTCTCCCTCTCTCTTTCTGCTCAGACACATACAGCCTGCCAGTTTCCTAGTCTGCAATTACATAACTATGTAAACGCATATTCTTTCTACACAATGCATTATGTAGGACAAATAGTACTATTATTTATTTTATACTTTCTGTCCTAAGCCATACTTGAAACAGTAAAGGGTGTTGTACATTTATTACATTTTTAAATTTTAAAAGTATAGGACAGCTCCATCAGAATCACTATTTCTTTGAAGGGGAAACCTGAGGAGCAGAACAGAACTGAAAATGGAGGTGAATTAACTGTGAAAGTAAAAAGCATAAAAGACAAGCAATGCGATTATGAAAGATACTCTAGTTCTAAGCCACTAAATTGTAACATGCAGTACTATATCATGTCACATTTTGAGAACATATATACCTGAAAGGTGCCTCAAGTACATCTGTCAAGCGTTTAACACATATAGTTAGTTCAAGTATAAATAGAAGTTATGTTCTTACCATAACGTTCCATGTTAGTTGTCTTCTTCTCGCCTTCTTCTTGCTGGATGGGTTCGGAGCCGACCTCGGCTCCGACTCGGCCACTCTAAAAGCTCAAGAGTTGGTTCCACCGGCTCGAGGCTCCCCTTATATCCCACAATGCTAGGCGTGAGTTACCTCAGATCTCGTTTGTAAGCTAGACCCAGCTTATACTAGTAACAGAATAACTATAAACAAAGTCCACCTCTATAAACCAGGGAGAAGAGAAGGGTGACCTGCATCCTGATCCAGGAAAATATGCACAGTAGCATATACCTAAAGTAAGAGGTGGTAGAAAGAGAGGTCACAATCAACACTCCTCTAGGTCTGTCCAGGCCAGGGGAAGGAGGGTGGGGCCTTAAGAAGGCGAGAAGAAGACAACTAACATGGAACGTTATGGTAAGAACATAACTTCTATATGTTAAGTTGTCTATCTCGCCTTCATTCTTGCTGGATGGGACCGCATCCCTAGCACCTTGTCCCGGGTGGCCTAACGGAACAGACTCTTGAGAACAGTGGAACCAAAGTTAGCTCTATGCCTAGAAGCTAAATCCAACTTATAATGAGAAATGAAAGTGTGAGGAGTAGCCCAAGTAGCCGCTGCACAAATGGTGTCAATAGGCAGTCTGTCTTGGAAGGCTATAGAAGTAGCCAAAGCTCTGGTGGAATGGGCTTTAGGTTTGTTAGGCAGCTTTTGGTGTCTAATTTCATAAACAAGGGAAATCAGAGATGTTAGCCATCTAGATAATGATACCTTTGAAACTGAAAGTCCCTTTCTGCCTTCTGCATAGGAGACAAACAGCTGGTCAGATTTTCTGAATTGTTTGGTTCTATCCAAATAGTACCTTAATTGACGATGAACATCTAACCAATGCAATTTTTGTTCAGACCTATTGGAATATTCTGGAAAAAACACAGGGAGGTCAATGCTTTGATTTAGGTTAGACACCGAGGCTATCTTAGGCAAAAAGGACGGGTTGGTTCAGAAGATACCCTGTCCTTATGGAACAACAGATAAGGAGGTCGACAGCTGAGTGCATGAAGTTCTGAAACTCTTCTAGCTGAAGTAATAGCTACCAGAAAGAGAGTCTTCCGTGATAGCAATTTTAAAGAACAGGAGGCTGCAGGTTCGAAAGGGGGAAGAATCAAAGAACTAAGAACTAAATTTAGGTCCCAAGGAGGAGGAGGATTTCTTATAGGAGGTCTGAGTAGAAAAACTCCTTTCAAAAAGGCTTTGCAAAGCTTGTGGGACATTATGGCAGACTCTGAAATACCCACATGAAAGTTAGAAATAGCTGCCAGTTGAACTTTAAGAGTAAAAGGAGATGAACCTGCATGGAAGAGTTCAGCTAGAAAATCAAGGACCATTTGGATGGAAGCAGTGAAAGGATCTATGTCCCTTCCTTGAGCCCAATAGGTGAAACGTTTCCACTTACTCAAATAAATCTTTCTAGTGGAAGATTTATGGGAAGCTATCAAAATATCTCGAACAGAGTGAGATATTTGAGGAAGCCTGGCTAAGGTTGGAATTGGAGGAACCAAGCAGTGAGGTTCAGAGAGGGAAGGGAGCGATGAAACTGACCCGACTGATGGATCAAAAGATCTGGAACTAGGTCCAGATGCCAAGGTCACTCCAACAGAAAATGATGCAGAAAGGGGAACCAAACCTGTCGAGGCCAGTAAGGAGCAATGAGGATCAAAGAGGCCTTCTGAGCGATAGCTTTCTGTATCACTTGAGAGATTAGTGGGAAGGGAGGAAATGCATACAGAAGTCCCCGGGGCCAAATTTGGACTAGAGCGTCTCTGCTGGGCTGGCCTGGTAAAGGGAATAGGGTGAAATAATCTCTGCACTTGCTGTTTTGGGGAGTAGCAAAAAGGTCGCAGCAAGGCTGACCCCACTTGAGAAAAATTTCTCTCACAACAGAGTCTTTCAGAGACCACTCGTGAGGCATGAGGATAGCTCTGCTCAACTTGTCCGCGATTTGATTGGACTTCCCGGGGATGTGCGTTGCTATCAGAAACCGCTGAGAAGAAATCGCCCATTGCCACAGTCTGAGTGCTTCTCGACACAGAGGGTAGGACCTGGTTCCGCCTTGTTTGTTGATATACCACACTACAGACATATTGTCCGTCTGGATTGCTATCGTTCCCAAGGGAAGAGAGTCTTGAAGGGCTTGCAACGCTAAAAGCACTGCTCTCATCTCTAGAACATTTATGTGCAAGTGGCATTCTTCCGGTTGCCATGTGCCCTGGACAGTTCTGCCCTGATAATGCCCCCCCCACCCGATCAGGGAGGCGTCCGTTGTCAGTGTAGCAACCGGAGGGGGAGGAACAAAGGGTCTTCCCAATAAGAGCTGAGGGGAAGACATCCACCACAGAAGATGATTCCTGCATGTTTGCGTGATCATAATGGTGTGGGACATCGGAAGTTGCTGGTATGACCATTGTGTGAAGAGCATCCATTGAAGGATTCTCATGTGGAATCTGGCTAATGGAAGCAAAGGTATGGCAGCCGCCATAATCCCCAATACTTTCAGAACTAACCTGGCTTTGACTCTGTTGCTGCTGAAGATGAGCGAGACCAGTTTTGTATGTCTGTTATTCTCTGATCTGTTAGCCTCGCAGACATGTTGACTGTGTCTAGAATTGCGCCTATGAAGGTAATAACACGACAAGGCGACAAAACAGACTTTTCGCAATTTATTGAAATGCCTAAGTTTTGACAAGTGCGAAAGGTGTAGTCCCTGGCTGTGAGAAGAAGATGCTCGGTGGGAGCTGTAAGGAGCCAGTCGTCCAAATATGGAAACACCTGGAATCCTTGACGCCTCAGGTGAGAAGCTACCACTGCCATACATTTGGTAAACACCGGGGCAGTGGTGAGTCCAAAGGGCAGGGCTCTGAATTGAAAATGACTGGTTCCCAGCCTGAAGCGGAGAAATCTTCTGGAGCGCCTGTTCATTTTTATATGATAGTACGCATCCTGAAGGTCTATGGAGCACATCCAGTTTTTTCTTCCCAATAGGGGAAGTATGGACTGTAGCGTGACCATCCGAAATCGTGTTTTCTTGACTGACTTGTTCAAGATACTGAGTTCCAAAATTGGTCTCCAGTCCCCTGTTTTTTTTTGGAACTAAAAAGAACCTGGAGTAGATTCCGGATCCTTGCTGGTCTGCTGGAACTGGTTGAATTGCTCTTTTTGCAAGCAGTTTTGAAACTTCCAAAGCTGCAAGATCCCTCTGAGCGGGTGGAACATCTGGACGGGATTTTTTTGATCGGTTTGGAATGCAAAGAAAGGGAATGGAATAGCCTTCGGAAATGATGGACTGTACCCACTTGTCTCGAGTTAGGGATAGCCAGGCTTCTGGGTACAGTGACAATCTTCCCCCGACTGCCTCCGAAGGTGGACAGTCGGGCAACACCTCAGAGATGCTGAAAGGGCTTATCGGAGAAAGTTTCTCGATTGCCCTGGTTCTGGACCCCTCTGCCTCTAGGGCGGCGTCTACCATTGTTGTTCCCCCTCTGCCTCTGGCGGGAACCGACTCTGTCGTCAGGCGAAGTCCCTTGAGATTGTTTGCGGAACCACATTTTTCCACTTTTCTGGCCCTTGGGGTAAGGCCTAGAAGGAGTAGAAAAACGGACTCCGACGGCAGAAAGAGTCTTGCCATCTGTCTCGCACCTAGTCAAGGTTTCTTTCACTTGAGGACCAAAAACAGATGATCCATCAAACGGGGAATTAGTGAAAGACGTTTTAAAGGGGTCCGCAGTTGCATAACCACATCCAGGCATGCCTACGTAAGGCCACTCCTGTTCCTGCGGCCCTGCTCGCTCCATCAGCCGCATACGAAAGGAGGCGCATGGAGAAGTTAGCTATGGAGTTCAGGGTAGCCAGCTGAGTGTTCATCTTGTCTTGAAAACCCACAGCTGTAGGATCCTTCAACATATCACTCGCTTCTTTGATCAAGTCCCTTTGAAGATGAGTAAAATGGCATAGGTAGTTCAGCGAACGCATTGCAAAGGTCGCTGATGAGAACATCCGCTTCCCGTACCTGTCCATGGACCTAGATTCCTTGTTAGGTGGATGGACAGGCACTGAAGGATCAGCTAGTTCCTTCTTAGTGGCAGCAGCAACCACCATAGCATCCACAGAAACTCCTTTTGTCAGAAACTGTTTATCTGCTGGTGCTGTAATGAATTTTGAGGGTCTCCTGGGAGTGGGGTCCACTTAATCAGGAGCTGTCCATGCCTTTTTTGCTACCACCTGCATGAGGGGGTCAAAGGGGGGAGACACCCAGGAGGTGGAAGGACGAGAGCCAAACGCCTCAAGGTACACAGATTCATCCTCCGAAGGGTTGAGGGCTGGCCAATTTCCCCTCTGCTTAAGGATTTCTAGAATGTCTGCAAATGAGACATCTTCAGAAGGGGAACGGGGGGAACCCTCGGAATCCTCTAAATCTGTGTCAGAGGTGATGGACTCAGGTGAGTCTATGTGTTTCCTCTTACACTTTCTCTTCCGAGGGGGCTCTTCTGCCAAATCAGGAGAGGCCTCGAAGAGGATGAGATCCCCACAGGGGATTCCTGAGGAGCTGGCTCTCTGCGGTCCGGGATGAGGGAGTGAGTCGACTTGACCTGAGGCACCGAAGAGGGAGGGGCGGACGGAGCCGACTGTGGAGTAGAACCAGGTTCTAACACACTCCGCATGACCTTGAACGCACCCCTGTCAGGCAGAGCCAGAGGTCCCCGCTCCGAAAAGCTAAAAACCTCCCTCGGCACCGACAGTGATGGCTCCGAGGCCGATGTTGGAGCCGAACTCACCAGCGCCGAAGCCCCGAGAGGGAGAGCGGGGTCGGACAAGGGTCCGATGCCACTCACCCCCTCGGAGCCAACGATGGAAGTCCGGCGCCGAGATTCTTCTAAGGAAGAAATTGGAGCCGACGATGGAGCCGAAGACATTTGTATCGGCTCCGACGCTACCACAGTCTCGGTTCCGAAACGCCCCGGCTCCGAGCTCAACGGAGTCGGAGGAGGAACATAATGAGGGACAGGGTCAGGCATCGACTGATGAGTCGGGCTCTGAAGCATTTGGGCCAGTGCCTCGGACTTAAGAAGTCGACTCACTACCCTCTGAAGGTCATGGTCCGACAGCCTCGATGACCTAGAGGAGTGAGATCTATGGCTCCGTTCAGACAGCAGAGGAGATGCTGGAGCCGAATGAACGGAGCCAAGGGACGGTGACCTAGACCTCTTTCTAGATGTCGGTTCCGAAGGTCTGGTTGGAACAGACACAGGAATTTCCAATACCTCAGCTCCAGCCGGAGCCGAGGAAACCACAGAAACTGTAGACTGAGACTCATCGGCTCCAGCCGGAGCCGATGTAGACGGAGGTTTCGTAGCCTTAGGTCTCGGCTCAGTAGCTGGAGCCGAGGACCTAGAAGCCTTGGAGGGCTTTCCCGAAGAGACAGTAAGGGAACCCTCAGGCTTGAGTAAACCTCTCAAAATCAGTTTGTTTTTTCTTTCCTGCAGGACCCTGGGGCTGAAGCCGTGGCATACAGCACAGGAGTCCTGCAGGTGCAAAGGTCCCAGGCAGTAGACACAAGAAGTGTGACCGTCTGTCAGAGACATTTTCTGACAGCACGAGTCACACTTCTTGAAGCCTGAGACCTTTGAGTCTTTAGACATTTTAGAAAAGTGTAATCACACACACCCAGTCAAACACACTGATTACACCCTATCCTATTTTAAACTCAAAAATAAAACAAACTACCAAAGTTTTAAATTCTGAGAAAAACACACACACACCACTAGGGATGGAAGAAAAAGGGCCAAAGGCCCGAGGGAAGAACTTATAAGTTCTTGTGGAAAAAATGGGATTTTAGAGAGAAAGGGGGGAAAATCCACTAAACTAAGGGAAACAACTGTTAAAATTAAAACTAAAGGAGTTTAAGTATACTAAATTTTACTCCAAAGTTACTCACCAAGAAGCCGGTAGAAACCAAACACCTCGATCGCTGTAGCGGCAAACGAGATCTGAGGTAACTCACGCCTAGCATTGTGGGATATAAGGGGAGCCTCGAGCCAGTGGAACCAACTCTCGAGCTTTTAGAGTGGCCGAGTCGGAGCCGAGGTCGGCTCCGAACCCATCCAGCAAGAATGAAGGGGAGATAGACAACTTAACATTCAACGTTTCAAGAATCAGTAGAAAGTCAAGCAAAAAATCAAAGGAATGACATGCAGGAAATTAGAGATCATGATGACGCAGGAATAGAGTTTCTGAAAAAGTCAGACAATCACAACCCATGCTGGAGACCTTGGACAGACACACAGCAATTGCAGCTTGACCACTGTGTAGTATAAAGGACACACTGGATAGGTCAAATGTCCCTTTATCCACTGATAAATCCTTCTGAATATTTTGGTCTCAGGGAAATTTTATCGGTTAAAAGATTTAAATAGTGGTGAGCATAACTATGGATGCCCAAGGAAATTATAACAGTACAATAAGTTAAGTTTAGCTAAGATATCCTTTCAAAACATTAGCTGTACAAATAGATTAATTTGACAGTATTCCATCTTTGGTATCAAACTGCCTGCTGAAATGAAATGTTGCTTATTTTCACAACAAAAAAAATCTCCAGCTTTGGTAGTTAGCTGAACGTGTATTTTACTTAATATTCATCAGCTTTAGCAACTAACTTTGGAGTTTCTAAAATTCAGAACTATACTGTTAGTTTTACCTTATCAGAACAGCAGTTGGAACTTCAGCAAATGCAAGACAATATCAGATACCACAGACCATCCTGTATCTAGGGAAAACCAACAAAAAACTCATAGAGGCTTCTTTGGTACCTTAGTCACTGCATGCTTCATACAAAAACTGTAATCTACTAGCATATGAGCATCTTCTTTTTTTAATACAGTTCTGCAAACATCAAGGAGTCACTCCTCTGCTGGCTGTATGACCCAAAAAAAGCTCCTTAGGAAATGGATTCTCCCTCTCCTAGAAGAAATGATATGCAAGGTTCACAACAGAATTTAAGGAGAAGAGTTGTGGTGAACAGGAGGCCAGGCATATACTGACATTAACTTGAAGCATGTGTGTGCTCAGTGCTATCTACTGTGATGCTTAGCTCTGCAGTCATTTTCAGGAATACTACATCTATGTCTTGCCCCTCAACCAATCTTCTTGTCTCAGAAATGAATAGATGGCCTTCAGGCTCTCAGTACTCTCCCTTCCCTACCAGTCTTCCAAACACCAAAAGGATTAGTAGAGTGATCTTATAGCTCAAAAGTACTAGGCCACTTGACTTCTGCAAAACCTTCCACCGCAATCCGAACAGTGATCCATACGTTTATTGAGTTCTGATTTTACAAGAGAAGACTTCTGACATGACGCAAAGCAAAAATTTGTTTATTTTTTTATTTATTTATTTATTTTTTTTAGAGAATTGAGTTTTTACTTCCTGTTGCTGAAACTGAAGAAAATCCAACAGTTTAAGTACCAAAAAGAAAATACACAGATGTAAAAAGAGAGAAGGACAACATTATGGCATGGTGAGTAGCAAAGCTGCCTCACAACATGATGTTCTGTAGTTCAGCTTTGAAGTGGGGTAACTTCTGTGTGGAGTCTGTATGTCCTCCCTGTGTCCATGTGAGTTTTCTGTGGGTACTCTGGTTTCCTCTCAAAGCCCAAAGAAATGCAGTAGGTGGACTGGTGAATAAAAATTGTCCCAGTTGTGCGTGTGGTGCATGTGTGATATGGCCAAAAAGCCTAGCGATCTACTTCCATTCACTATTTGCCTAGTAAACTCCATGGATAGTGATGCTCACATGGTCACTATAAGAGCCAGATGTAAACAATATGGCATGAATAAAAGGAGGGACTGAGAATGATGCTAAATGCATCACAAAAGAACAAAAACATTGTACCTACATGTCTGTTTAAGAAGTTTGATAACTATTTTTAATTAGTTGTTAAATGGGTAAACCCATGATGCACAAGCCTCTTTTCAAGGACAACATGGGAGCACGGTCTGGTTACGTGAATTGCTGAAAGTCATATAGCAAGCAAATAAAACAAAGGGAATCAAACTCTGGACTACAGGATAAAGCTCTTTAACAGCAAGGCTGACTCTCAAATAGCCTCAACATTCGTAAAGAAAAGCTATAGTAAAAAAATTTGCAAAACTAAATATTTGCATGATAGGCAGAAAATTCAAATATGGATTAACAGCATTCAGGTACCTCAATGATCAAATTTCTAACACTGATCACTTCCTACAAACCTAGGATTGCTGATCATACTCTTAGCAAAACTCAAACCAACCACTCTCACTGCAGACAATCTACCAGCAGAATATCTCCAAACTGCAACTAAGGCCATTGCCTACCCCATCTCCCTACTAATTAATAGATCTACGACTGAACACATTGTTCTATCCTTGTGAAAAACCTCATATATCATCCCCCTCCACAAGGGTTCATAGGTTCATAGGTTCATAGGTTTATACTAGGCTATCTGCCCTAAGGCATTTATAAGCCTAGCCCAAATTATTGTGGCTTGCGCCACCCCTTATATGAAAAAATACTGTGCCCATTAGTTTGTTGTGCCTCTGTCCAGCAGTGACCCAGAGATGATTCCCGGGGTAAACCTACGATCTCCCATCCACAGGTCTAGATTTCTCTTGAACAGAGTCAGCGAGGTGCTCTGCCTCACATGGACCGGGATTTTATTCCACAGCATAGGGAGTCTCTGAGTGATAAATCTATCCCTCCAGCACGTCCTATTTATATCCGTGCTAAGGTTTAAGTCGCTTGCTCTAGTGGTTTTGGTGGATTTGGATTTTTTGAGGTGGAGCATGTCCATTAATTCCGGGTTGGACATGGCCTTGTATGTCAGGCACATGTCACCTCTGAGCAGACGGTATGCGACTGAATAGAGCTGGAGTTTCTTCAATCTGGCAGCATATGACAGATTTTGGAGTCCCTTTATCCTTTTGGTGAGGAACTTTGGGGTCTCTCCAATTGCTGCAGATGTCGGGTGAGATACATCCCGAATGGGGCATTGTACTCGATCATTGGTCTGATAAGTGAAGAGTACAGGGAACAATGACCTCACTAGATCTGGATGTGAATCCTTCATGATCAGGTGGGCAATGTAGAAGGTCTTTCTAACCACTTTAGCAATGTGAGTGTCAAAAGAAAGGCCACTGTCAACCTGGGTCCCCAGGTCCCTGATAACCTCTTCTGTGCTTAGTGGATTGCCACCTATATGGTAGCTTGGGGTTACCTTGTTTTTCCCAAGGGTATGACTATACATTTTTTGGCATTTAACTTCAGGCCATGGCTCTGGCACCAGCTATCTGTTTCCGTGAGTCCCTTCTGAAGGATATCAGTGTCCGATGCACTTTCCACTATGGCCCAGTTTGCAGTCATCTGCAAACTTTGTCAGCCAAAGTCCTCCCATGTTGGCCTGTACTTCTGAGAAGTAGATGCCAAACAATAGGGGCCAAGGACCGAGCCCTGTGGGACACCACTTGTGACCGGCTTGGAGTCTGACACAGCGCCAGCAACTCTAACCCTGTGGGTTCTGTCCTTGTTTGCAACCCATCTTGTGACATATGGGTTTACATTTAAGCTGGTAAGTTTTCTACAATACCCGAGTGGGTATTGTGTCAAGCCTTGCAAGGTCAAGGTAGGCTGTATGGACTGCCTTTCCTCATCAATGGCCTTGGTGACTATTTCAAGAAGTCGACCAAGTTCAAAAGGCATGATCTTCCCTTGACAAAGCCAAACTGGGTCGGGTCCAATGTCTGCAAGTCCCCTATATCTTTGTTTATGAGCTCCATTATGATCCTCTCCATAGCTTTGCAGACTAGACTTGTTGCTTATGGGGCGGTAATTACCAGGGTCCGTGAGGCGCCACCTTTGTGGAGTGGGACCACAGTTGCCGCGCCACTCCTTGGGCACGTATCCTGTGGTAAGGCTGAGATTAAACAGCTGCCTTATGTGCGGTTTAATTCCTCATTTAGCTCAGCACACAGCCGGGGACACCATCCGTCCCATTGATGCTGTGTTTTAGCTTTAGAGAGCAGCAGCTTTCACCGATTTGAGATGTCCGGGAGGCTACACTCGGCTGGGATAGTTATCTCTCCTTTAGGGGAGAGGGGTGAAGTTTGCACTGAACCTGTCTGCCAGTATGTTGGCAATGTCTGTGGGTTCAGTGATTTTGTATCATTTTGGACTAATTCTGAGCATATCTGTGAGTTTCCACCCAGGTTCCTAACATAGCTGAAAAAGGCCTTATGATTGTCCTTTGAATCCATGGCAATTTTTCTCTCAAAATTGGCCTTAGTTGATTTTATGAGTGCTCGTAATTTTTACTAATAATGATCAGGGTGACTTCCCTTTTATGGATTTTGTTCTATCATGTAATAGCTTTCTCCTCTTATTGTAAAGTTTGTTAATGGCTGGGGTCCACCAGACTGGACGCTTGCCCTTTGTGGAAAGAGTCTTGGTTTTATTTGGGATTGCCTGATCCATGCAGTCCTGGAGGTGTTCATAGAAGGCATTTGTAAGGGCTTCCGCAGCTTGGGTTGTGGTTTCCTCTGACTCAGGGCCTTGAAGGATACCACACCAGTCTTGAGTAGTGTGAAGTTTGCTTTAGAGAAGTTCTTCACTATGGTCTTTTTGTTTGGGGTGGCGGGATGTGGATTTCCAGTGAGATTAGTTTATGATCAGATCTCACCAATGAGGGATATACTTGTATGGAGCATTTTGTCCCCATGTTTGTGACAATGAGATCTAGTATATTTTCTCCTCTCGTGGGAACAGTGACTAGCTGTTCCATGGCATTTGAATTTATGAACTCCAGGAACCGTTGGGCTAGAAAGTTAGGGCTTGAGTAATGTTCCCAGTCTATATTCGGGTAGTTGAAGTCACCCAATATGATGGTGTTTGGAGATACATTTATACCCTCCAGTGTCTTCAGGAAGGCTGTGTGGGGTTCCTGAGTTTGAGAGGGTGGCCTGTAGCATGCTACAATTTGTAGAGCAGTTTTGCCTATTGTTAGTTGCACCTGGATGGTTTCAAGCTTCATGCGTTTACCAACCTGGAGGTGTGAGTATCCTTTATGAATATGGATACACCCTCCTTTTGTGGAGTGGTCCGGTTTTGGGGCCGGAACGCATGATATGAGGTAAAACCTAATAGTGCCGGGTGCTCTCAGGAGCCTTGAACCAGGTTTCAGTTACAGCACAGACATCGATGTTCTCCATACTGAGAAGGGCCTCGAAAAGTGCATTTTGAGATTTAGACTTCTGGCATTGAGCAGCATTACCCTCAATTTCTTCCCATTTTTGTTTTCTAGGGTGGTAGGTTTAGAATTTGAGCCTTGCCTAAAAAGGCACTATGGGGTGGCAAGAGCCTTAGCCAATATCCGAATCCCAGGGTGACAGGTGCAAGCCCGTCCCTTGAGAGCGTGGCTTGTCAAGCATGTCATCCCAGGCAGACAGACACTGATCCCTTTGAATGACACCAGACATTAAGCCAATTGTTAAAGCTGATCATCTTGTCTCTATATTGTGGCATCATTCTTGGTGAAGGAAGGATACTGCTCAGGGTTAGGGTCATACCTGCCTGGGCTACATAATCAGAGAGCTCCTCTATGTCTCTTTTCATGCAGTCCAGGGAGGTACGTGTCAGGTCGTTCACACCAGCATGGACAATGACTGTGTCATATTTGTACTTGCTGTGGAGTGACCCAGTGCTTGTGTTATGTGGCGGATTCTAGCGCCTGGCAGCTTACTGTGACCCTCTCCTTGTTCAGCCTGGTGAGTGGGACGCCAGTGTGTCTGACTATGGAGTCACCTATGACAAGTATGTTTGGTGTTGTATTTGGCCTTAAGGGCTGTGACTGCTTTGCACACTGCTTTTGTGGTTTATGTGTTGCTTTGGGGTGTCTTGAGGTAGCAGTTGTTTGGGTGTCTGCTTTGGAGGCCTCTGCTGTTTAGGTAAATTTTACTCAGAGCCTCGAGTATGTCTTTGTGTGTTTATGTGTTTGATTCAGTGGAGTGGTAGCATTATGTGAGGCTGGTTTTGTGGTGTGTGTAGTTGCCTTCTCCTCCTGTCTGGTCTTGCCAGTCCTGAGTTGAGAGAGCTCAGCCTCCAGTTTGGCTAAATAGCTGCATCTCGCAAGTATTTGTGTTATGTGGGAGGAGGAGAGGGTTGTCTGTGTACATGAGGCAGTTATAACATTGCCTCAAGATTCCCAGATTCACCAGCTGGACCGGAGAGGAGATTGACAACTGACCTTTGGACATGCTAGAATAATATTGGGAAATCCTTAATTGAAAACAAGGGCCAGTGGGGAGTGAGGGTGTAGTGCTTTTAATTTTAGTGCTGACTTATATAATTGCTTTAGTGAGCAAGTGCCAGGTAACTTGAGTGCAATGTGATACAAGTAACTAAATGCAAAACGACAAACAGTAACTTTCTTTCAAGTGAAACAAGGAAATAAGTACAGTAAGCAATGCAGATATCACTAGTGATCCACAGAAGCGCTGAGAAGTTTAGGTGAATTAGCTTCCAGGAAATAACAAGCAAACAAACAACAAGTATATAAACAAAGCTAGATTCAGTAGGCCTGGATCTAGTCTATGATAGAGCAAACAAGGTGAACCAATTTCAGTAAGATACAGTTCAAATATTCAGGCACTATAAACCTTTAACCAGAAAATTCCCAGCTCAGAAGGGCAGAGTCCAGCCTCTTCTCCCACAAGAGTGCAGTCCACGAACCTTCTTAATGTAAAATAACTGGCCTGAAGCCCAAGTGCCTAAACCAGAACTAATACACTTGGACACTGGGCTCTCAATCAGCAGTTCCCAACTTAGAAGGATGAAAGCTGCCTGTCCTGCCACCACAGTGCTTGCCACAAACCTTCCTAATGTAAAACAACTGGTCTGAAGCCCAAGTGCTTAATCCAAAAGACTTGAATGATAGCTACACTTTAATCAAGTTACAACCAAGCAGTAATAAATACCATTGAATACTTTAGAGAATGTCTGGATTAGTGCTCAAGTTACACAAACAAAGCTAGATCCAGCAGGCCCGAATCCAGTCTATGCCACAGCAAACAAGGCGCACCAACTTCAGTAAGAAACAGTTCAGATATGCATGCACTATAAGCCTTTAACCAGAAATTCCCAGCTCAGAAGGGCAGAGTCCAGCCTCTCCTCCCACAAGAGTGCAGACCACGAACCCTCTTAATGTAAAATAACTGGCTTGAAAGCCCAAGTGCTTAAACCAGAATTAATACACTTTTAGAATAACAGACACTGAGCCCTCAATCAGCAGTTCTCAACCTAGAAGGATGTAAGCTACCTGTTCTGCCACAACACCAAGAGGTGGCCCCTCTACTGACCTTTCCAACTACCGTCCCACTGCGATCCTATCATCCCTATCAAAGATCTTAGAAAAATGTATCCATCACCAACTCCTCACCTACCTACTATCCAACAACCTACTATCTAAAACCAAACATGTATTTAGACCATCCCATAACACCATCACTACTCTAATTAACTTCTCCAGCACCATAAACTCATACAGGAATCAAGGGAAACTTGTCTCTGCCACCTTCCTAGACTTATCCAAGGCATTTGACACAGTTTCTCACAATAATCTCTTAACCTGCTTCTCCGAACTCACCCTCAATAATCCCAACCTGCACTGGTTTAACAGTTACCTAAGCAACAGCTCACCGTCTGTCAAACGGGTCAACTCCCTATCCCCCCCACTCCCAGTCACATGTGGCATACCCCAAGGCTCAATCCTAGGCCTCCTTCTCTTTAACATATTTACAAACCAACTCCACTTAGCAACCGCAAAATTTGATATTGTCCAATACGCTGACGATAGGACCCTAAACTGCTCGGCCCCAAACATCCATCTTCTACAAAGTAAAGCCCAAGAATCCTTCACCGAGATAGAGAACTGGCTAAACAATTTGTTTAGGTCGGTTTTATTAATGGTAGTTAGAACTGGGGAGGCACAAAGTAATGTTGATGAGATGAGTTCTGGCTATGGCAATTCTAGACTTGGAAGTTAGGAACTGTTTGCTGCTATAGAGGCATCCTAGCTTTCTGTGGACTTGAGATAGTTTGGGATATGTGTTTATTGTATTTAAGTTTTTGATCAATTGTGACGCCTAATAGTTTGGCCTCTGGTACTGGGGTAATGGGGGTGTTGTTAGCTGAGAAGATGGAGAAGGTGGGGTCATTGGGCTTAGTTGGGTGGAACAGCATTAGTTGTGTTTTTTTTTTTGGGTTTAGTATCCACATGCTACAAGATAGCTAGGTTCACAGCCAATGCTAAATCACACTCCCACCACTGCCAATCCCTACATAAACTACACTGGTTAGAATTTCCAAACTTAAAAAGCTACCACCAACTTAACATAGCTCATCAAATTCTATACCATCCTGAGAAAAACCCTGCCCTAACTGGCATTTTAAATTTCTACAACTCCAACAAGGAAATATAATCTAGTAACAAAGCCCTGATTGAAGTTAATCCATGCAAGAACAGCTCTGGAGAATCTCTATTCTCCCATGAGGTCGTAAAAGCATGGAATACCCTCCCTCCTGACCCCAGGTTACAAAATCACACATCCACATTTAAAGACCTCCTCAAATCACACCTTCATGCCAACCCCCTTTGCAACTGCAATGACCCCCACCCCGAATCCCCACCCCACTGTAGGCAGGTTACCCCCCTGAGGCCTCTGATGCATACTTTTCACTGTCATTTTGGTCCACCGATGTACACTGTATATTTTGTAAATATTGTAAATATGTGTTTACTCTGAGAAACTTATGTACATATATTGTTCTTGTGCTATAAGATCTGTGATCACATATCTGTACTATGAGCTTGTATTGCATTTAACTGTTTTGCCTTTTATATGTTAGTATTCTACCACTTGTGATCCTACTCCATTTATTGCATTTAACTGTATTGGCTTCTAAAAATGTCAGCATTTTACTAATTGTTATTCTTTAATAACCATGTATTCACTGTAACATCTTGGAGATTTTCTCCCCAGGACACCGCTGAAAATGGACACTAGCTGTCCAATCGGATTATCCTGGTAAAACAAATGTTAAATAAATAAATAAATGTAACAAGAATGACCCCTCTGATAAATGAGAGACAATGGAATTTTTGTGGATGGAATCAGCTCCTAGATAACCATCCTGAAGAAGCTAACACCTTCCTGGACTTGGCAGATTTAAGATACAATCGGTAAAAAATGGTGTTAAAGTAGAGTTGAAGTCTCTCAGACTTACCTTTCAGGAGTAGGTAATACAGCTACATGAAGAAATGCTACAACTATATGAAAAATATGGGAAGGCAAGTGCATGCTGAAGTTGACAATCATCCACACCAATGAACTGCAACAAAATTTACAGGCTTATGGAGAGCCTGCAGAGCACATTACAAAAACAACATGCTGGATTTTTTCCCCTGAAGGACGTCTGCTACACAATGCACTAATCAGACTTAGATCTTTGAATTGGCAAATACTGAACACCTTTATTCTATTTTAGGCACTGAATGCACATCTGCATTTCCTGGAGCCACTGTCCTAACATTTTTGAGAAGTTTCCAAGCTGACTATTTTTCATCTCAGCATAATTATGCAAACAGACTAGTGAATAAGGCACAGAAAAAAAAAACATGGTCCACTTTCTTAATCACTTTCATCCCAATACAGTTTAACAAAGAATAGTATTGATAATGAAGAGTATACTCCACCTTTCCTACACCATTTTCAATACTCAGCTTTTACTAGAGTGTTATTGGATTTTTTTGTACTAAATCAGAATAATTGAGCAGTACCCCAGCTATGGCTGCCTTCTTCACCCGGAGTTTTCAGTATATTAGAGATCTCATTAAAAGAAAAAAAAAAAACAGGTGCTAAAAACAAGAGGAAGACCGATTTAATCCTACCCAATGTACCTCATAAATTACATCCTCAAGTAAAATAACCATAGGAAATAACCTGGAGAGCTCACCACTTCAAACTTAAAAGTATTGGCCATTATGAGTACAACTACAGATTTTGACCTAAATATAGTGTTTAATGGACGTTATCATACTCCTGAGACAACCTTAATCTCAGCAACATATCAAAAATATCTACTACATGTACACTTTCTTTTTAAAGTTTAAGTAAGTCTTTCTGCACTCAGTTATGTTGCCACCATATTAAAATGTTTGTAGCAAATGATAATTTTGCAGTTTGACCACATTGTGTAAAGTCGATAAACTAAACTGAAAAGTCATTCAAGTTGTAGAAATCCATGAATTTCACTAATGTTGCCATCTTGCAACAGCACTTATCCTGTATGAGGCTGTCCTCCCTACCTCCAGCAGTGCTGCTGGAGTGCCTAAACTACAAGCACCAAGTAATCCTGACAGCATACCACAACCATTGCTTGATGGAGCAGAGAAAGAAATATTCCACTATTATACTGTTTGTAGGGGCAAAAAGAAATACTGCAAATCCGATCAATTTTATCTATACTTCATTGTGCTTATTTAGTCTATCTTCTGAGCCCCACGGGCCAATAACCATCATCCCTCCTCTCAGCCAACCGGCCCATTTGTAACAGTCCCAGTTTCCATGCATGCTTGTCACATAGGCTCATAGGTAGGTACTAGGTTATCGACCCAATGGCCTATACAAGCCTACCCATAACAATTCCCTTGATATTTCTTCCCACAATATTTACTTCCCTGGACCCCTGACTAGCAGGGCGACTGACATGCTCCCCGGGGTGAATTTCCTATCTCCCATCCAATTGTCAAGGTTCCTTTTGAAGAGGGCCAAGGAGGCACTCTGCTTGACATGTATGGGCAGTCTATTCCAGAGTATGGGGAGTCTCTGGGTCAGGAACCTATCCCTCCAGCATGATTTGTTCATTGCGATGACAAGGTTTAGATCCCTGGAGCATGCTGGCTCTGAGGGATTGGGATTTCTTTAAGTGGAGCATGTCCAACAGCTCAGGGTTTGACATGGCCTTGTATGTTAAGCAGAGATCGCCTCTGACTAGGCGATATGCCACAGAGTATAGCTGGAGTTTTCTTTTTAAGATGGTCAGCATAGGGCATCTGCTTTAGGCCCATGATTCTTTTAGTGGGGTATTTCTGCGGCCTTTCCAGCTGTTGCAGATGCCTTGTGAGGTACATACCAAATGGGGTCTTGTACTATATAATGGGTCTAATGAGAGATGAGTACAGTGGGACAATGACCTCCTTTTTTCTGGATGAAAAGCCCTTAGTGACGAGGTGTGCCCCATAGAAGGATTTCCTGACTGTTGTGGCGATGTGGTTATCGAAGGTGAGACCACTGTCCACCTGTGCCCCTAAGTCTCTCATCACACTTTCGGTGTTTAGTGTTCTGCCACATATGTGGTAATTCATGGGTACATGTTTTTTTCCCCAAAGGGGATAACTATACATTTCTTGGCATTAAGCTTGAGCCCATGGCTCTGGCACCAAGCATTTGCTTCTGTAAGGCCCTTTTGTAGAATATCCACATCATTTGGGGATTCAATAACGGCTCCCAGTTTGCAGTCATCTGCGAATTTCATTAGCCAGAGTCCCTTAGTGTAGGCCTGTACTTCAGAAAAGTAGATGCCAAACAAAAGCGGTCCTAAGACTGAACCCTGAGGTACTCCACTTGTCACTTGTCTGGAGCTGGATTTGGAGTCGGCTACTTTTACAGTCTGGGTTCTGTCAGTGAGCCAGTTGGCAGTCCATCGAGTGACGTAGGATCCATCCAAGGAGTTAGTATGCAGTGGGTCTCGGACATACCCTCAACGCATCCTCATGATGCAATCATGTGGCCGATGATTCACTGCAGAGAGTGTGCTCAAAAGCATGCTCCCCTTCCCCAAAGTGAAGCAAGTAGACTTAAGCCACTTCATTCTCCTCCTCCTCCACTCCAAGCACGTGAGCCATTAGTTAAGGTGCCTGGGTTATATTCAGGACTCAATCCATTTATGACAATGGAGTTGACTTTATTGTTCCATCATTTAGCCTAAATAAACAGGGTTGCCACCTTTTCAAATCCTCAGGTGGGACATTTTTTGCAGAAAACCATACACAGAGGCATTGCAAAGGACTGAACTTCATTTTTTTGCCAAAATAAGCTTATTCTTAGAGCATTGCATTTGCTTATGCTGTTTCAGATAATATTCAGTTGTCTCAAATACAAAATAATTGTTTTATGCAAAAAGCAAAGAAAACTTAGGAAATATTTTTGTCCTAAAATCAGGACATTTGCCATTTTTTTAATATTTTTCACAGGACACAACTGCCAAAATAGATCTGTCCATTGCAAAGAGGGCCAGGTGTTAACCCTATAAACAAGATCAAGAAATTGACAAACTGAATTTTTTTCCTAGTATTTGATTACATTTCTTATAAGTTGAGAAATGTACCCTTTCGGCATATCTGGTACTCACTTATCCCCAAAACAGTCAATCACATATCATATTCAAGTACTACTACTAAACTATAATGAAAATCTGTAACATATGAGACCTTTGGGTTTTGCTTGTGTATTTACTGAGGTCTTAAGTGAGTAGATGGACTAATCCAAGTAGAACCTTTTTCAAACACTACTCTCAATTGTCCCTAATTTGGCAAAAAAATCCTATTTTAGGCCCGACTTACCCTGCAAATGATGTCCCTATTTTCAGGCTTAATTTATCCTCATCACATATAATTTTGAAGCAGTCTACTACATAGAAAGCCATACTACCTGACCAACATACTAAAGGCAATAATTTAAAGAGGACACAAATCTTACATTTCCTGTTTTTGAAGCAAGAATAAACAACCTTGTATGATACAATGCTTCAATATTATATTTTCCATCATTTTTGTCACTCCATGATTTTTTAAACTTGTGTTTCTGAGTGGTATCTCACATTTCTATTGGCATGTGATATTCGGTATTCAAATATTATGCTAATTAGATGCTCCGATTTTAGCTGGATATTCCTACTTTTCAAGGGCTTTTGTTCCAATTTTCAATGTCTGCATGTTGAGAGGTATGCTACCTGGGTATATACAATACAAAAATTATAATAAGGATACATGGAAACAGTAGTGGAAAAAACAGATATTGTCAGTTATACACAAAATCTCATATGCAAGTAAACAAAAAGCCAAAACGTGTACAATAATACAGATCAAAAGGCAAATCCCAGTGCTGCAATATAAGACACCTGATACCAAAGGAGAGTTAGATGCAAACACTAATGTTTTAGTGAAAATAGTCAATAAACTGTAGCAAATTATCCTTTTGCTTGCTCACACACACTGACACTCACACATAAGGAAACACTTGGTAGAGTCAACATGTCTCTTGTGACATAGCAATGTCCAAACAGTACTTGCTCCAGTATAAGACAACTCTGCCAGGCCAGAGTAATTTCGTTATCAAAAATATTGAAATAAATACATATAAAAGAAATAATGGATCAGGTTTGAATGCCACAGAGATTTAACATAATATTTTTCTAAGAAAGGGCTGCATAATCCTTAGCAGATGTGTGATGATTGAACTTGAAGCAAACTCCTAAATCTAATTTAACTAAAACAAACAAATTGGCAGCTCACTGAAATTAGGAATGCTATATCCTTAATTAATGGGAAGAGAGAGGGTTTGTCCTATTTGCTTAACTTACATAAGCTCCCATGCCGAAACAGTGTACAACTATAGCCAATAAATTTTGGATGAGACCAACCCTATCAAAGCTGTTAGCACTGCTCTGCACTGTACCCGTTTGTTTCAGGGAGATGAAATCGAACATTCAAATCTATGCTGGGCTGAGCAGAGTTAAGTACTTTGTAAGGAAATGAGTGTACTCCGAACGAAATACTGGTGTAGAAGATGATAGAGCTGAGTAAGATCACACAGTAACAGAGTTTCTACACTTGAACAAGAGGAATAAAGTTATGTTTCTTTCTACAGTAAATTAACATCAGCAACTTTATTATTTCTGAAACTGCGCCCTTACAATTAGCTGCTCTAGTCACAAAATTAACCTACATCCGTACTATTTTCTTTAAAATGCTTTAATTTTAATAAAAAACTTAACGTGTCAGTGTATTAACCGTTCATAGTATTGTTTTAAATTAGGCAGTTTTCATAACTGCTCATCCCAGAATTCTCAAACCTCTTGACTATTTGGGCACTAATGATGTACAAAATAACGGACATTTTCAAAAGTAAGAAACTGAAAAAGCCAATTTTACAACACAGAAAAGTACCGAAGGGGAAAGGGGTGGCGCTACAAAGGGGGTGGGGTTTAACAGGGGGGCGGAAGATGCCGAACATCTTTAACTATCTGGAAGGAAACAAACCTGTGTAAAACTTCTTACCGGAATCTTGGGGAGTCCTTTAGACAGTCTTCGAAATCCAACTTTACTGTCATCTTTGAACAAATGGCAGTGAACGTCGAAGGAGAAGCCGTTAATGGATTTTATCAGAAACTTGGTTATACCTCTACATCTAGAGCCGGGTGCACTTGTTTTGATTCAGGCACCAGCCTCCTTCTAGTACGTTGATTTTAGCATCTGCACGCGCGGTGTGTGGCGCATGGGACTTTTACAGAGTTGTGATTTATTACCCCCGTCATTCCATAGGTTTACGGATCATGGAGCTTGACTTGTTCTCACCGGTGCACTGTACAGCGTGAGTGCTCTTACTGACTCTGCACTGCATGTGGTGCTGCTCGCAAGAGAGAGCCTTTCTGAGACCACATCCCGGAACAGGCCAAACCGCAAGAGTTGCAGCATGATCAGTAACAGCAGCCACACCTGCGGTGTGTTTAGTTGCAAATAGTGCCACCTGCTGAGGGTGTGGGCAGTAACAAAAAGGAGTGAAGCTGTGGTGGATTTATTACACTGCGCTAGTGGTGCAGTAGGGGCGGTGGCGCAGGTTGGGTAGTATACCCAAGAAACGATGTGTTATAATAGTGAATTATACAAATATAATGTACAGGCTGGTCTACAACCAACTCGAATGCAGCAGTGCCTGTTTAGAGAGGGAACTTATCTGTAAAACACTTAAAAATAATAATTGGTAGAGGTTTCTGTACTGTCCGCGAATATAAAAAAATAATTGGTAGAGTTTTCTTCACTGTCCGCGAATATAAAACTATTTTTATTTGTTAAAAAGTATTCAAATGTTTGCAATTAAAAAAAGGTATGGGAATTAACCTAAGTGCGTGAACTTTTAAAATTGTGGTACAACGAGTATGTTTAAAGTACCCGTTACAGTCACTGTACGCAATGCAGTCAAAGTAGGTTCAGTGTAAATTGTGCTTTTATAACGATGTTTTTCTATCTTCCTTTATTTATTGCAGAAACTACGAAACTGAATTTGTATCCTCTTTGGGATTAAAAATATAAAATATTCCAAAACATTGTCCTTATTTCAGAGATGGAGCAGAAAACCTTTTGACGATGAGTTCTCTTGCAAAATATTGTGTGTTAGCCAGTGACGGAACTGTTCTACTTCACCTTTTGAAAGGTGGCAGCCCTACAAATCTATCGAAGACTCCATCCTAGATCTGCAAATTGTAACTTTCAGACTATCGGAAAGTTGTTCAGCAGCATTGTAAATCTCCAAACGGGCACCCGCCCAGAACTTTGCAGGCTGACAGGTGTGCAGTTGATTCATAACTTAGCAAATATGCTGACATTTTTTCTGCCGTGCGGAAAAAAATCCCCCTCTCTCCCCTTGTGTCCTAACCTAGTGACATTCCTGTCAACGCAAAGGGTCAAAGAAAGGAACATTTACGTTATTTACCACTCCTTAAAGCACATAGGAGAAAGAGAAGTGTCTGTAGTAACTTGCTTCACCAACTGTACGGAAAATTCTGTATTTTTTTTGTTATTGGGAATGTGAATAAATACTTAACCAGCTTCAATGGACTTGAAGACAGCAGTCACTGCTGATTTTATATGCGTCGTATCATATAAACCAAAAAGGAAAGTAACAATAGTCTCTTTGAACACAACGGTGGCTGCTAGCCCTAGCTCCGTGAAGCACACTTATTGATATGTATTTCTGTTTTTGTTTATAACTAGACACGTAGCTGTGGCAGAGGACATATATTGGGCAGCTAAATTAATTAAAATACATGTGCATCTATGTGATGATTAGTCACGCCTAAAATTATTTTGCCTAATATGCGTTTATGTTGGAAGGGGAGTTTGTAAGCAGAATCTCGTATTCTTTGACTACAGTCATCTACATGAAGTTGTCTTAATCATTTAATGTAAATTAAAAAAAAATAGCCAGCCAGTTAGAGTAGACAGAACATTCTCTTGTATAATTAGATGCTAAAAGGCCATCGCGGGAGGAGGGCATGAGCAGTATAAGTCTGGAGACTGTCTACTCTCAATGGAGGGCAGAACAATTTGCAAGCCAATACCATTCCATGATAGTGGCTTTTTGGGGGGGGGGGGGGGGGGCATTGTTAGGCAAATGTTGAGAGTGAAAGGCACAACAGATGTTTGTGTAGGTGTATGCATGTTCCCATCTGTAGTATAATTACATCAGGTACCCCAGGGATGCTATGAATTCACGGTTAAAGAATAATTAAAACCCTACATTCATTCCTACAGCATAAATGTAGGATTTCACCTTATTCACACTCTACCACCCAGCTGTTTTCCAGTTGTCTCATAACAGAAATTAGATAAAAGAATTATTGGGTGTAGGCAGTTCTTCTTCCTTCAGCTTTTCACAGTTAGGGTTCGCCACAGCGGATCACCTGTCTGCTCATGACTGGCAATGGAGTTTTATGGAATGTATTATTTATTTATCAAATTTGTTGACCAGGTTGGTCCAGCTGGGCAGGAAAGCCCTTTTTCAGCTGAGGCCCTAGTTGAAAAGCTCCAGATATATGCAAATGTTACAATTAACAAGTACATTAATTGATTACAATTTAGTTGGTCATGACCAAGAAACCGATAAAAGTTGGACAGTTCCCAGGATTCAATAAAATCCCTGTAGAGCCTACACAGAATGTACCGGTGTACATGGCCATGGTTACCCCTCGGCAGCTCACCATGCATATTAATCATAGTGTCCTGCCAAAGCAGATCAAAGTAACATAGACATTGAATCCGTGTAGGCAGTAGTGTAGAGGCTGTCTCGTGGTTGTGGATTGTCCAGTGAATTCCTGGACAGATGTTATGTACAGGATAAGAATCCCTGTAATGTACCCTGCTAGTGTAGAAATGTGTGAATTTTAATATTTTTTTTTTATGCCTGTTGGTGTGGCACGGAGCTCAGCAGTGCCAAGCTATGTTTACCCATGCCAGACATCTAAAAATAGAAAATGGATGTAATTATGTGTTTTTGTCTACATGTTTTTATTTAATTTTTTTTGAATGGTCGTTTGCGCTGCATGATGCTTAACTATGCTAACTACCTTAGTAGTATATTTGAAAGTATACTTGTTTTCTCACTATTCAAGTAGCTAAATAGGTAGAGTAATGACCTAAAGTGTAGTAGGTCCCAGGTTTGAGTCCCCAGCAGTCACGTGTTTTTACATTTATTGCTGTGGAAATGTGTGAGGTGACCTAAAGGGTGGTTTAATTCAAAAACAAAATTGTTACAATTGAAAAAGCTGTGCTGTGCTAAGCACTGCTTAAAAATGGTCAACAGCTATTCCTGTTTGTGCTTTTCTAAAACACGGTTGTGTGAGTTCACTCTATGCTCAACTCAGCTAAGCTGGTTTGCTTGATGCTAAACAATGTGGTGCTTTTTTAATGTTACAGTATGATGTGTAAGGGCGGGAAAACAGTCTACATTAAGGCCGGTAGGCGGGAATTTGGGCACAGAGGTGGGGTGTGCAGGAGTCCAGAGTGTTTGTTGGGACTCCTGGTCCAGAACTACGAACCCCAGCTGTTGCAGGGGAGTTACCAGGGCTCAGAATGTAAAGCTGAAGCCTGGGATGTTGCCAATGCTACTGGTATCCCCCGCGCTGGTGAGCAGTGTCGTCACCACTGTGATGACCTGAAGCAAAGGAATTGGAGAACATTGGACACCTGGATCCAAGAGGGCTAGGGCTGGGCATGCCCCACAGATATACAAGTATGTTTCTTACTGCTTTATTAAAATACAAGTTGAATCCATGGAAACGTGGTATGCGTAATGGTTTGCTTCTCTTCCAGCAGCTGAACGGGCGTGCACTGTCCAGTCTCATGCAGGGTGCCTGGCCAGGATGCACTGTGACTGTGGTAAGTATAGATATTTTCTGATAACTGTAGTGCAATAAACAATAAGCAATAGGGTTTTAAGCAGGATTGTGGTTCTGTATTCACTGCATGTGTGTTCTAATGTCACTGTGGTCAACTGTAAAAATGAAACAAATAAAGAATGCAAAAGTAATTGCCTGATATTGCACAACCCATAATATGGTTCAGGGCTGTCTTCAAGCCACTTTCAGTCAAATAATGCTCTCTGTTCCTCCCACTCCAGGAACAAAGTATATGGGTAAGATAGCCCACATTCTGGGCAGATATCACGTATGTAATTCATAGATTTCAAGGAGCAATAACAATGAAGTGTAAAGCAGGACTGCGGTTTCATAAGTAATGTGTTCAAATAACTTCAGTAGGGCTGTATTCATTGCATGTGTATCCTAATGTCACTGTAGTCAATTGTTACATTAAGTGCACATGTCCCCTCGAGTCACAGTTTTGGGTTCTACTCACATGCCTGCCAACTAAGACATGAGCTGCTGTCTAATCTACTTAATGTACACAAAAATACCTCTCGACTGTCACAATTTTTCACAATGTAATGACAATGCCCAATCTGTCTGTTTCTTGATTAGCAGGTACATTGCATTCCAGGTAATCATTTATTTGCAAATCCATTTACACAATACATTGGTAGTTATGTACGAGCACTGTATGTGAAACAGTTCTATGTAGTTGTGTACCTGCATTTGTTAGTGTTTTGGCCCATACTGTCCCATGCTAACAGCTTGAGAGTTATGTATGTGCAACGTCATCTGTAGAAGAATTGGAGTCATTGTACTCGCAACTGACACGGCAAACCTGTAGAAGTATGTATATTGCTAGTTGTTCCGGTCGTGGCACCGGGGCCCAGCGCATCTGGGTCGTAGCTTGGTGGTGTCCCCTCTGCACTACCTGTGGCATCGGGTAGTTCCACCCCACAGGCTGGAGCTGAACCCCAATCTAGGAGCGGTGGTGGAGGAGGTGGTCTTGTCACCCATGATAAACCACCAGAATTGGTGCGCAGGATGTTCTGAACTTTTGGACGGCACCTGCGCTGGATGGTGGGCATGCTCGCCACCCTGGTGGGGCAGCATCACCCTGGAGCCCAGCCTCCACCACTACCACCACAGGAGCAGTGAAGGAGCAGTGCCAGGAGTCCCATGGGTGGGGGTTGAGTCATGCTGGTCCCTTGTGGAGGCACCTGAGACTGGGATTCCACAACACCCTCCCCATCCAAGGTGTTTACCTCCCTTTTGTGTCACACCACCACACCTCTCTGCTGTCTTGTCTGTCTGCAAAAGCTTCCTCACCTTCCCAAATTACCTCCCCCACACGTACCTACATCCCTTCCCCAACATTCCACCCTCACCCTAAGGAAAAAAAATGAGCATCTGTCCCCAAAAAAGAAATATAGTCCCATACATAGCTCTCCATTTCACACATGTCCACCGGACACATGTAGTTTGGTCCAATTGGATTGACAGTGCACTTGTGTTGTCCTCACCCCTCTCAATCAGGGTGACCATCCAAATTCATCTGCAAATTCTGTCAAAGTGCACAGTTGTTGCTGTACAAGAAATGGATAGCTATGGTTTTCTCCTATACCCTTCCTGCACGTATCTACCTGACTTTCACTATGTTTTTCTCCTGCTTGCACCCCATTTCTCCACTGTCCTATCTCCCCATTTTTCTTTTCTTTAAAGATTTTTTGTGCAGCACATTGCACAGCATCGCTAAGCTCAGGTAAATGGAGCTATATTGATATGTGTTTTAAATGATAATAAACACAAACAAAATAAACACCTGTCCCATATTTTGAACGCAAGACCACCACACCTGCAGACCATTGGATTAACCTGCCATGCCACACAGCTGTTAATTAAAACAGGTGTAAGCAAAACATACTAACTGCAAGGTAATGTCATTAAGCATCTGTAAGCAGAGCTGCACATCGCACCACACCATGCAGACTTGCTGCAAGAGTAATGGAAAAACTGGTAGTGTACCTTGGAGTTTGGTACAGGTCTATACCACTAGAAAGCCAGACACAGAATAATTATATATAAGTGAGGTCTCTTATAGCAGGTAAATGTGCACATTTATCAGCAACATGTAGAAATGCACCTGCTAACACATTAATGGCAAAATACATGTCGAGCTGGGACTCTGGTGGAGAAATACATCCCTATAAAGCTAGGCACATAATGGCTGTAATGGAGGTATGTCGCAGCCTGTATGTGTGCACTTGTATGTTCACAAATACACATCCTTTAACAGTGACTCAGTAGCTCACTCTGTTAAATAGTTTGCAAACAGTAATTTTTGCCACACATTGTCCTGGATTAAAATCCAGTGGTGTATAGCATTTAAATTACATTAATATGAAGTCGTCAATGAATGAGTCATGTACTCATTATCCACACAATGCATTTCAAATGCAAGGTCTGCTTTTCAAGTGATGGAAGTTAAAGCCCTGCAGATAGGAACACACTTGACATATCCCTATATCAACACTATAAAGCGCATAAAATGCAGGGTCATGCATTAATATGCATTCACATATGATTTTAACTTTTGTAATGCAAATGAGGCCCACTAATGTCAGAGTGCAGCACACAGTCATTTCATAATGATATTACAGATTAGGACAGCTGCACAACTAACATACACATATGGAGGACCTGCTAGTAACAAGGACTGCCAGCACACACATTCCAAATGACTGCCATAATGTAACACATGACCTGACAGTTGCCCAAATGGTTGACATAATGGTATGTTTGCCCTCTGTGTTGCTCAAGGGCACAACAAACATGTTGCCTAATACTCTGTTAATGATACTATTGGCTAACATACTTACCTTAAACACATGCCTTAATTTGCAGTGGAATGGGTACCCTCAGTCTGGCTCTGCCTCTACAACAAGGCTGCCACACGTACTCTTACAGTTTGTTGTCCTCCAAAGTGTTCACACACTCTGCCTATGCCAGTTGCCTGCAGCATCAGCTGCATCCTGTATCATACACATCTGTATGTAAAAGTAGCTGCTACAGACGTACTCTCTACAATGACATAGTATCGTGACCCCAGTAATGTCCAGCATAACATATCAGAAAAGATTTCTAATCTACATGAAGGCCTTGTATCTTGTTCAGTGGTTGCATGTCATTGGCTGATTATACAGCAAACCAGCTGTGTTTGCTGCAATTAGCATTTCAGAACCACAGATTGGTTAAGAGACAATCACCTGGTAATGAGAACCATGTTAAAAAGGCAAACAGCTGACTATGGGAACCATTCTGTATGAGACTTTCTTCATACAGTAAATGCGTTGCCAAAAACTTTATATATCTGCACATAAAAACAGAGGAGTATTGTGCTGCATCAGGTATGTAACCTTTTTGGTTACAACATGATGCATATGTGTGAATATACTTAGGGGGAATGGAGATTACAGCATTAAGCCTTTTCTAGAACTGTAATGATGACATGTTGGTGATCTCCAGATTTGTTACACCTATGGAGGATGTATAGTACATCAAGGGTCGAATGTTTTTTTGTCAATGTGGCACACTGGTCTGGTGGGAATGTCCCATTATATTAGTTGTAATGGCACACTGCCATTTGGCACTGTTTTGACATGTTATCAGGGGGTTACCCCTAGGGGTCACACTACAATGGACTCCTGTGTTGAGTGTGTGATCATACGTCAGTACCTGTCATGGCACAGATGGGAATAGCTGACTATTGCTAGTATCTTAGTTTATCCACACTCTTAGTATGTTTGCACACTGTGGAATATGACGTGTGGTCAAGCAGTGGATACTGCCAGCCATTCTGTTCTTGCTGTATTGTTACATAGTGTGCTTCCCATGTATGTGATCCTGACGTGTTCCCATTTTGTTGTCTTTCAGGAAACGTATGCAAGATGCCATGCTACTTTTATGGATGCCAAGAATGATATAATTCTGCAAGGCCTCTGTCAGCACCATGAACTCCCAATGTCCAGGGGAAGGCAAAACAGGGAACAGCGGGCATCACTGTGGGCTGACGTCTGTGATGTTAATGCCCTTGGTCGCCAGAGCAGGACATATAAGCAGGTTCGACACCATGTGACAGATATGATAAATGCTACACACAGAAGAGCAGTAGATGTGGCCAGGGATTATGGTGGAGGGCCTGCAGCGGAACAACCACTCTCAGCCACTGAGGAATTCGTGTGAACCTAGGAACACACATCAGCTCCCAGGCATCTATCACACCATATCATGGATGTGGGTGTCACAGTTTCCATGCCAAAGGAGCTTCTGGGTAGGCTTAGTTTAATCAGCATTGGAATACTGTAGCATTCAGTGCGTCACAGTGTATATACTGGGTCTCATGTGTTTGCTTTGGGGGGAGGAGTTTAACTGCAGTTTGAATCTCATGCTCAGATTTTCACCAACATAATTAACAAAGCTACTATAAATGTAAAATATATGGACATATTACCCTGTTGTAGTGCAACATGCGGTGGTGTTTACATTACCACTCCCTCAACGTTTCACAGGTCTATCACGAATCTGACAATGCTGTTGTCCTGCTCCTGGTAAGCACAATACTGATTTGTTGCAGATGTAGATTTACTGCACTGTATTTCCTAAAGTTGTCATCCCAGGCCTGCTGGTCGGATTGCTGTATGATTGCCAACTGCACAGATATTTTCTGACTGTAAACACGTCAGAGTTATACCTATGCCCTGTAGGTGTGATCACACTGATAGATGTGACAGTACTGTCAGGGCATTACAGATTGCCATATGTGTCAACTGTGCAGAGTCTTCACACATGTCAACAGTGTATCTCATTCTGATGAGATTGCTGTTTAAATAGCTTTTATTTACAAGGAACTACAGCTGTTTGTGGGAAAAGTAATGTCCTCATGTCCTACTATATGAGGTTGGGGGTTAAATAGGTCTGCAGTTGTGACAACAGTGTATACAACTTTACATATATTGCAACATAGTACAGCAGAGCATAATAGTGCAGGTATTAATGTACTTCTTTTCCCTTTTATCACAGGTGACCAGGGGGGTTGGTCTCTGTCCCCTACACAACGTGATGTCATTGTCTTTTCAGACTCTGATGATGACGGTGGCCAAAATGAGGCACAGATGGGGATTTCAGGGGCTGAATCTGTTCCAAAGGTTTACATCCCTCTTCTGCCCTCATCACCACACACAGTCAGTCTGCCAACACGTACCCAGTCCTTGGAGGTCACAGATATTGGACAGTCAGAGGTGGGGACATTGAACAGGAAAGTGTGGCAACTATGGCTCCAGTGAGTGTCAACACTGGCCAGAGAGCTGGTGAGGTTCCACACAGGTAGATTGATGGGGTGCTCATAGGAGACTTGCTGTCCTTCCATCACCCTGTTGCAGGTGTGTCATCACAGGTCACTCAACATATGTTTCAGGCCATCATGGAGGCACATGCACATTCCAAAAGGAACTCCAGATGAATGCTTAGGGTTATGGATGCTGCACAATCTGACATCCATGACTGCCTCCACAATATTGTCGACTCAGTTCACTGATGCAGTAGAAAGATGTTGGTCTGAGACAGATTGCAGAATATCTGTCTTGGAACACGCACTGTCTGTGATGGAATGTCTGGTTGGAGCGGAGTCAGACTCGTTGACGCGGTCCACAACTCCATCTGCTGAGAGCCCACGTGGCCGTGCACAATCACGCTTCTGTAGTGGCAGTACATCCAGCACTCCAGAGGAGTGTGTGCTGTCCACATGAAGACATGGCAGGCCATGGGCTTGTCCTGGGCATTCCCATAGAGGGCATGGTCCCAGCAGACAGCAGTCACCATCGGGTACTAGCATCGCTTCTGACTTTGGGCATGGAAGTGCCAGTGCAACTCCTGGCACAGCCAGTTCCAATGGTCAGGGGTGGAGACTGTCAGCTCTACCATGCACAGTTCACACCTGTTCAACATACACACTTGTAGGGCTAGCAATGAGCTTGATTGTGTTCACACAGACACTCACACACCACTGTCAAAATCAGGTCACCTACAGACATACACAACACATTTCTATGGTACACCGTCCCTGCCTTTTTTTTTTTTTTGATCAAATGTTTTTATTGAGGTAAAAAAATGATAATTTTAACAATAATATGAACATCATGGATACAATTTTCGAACATAAAAGAACAATGAAAAAGATTATACTACAACTATATACACTATTTACAGAGGCCCAAAACTGATAAAATTATAAAAAAAAAAAGTTTGCATAATAAACATCAGGTAATTCAGAAAGAGTTAGTCTTTACAAAAAGTTTCAGTGAAAAAAGAAACCTTTATCCAAGGATTATTAACAACATTTCACGGATTTATTCTCACTTTTGTTTTGGTTTCTCTGGTAATCACTTCCTCATGGAGGAGTCAGAAAATCTTCCATAGCTGAAGAGGTGGTGGACTTCCATTTTCTTGTTCTGTACTTTCTAGCAATTGCTAGTATTGTCCATAAGAGGTATGACGTGGCATTGCTCATTACAAAACCTTCATTTTAATTAAGAATATTATAATATCTGTAAATAATTCTTTTAAAAAGTCAATATTATCTCAAAACTGTTTCAAATATGCACATTAATAAAACTTGGATCCAATCTGCTTTACATTGGGAACAACTTCTCCAACAAATAATGTCAGTTTTATTAAATTTTGCAACCCTCTCAGGAGTTAAAAAGGCTCTATACAGGAACTTCCACATAAAAGTACTCCAATACTGTCCCCAGGGTGTTAATTTTATAGAAGATAATAATTTGGATTTCTCAGGTGAAGTATAGTTGAGAGAGAAACCTTTAGTTATTGAGTTCCAATGTTTGTTAGTGTAGTTTTAGATCCTATTAGTATACCATACAGTTTGTAAATTATATTGTTAAAGTTAAAATTATTCTATAATAATTCAAATATATAACAAATTAAAGGTGGTTGGTCTTTATAGGAAGAGTTACTAATAATTCTACTTAGATCCAAATTTCTAATTCTCTTATGCAATGGTTCCAGCATACAGATTTATTGTTCTCCCATTCATTGAAAAGTTTAAAGTGCAACTTATCTGAAAATTGTTTTGTAATTTTGAAGGGAACAAGTAAGTCAAAGCAAATTTTCATATCTGCATTCGAGTGTATTATCTTTCAGAAGTTATTGTTTATGATATTAGACTTTGTAGGTTTTGCTGTATTGTATTGTATGGAGTGGCAAATAAAATACCAACATTTATTAGAAGACTGACTAATGAAAACTTTTGATAATAGTGTATTTTAATTTAAAAATATAGGTAAGTGTAAAGACTTCCGATTAGAAGTATAATGTGGATCTACCCAGCTTATGATGTCTTTACGCAGCGAGGCTCTTATGTATGTTTCTATATCTGGGAATTTTATGCCACCTTTATCCCAAGATCTAATGTGATAAATATAAGGTATTCTGTTCTTTTTAGGGAACCATAAAAAGTTTAATAAAATTCTATTTAATTCTCTGGTAAATTTATTTCCATGAGGTGTGCCAAGGGCTCATACTACGTAGAGAATCTTTGGCAACCTGCTTTCCTTCCTGACCAACACACATGCTTTCAACCTATTGGGTCAGCCTAGGCCTCCTGCACCCCCACACAACACTCTGTGCAAGTGATGATACCTGTGCCACATCCGTGTCATCCTCGTCATCGATGCAGGGAAATGAAACTGTGTTTCCACAGGGTGACTGTATAAATTAATATGTAATTGTGTAATCCATTGTTGCCTTTGCCATGGCACTTGTACTGATCACTGACAGATACTGCATGCTGACATTTGTAATGAAAAAGCCACATTATTTTGTGTACCTTACATCATATGATATAATGACTGTATACTTACACAATGAAAGGTGTGCTAGACCTGTTTGTGGTTCAGTTTCAGGAGTCTGTGGGGGATACCAATGGATACATGGTGGTAATAAACCCATAGACGTCACAGGATGGAATGTCACCACAGAAGAAATATGTCTTCAGAAAAGTACAGCACTATAGGTTCATATGTGTATAACAGGCTAATAAGGACAGTGGTGTCATTCAGCCTACTGATTCATCTCTAATCTGTGAAAAGGTCTAATACCCTTGCTAAGTGTCACCAGGGTTTTGGGACCTAGCATAGCTACAAACTGTGGTGATGGAGGTGACCCATCTACAAATTTCCTGTGTCCATTACAGAGATTTTATCCTACACCAGTTATGATTGTCTTGTTCTGTATCCCATTGTGTAACTTGCACATGATGTGCGTTACAGCAGATGTGTGTTTCACATTCATGGGGAGCCTGTTACATATAGGGTGTAGTGTCTGGGTTATGTACCTGTCTCTCCAGCATGTACTATTTATTCCACAGTGAAGGTGTAGGTGTGTAAAACAGGTACTACGTGTGTTAGTCCTGCCTTGGATAAGTGGGAGGTACACAGTGGGATCTGACACATCCCCTCCAAAGCATGTAGGAGACAGACTACACATGTATTGTCTTGACACGGTCTGCATAGGACAGGTTACCTGCAATATGTATTGGTTTACCATGGAACCAGTGTGGCTGCTACAGTTGTAAGATATGCCCATGTAGTGACATAGCAAAGGTGCCATTGCACTCAATGATAAATGTGATGAGTGCCAAATACAGTATAACAATGACAGTCTGGGATTTACATGCCATACCTTTCTGTGTAGGTTGTACAAAATTGAATGGATCCCCACATAGTACCGACCAGTGAAAGTCAAAGACTTCATTGCTCTCTGTGTCTGTAAGTCCATGAGTAATGGCTCAAATGTGTGCGGACACTACTATATTTTTTAGGGGTGGATGACTTCCAAAAGGATAGTATTGTGCAGTCCTTGGTATTTACTATTTGTCAGTGACTCTGACAACAACTGAATGTGTATGTCACCCCATCCTGGATAACTGTTGGATCTGTGTGGGATTCAGTGACTGTTCCTAATTTGCAATCACCTGCTAATGTAGTCAGTTAGAGGTCACTAACAGTGGTCGTGACTGCAGAGAGGTGAATGGCTAGAAGGGGTACTCCATTAATGATGTCTGATGGAAGTCCACTGGTGACTGGCATCATTATAGCATTGGACTACCCAATGCTATCTTCTCAGATTATGACTATCGGACACTTGGCTATCCAACAGCTGACATACTACTTTGTAAATAACCTACACAGTTTTCAACAAGGCCTGATGGCCTAATATTGTCAAACACATTGTGAGGCCATGGTAGGTGGAGTGAGTCATATTCCCCTCATACACTGCATAGTTTAGCACTCAATGAGGTCCACCGGTTAGGATAGGTAGGCATTATTTACTCTTGAGCAAAACAAAATGTGTTTGGTCCAGTGACAGTAGGTGTATGACATTGTTACTGATTGTATCCATGCTAACTTCTTTCATGGCTACACACATCAGATGACTGAGAGATCTGGGGACACTGCTTGGCACTGCATGCTAGTTTTCCTCTGTGCAACTAACTATTGCAGTTACTTCCATCATGTTCCAAGAAAATAGTCATCCAAGGTGTCTGTACGGAGTACAAACAATGGAGGGAAGGTAATATCTATACCCTGTGAAGGTAAGGTGGGAGGTTTTACACAGGTATTCTGCAGTTGGAGAGGTGTATATTGAGAGGACACAATTACCTTATGAAGAACGTTAAAAGCAGGGGAGTCCCCTGAATTGCTGGTGCCTGGCTACTACTAATGCTGGTCTCACCATAACCACTCTGTCCTGGGATACTATACTCCAATAATGTTTCTGTTATCACACACAAAACGTTTTTACAAAGCTCATGATGAGAAGCAGGACTAGGGTTGCCAACTTTCCATGTCAAAAATTCTGGACATGTATGTGAAAGCAAAATGTATTTAATTTTGACCCCAACCCCCCCCCCCCCCCACGCAGCCCTTCCAGTGTTCCATTACTTGGCTATTTCTGCCCAGTTGCCATAAACACTGTTCAAAACTCTCAGTGTGCATATTGTCTTCTGCTTTGCTTCTACAATGATTACAGATATTTGGATTTAAATTTAAAACTTTTATTTCAAATTTTACAGTACAAATCATACTTATTTGATCAACAAAGCAATACAGTCTCACAGTGAAAACAGACTTGGCATTAAAACTTCTCTTCCTTTGAAACTCACATTCACTGAAACCCACGTTCAAAGAAAATGCATCTGGCCCCAGTGGCGGGTTAAGTTTAGCCTTGGGTTGTTTTCATATAATAGGCCCCTTGTACACATTTTTAGGACCATGCAAAAGTTCTTTGATTCACCTTCCTGATTGTATTAAATTATAATATATGATAATTAAATTATATCCCTTGAATAATACAGCAGCATTTGTTTTAAATGTATAGTTTTGAACATTTTCCAATAAGCAATGAAACAAAACATATGAACCAATATTGACAAAAAACTGCCTAATTCAGAACATTTCAACCATAAAAGACTACTATCATTACAATCCATCAATATCAGTCAATATGCAAAATCTCTGCAGAAGTAAAGGTCATGTGAATAATTCTACATTAAACATATGCAAGCACAAATTAATATTCAGTGGTAGCATGTATTCTTAGTATGGTAACTGTAGTCAGAGAACTGATGCCTGGTTCTCAGCATGTTGCAAAGAATTTCATAATGGGTTATTATATACATATTATAGCTGTGTTTCTGTGAAACAGGAAGCTGGCTCTAAAGGGGTATATATTATACTTAATAACAATGCTTTACAAGATTCTGCCCTTACATTGATAATGGTGCTTCATGGGGGTAGCACCACGATGGATGGACTTTGTATGCAGCTGGCATGATGTTACCATATACTTTTCTGAGACTTAGATATCAGGAAGAAAGAGATATACATACTCATCACAGGTCTTAGACTCCTACATTTACTGACATGATTTTCGCAGCTGTTTACCTAACCTCCACTTCTTTCTCTCCCTCACTCTGCACATTTCTGATCCTTGTGTGAAACTATGTAAACAAACTCAAATATTTACAGATGGGCAGCAACCGATTACTTTTCTGTCACAGAAAATAATGTATTGCCTCTGGTTAGTTAGTTAATGCAGCTGCACTGATATAGAATTAAACTAAATGTAGTTTACTGTGCTATTAACTGCACAAAAATACTTTCAGCTTTAGACAAGTACATGTCGAAAAGGTGCATCTAGAACAATATTCCAAAAATTGCATTATGGCTGCATCATATGGCTCGCAGCAGATAAAATTTAAGACAAAGGATGGAAATGCCGCAAATCCTGGAGATATTTTTCTCAAGTTTCAAAAAAACATCACTTGCATATTTGGTTAATGAGCAAATTCATTTAAACATGGTGCATTCTATCAAGCACTCACAAAAATAGACCTTCATGTCTACTTTGTGTTACCAAGTCAAAAAATACAACAAAATGTACACTGCGTCATATTACTGAAGAAGATGCATTGTGCATTGATTGAATCCAGAGAATACCAAAATATAAAAATCCTTTAATCTGTTGACTGAATAAACTTAAAAAAGAAAAGAAAGAAAGAAGGAATATATTAGTGGACTAGTCAAAACACTTGTAGAGGCACAATATATGTATATAGTTTAGAACGACTGAAGAACAGAAGCTGGAAGCAAACAGAATCCTTCTGGTCCACTTACCTTGTTCATTCTCCTAACTGATACTCTGTGTATCATTGTTAACAGATATACTGATCCCTCTTACCTATCTAGAAAGCAGTACACAGACACATACTCCTACCTCTTTCATTTGTCCGATTCCGACCATTCGTGGTGGTCCGCTGCAGTCCAAACATCTTCAAGAAAGTGGAGACTGAAATTCAAATTCCACCTGCCGCACGGAAGATGAAGATGTCACATTAATGAGAACCTCGGCTTTTGTGTCTCTGCGTTGATGACCAGACGCAAAGGGTCCTGGGATGTTGAGTACTGGCCAAGGTTGCTGACACCCTCGCAGTGCATCTTATAGGCACTGTGTAGAGGGAAAACTTTCCAATGAGAATACCATCTTCATACATCATGGTTATGCTGCTACACTCTGGAAATGACAACACCAAACCTCACTCTGTGGAAGGTGTCCTTACCTTGGAATATGCAGATATTTGTGCAGTCAAAGACACCTGGTTCAAAGCTGTGGACAGTACCACAGCCATACCAGACTACATGTCATTCCACATGTTCAGACCTCAAACTGACACTGTGCAAGAACACCCTTTAAAAAAAAAGTACCTTTTTGTTTTTAATTGAAAAAAAGATTTTATTTTTTCCGGACAAGAAAAGGCAGTCTCCGTATTCTGGACAGTGCCCCTTATTTCCGAACAGTCCAGAAGAATTCTGGATGGTTAGCAACCCTAAGCAGGACACAGCCAGTTTGTTCACATAATTGTCCCACATCATGAAGGACTCTGTAGGCTTCACATATCCTTCTCCAGGTAGATGCCTTAATTAGCAGCCTGAGCAATCCTTTGGCTTTTGCATGTATTATGCCTTCTATTCTAGAGTAAGTGGTATGTCAATAGGGAACTAAGCAGGTGGTGATTAGGATCACATCTGCAGCATCACAATATAATGTAATGTACAATGTCCTGTAACATAGATATCCAAATGTGCTGAAACAAACAGTTAGATGATCCATGTTAGATGACAATATCACAGCAATTCATGCGTCCTGCCCTTCAACAGCTTAATGGCGGATAATCTGCATGACATGGCTCTGAGGCCTACTGCAGAGGGATGGCCACCTGGGCCAAAGTATGTCCACCTGCAACATGTCCTAGGTATATCATACTGTAAAGTTATGTACCTGGAACACGTCTGTGTTCCCACAACATGTCACACAACAACCAGTTTGCAGTCTGGTTGCTTGACAGGCATTGTACGCTTGCAAGGTCAACATAATGTCAGCAAAGTTGAACAACAACTCTTTGCATGCACAGACATCTACGTCATCACTGCAAGGAGTGCCTACAAACACTGTGTTTCAGGATGTTAACCCCAAAGGTGTGGCAGCAAGACCCTAGCTTTGCTGGACTTGAACAGTGTCACATTTGTATAGTATTCTGACCAAGCCTAATAACAGGATTGTGTTAAATCCAAGAGCCACATGGCTTGCAAAGCATTGTATGCACACTGTCAGGTGCTGCGTTGCCTTAGAGGACCTAGATAAAGGTGACATTACATTTCACCATCTGTCATGACACTGCCTAATTTTTGAGTGCTGTGACATACACACAAGCATGACTGTATTGCTAATGGCACTATCAGTGACTGCTGATAAGATGTGGAAAGTGTCCCCACCGCTCTACTCTTATGCCACACAAACACAATGTGTGACAGATGTGACTGTGCTTCAAACCTTGATTCCATGGTGTCTCAAACAACAGTCAGTTCATATGGTAATGAGCATTTTGCCCACATCTCACCTCCTGCTCCACCCACACCCACATCACACACACCTGCATGTGTGGAGCTCCTTACCAGATACATTCCCAAACAAGACACCTCAGAAAACCATATGCAAGCTCAGTACACATCATACCTCTGGAGAGCACAGTACACATAATAGTGCATGCACCAGTGTCTCACAGGTCAAACACCTGAAGCGAACCACAAAATAAAACCTATTGTTCATAGGTTTTTATATCATGAGACACACTGATGTCAGTGTCACCAGGCTACATATGGGAAAGGGCACAGTTAGCTGTGTGTGGATTGACACAATACCCCATACCACACATTGCCACAACTCAAGAAATATCAGGTAACAGTGATGACATAATAGTTCTTGCAGGTGTGTACAACTAGGGACAAACATCACCTGACTGTATGCAAACACATGACTGAGCTTAGACACTCTGTCGCAGGTATACCTATACCTTTCAGCTGCATTTAACCCTCACCTAGGATGATGGCTCAATACACACAGAAAATGATGGATGTCAGTAATTGCCTTAGCGTGTGGTGTCTTTGTAAGGAGATCCACTGCATGTCTGCCTGGGATGACTTGCTCAACAGACATCAGTGTTTTGCCAGAGATGCCCTTCATGTCTCACCCCTGGGATGTTGAGTACTGGCCAAGGTTGCTGACACCCTCGCAGTGCATCTTATAGGCACTGTCTAGAGGGAAAACTTTCCAATGAGAACACCATCTTCATACATCATGGTTATGCTGCTACACTCTGGAAATGACAACACCAAACCTCACTCTGTGGAAGGTGTCCTTACCTTGGAATATGCAGATATTTGTGCAGTCAAAGACACCTGGTTCAAAGCTGTGGACATTACCACAGCCATACCAGACTACATGTCATTCCACATGTTCAGACCTCAAACTGACACTGTGCAAGATAATGCAGGTGGTGTATACATAATCACGTAGGATGGATACACATCCAGATTTGGTGAAACACTGTGATGTCCTGGGGACACTGCAGGTGCTATTCCCTGCTGGAAGGGCATATAATCTAGTCATTGCCAGCTACAGGAGCAGCTCCATGAATCTAGACCCCCCCCACTGTGCTTATTTGAATGTACGTGTCTATCAAGATATATCAGTGCACCATGGTTTGGAGTGATATTAAGTGACCACCAACTGCGTTGGTTAGTCATGCTGAAGCTCACTTGCCCAAAGGTTAGTCCATGTCCTTAACTATAATGCCATGACATCCCCACAAGGGGTGCCAGTGTAGAGCATCATGTGTTTACCAATATGGGTGACCACTGTGGCCTCCCACTATGAGGTCCTCCCTGGTGATATCTGACCACAGATCGGTCTCATTAAAACTATTAGACCTAACCCCCTTGCAGAAAATACAGAAATATAATTCAACAAAGCAATTTATTACTTCTGTGGTATGGTTTACATAGCTTGACCCCCCCCCCCAGCTGGGACAGGCAAGTATGCAGAGCTGTACACTCATGCTTTATGCAAGCAGCAGTACAACTGCATAGACTCGGTTGTACCTGACAGGAGGAAAAACAGCTCATAGCACAGCAAATCTGCCTGGTAGACAGCTGCCATTAGTAGGCTGTGCAATAAGAGGTGGACATTGCTGTGACAGTTGGGGTGAGGGTGCTCCCCCTAAAATGGAGGCACAACCTCCTCAACTAAAACAAGCACATAGTGTTGTTGTGACGTCGTGCAGAAAACAGTATGTGACAAACTAGCCTCTCCCACAAAGCAGAACCACAACGCACAGTGTAGTTACATGTCTAACCTCAGAGGAAAGGCCCAGATTGTGAACTCAGTACTTAATGTACCACATATAATGGGTCTGTACTCCTAGCTAACCTGTTGTCCCACAGGTGCTGCTTCAACCTTACTCCCCTGTCCCCACCACATGTGCCGCATGACATTCCTACAACCTGTCCCACACCTTCTATATCTACAGAGCAGGTTGTAACTGGCCTTTGTATGGGGGATACACAGCATCTATTGGACATGCTAACCTCCCAGGCTATGTCCTACATGGGATCCAACAAGGATTATTAACACCATTGGGAACTCCTTGGAATCATACTGTAACCGCTGGCTGTACCCCAGCTGACTGGACAAAGGTAACTGTAATCTCCTTGCACAGACGTGGTCATCTACCAACCACTGGAACTATAGACCTATTTGCCTGAGTAGCCATATCTGTAAGCCTCTGGGGTAAATCATCATGGAGCTGATCAGCAAACATATCTGTAATCTACAAACAGTTGACTGTAAACAGTTTGGACTTCTGATAGGAAGATCATAGCTGATAAACCTGGTGGACATGTCTGAGGCAGTTACCAAGGACCTGGGTGAGGGGACATCAGTATACAACCCCCTGGACTTAGCCAGGCTGTGTAACTCCATCCTCCACTCGGACATCATTGACAAAAGCACCCACTTAAGCATCCACTCTAATATCATTATAGGGGTCACTAAGTGGCTCACTGATGGAACACATACTCAAAATAGGAGCATCTACCTCCGATAGGTGATCTGTAAGCAGCAGTAGTCAACAGGGCTCAGTCCTGGGGCCTCTACTGCTTGGAATTCATTTAACCATGACTCAAATGAAAATTGAAAGTCTGTGGCTGACAACATTGGTTGATGCCTGAAAACTGTGGGCGGTCATAGACTCTGTGAGTTATGTCAGTATTCTACAAGAGGGTATTGATGAACAAATGTCTGTTAACATACTAATGGCCATAAACTCCATGCAAATATATATCTAGTATAATTTCCATTGGTAACACCTATGTTCCTGGTAAGTAGCAACAATCTGATGAATATACTCAAGGGTGATGTCCCTGGGGACACAGGCCTGTCCACACAAGTTTATACCTATGTACCTGAGATCACCATGTCTCTCCGGTGGTAAGACAGAAATCATATGTTATAACTGAGGGCACAGTCACCCAAAGTTGACTTAATCATAACCTCCATGTACTCTTCCCTCAGCATGCCAATATTAGAGTGCAATGGCCACTTGGTAGTGTACTTTTCCACATACTGCTGGCAGTTGTACACAACACAATGGTCCCTCACAAGGGAACTTCACATGTTCAGTATCTGTTCAATGGGGATCATCTGAAATCACTGTCATTGTTGCCTGTGGCATATAGACTACTCAGAGGTAATCTCTGCCTTACATATGGGGCAATGTGTGACCCTGCTGGATTGGAAATGATGCATATCTGTAGGCGGCATGGTATACAGATTACTCACTGTAAGGACATTAAACTGGTTTGTGATATTACTAATACATGCTGATGGTAGTGATCTGTCTAGCAGACGTTAACGCACCTTTGAAACAGAATCCTGCCTAATAGCAAACAGAGCACCTCATTGGGCCTCGTCAGATGCCATCTGTATGATTGGCTGGGTGACTTATTTCATCACTGGGCTTCTGCCTGTGTCTCTCATGGACAGGGTCAATATTTGTTGCTAGTGTACATAAGGGTAAAAACTTTGCTGGGGTTGTAAGGGCTGTAAAGCCATTAGGATACTAAAGTTCAAAGATCTTGTGATTCCATAAACTGATGTAATATGCTCTAACAGCCACACACACAAATCTGGCTATATTGAGGATAGCAACGGTTCCAATTAATGTTTGCAGGACACTGCACAACACGCACGCGCACACACACACACACACACACACACACACACACACACACACACACACACACACACACAGTCCAGATTGACTGCAACTAGATTAGAACACCTAGGTATCCAGTGGTACATACTACACATCACAGTACATAACACATGCGCCACATGTCAAGTCTACTATTACTATCCCTATAGGACATCTTATGCTTGATGACATCAGCAGGCCTTGTTCTGGTCAGGCATTTGGAGGCCCACATCACCTTCTACAACCAAAATACTGCAAAACCCTACCTTTAAGTCACTGAGGTGATCATATTTATGTTGTATGGAGATACACACACACACACACACACACACTCTGAGTGGCCTGGAGTGAGATTAGAACCCCTACTTATTTAGTGTAGCACACTATAGATCACAGTACTTATTGCACATGCCACGGGTTGTATGACATTAGCATGGCAGTTGGTAGTCTTAAGGTATATGACATTAGCAGGCAGTGTAGAAGAGGGTAGTGTGGAGGGCAAAACCAACTTGGGTAAAAAATTGTAGCACCATTGCAGTTTGGTACTCAGTGAGGGATTCTCAGCTGTTTTGCAGAGATACACACACACAAAACGAGTGGTCTGAAGTGAGATTAGAACCCCTACCTATCGAGTCTAAGACACTGTAGATCACAGTACCTATTGCACATGCCACGGCTTAAGTCTGCTTTATACATGACTGCAGACAAACTATGTGTAGATTACATAAACTAGGCTTGTGTTAAACATCGTCTGTGGCCTGCAGAGTGATATTGCTTCTTCCTGTTATCTTCATCTAGTAGCCTAGCAGTCAGACAACTGTTATTTGGTGTATGTGTGGTGCCATCCAGCAGGCACAGGGGTCTGTAAGTAAGTGCATTATGTACTGTTGAGCCCTTACTTTGTATCCTTTAGGCAACATTCTATATGTGTGTGAGTGTAGCTTTACTCACCATTATCAGGGTATGTAGGACAATACACACATCCACACACATTTATATATATATATAAACAGGAATATATATATATATATATATATATATATATATATATATATATATATATATAATGTAACTGTGTATGGTATATATATATATATATATATATATATATATATATATATATATATATATATATATATAATGTAGCTGTGTATGGTATATATATATATATATATATATATATATATAGACATATATATGTGTGTGTGTGTATGTATGTTATGTAGATTTATGGGGAGAGAGTGACGTACGTTTTTGTATATATCTTTATGTAGCTATAGGTATATATGTTTATAAAGCTATATATATATATATTTGTACATAGAGATAGATATACTATCTATGGGAGAGAGAAATAGTGACAGATATGCATACATATATGTATCTGCTGACATATCTATATATAACAGGTCATTTTGAGCAAGGAGCAACAGAATTGTGCTTTGTGTTTGAGCATACCCACTGGGATTCTCACTACATATACACTGACTCCAGCCCACACCTGCCTGTACTCCAGTCCAGGATTTTGTGTGTTACAGAAAATGACATCTGTCCCTGTTCCTGCAGTGCTGCATGTCACTCACATTGCCTATGACATTCTACAGCTGTCTGATGTAATTATTACTTGTCATGAGGTTAATAACATTACACCACACTCAGACTGACCGTCTGTAAAACACAACATAGTAATATCTCACATCCAAAAGAATTGGATACTTCTAGATTAGAACCATCAACACCATCAGACATGCTAACTTCCTTAGTCCATTGAGACACACAAGATGTCTGACAGAGAGGGATCATTCAGCACACAATCAACAGCATAAATATGTATGTTGTTATTCCTGCAATAAGTAAGACATAGAATGTATAAGGACTATGTAACTGCCCTGAGACTGCTTGGATTGCTGATATACCATTGATGTAAAAGCAGTTATAAGGGAGCACTGCTGTGTTGGGGTGGGGGGAAAACACCATATGTTCTGCTGGGATACACAGTAGTCCGAATGTCGTATCTATAGTCTCATGTGAACGTTACTTCTGTCTATATAGCCCACTATATTTTACTTTCATAAATGTAGCGGATCCATACATACAATGCCGTATCATACTAATCTTTGCAAGTACTGTGTAGGTTAGAGACTTGTCTTGTTAATGCAACAGTTGACAGAACTGTAGTTCAGGGCTGCCTCTGTCTGATGCAAGCAGTACACAGCCAATACATGGATAGGCACAGGTTGTATGGGTTGCCTGGCATCACTTTTAATATATGTATGTGAGTATGAGTAAGGTGTCAGCCCAAGGTTGTCAATAAAAGTGCTATGCATTGTTTCTTTGCCAAAGCCAGGGCATACTGAGCATGCATATGTCTGCCTACAGGGACATCAGCAGGGGGCTCCTCCAAGTCCTGCTGTGACTGTGGTAATTTAGGCAGTGGTGGGGGGCTCTGCTGATCCTGCTGCAGCTGTTTCTGCAAGATCAGATTATGTAGCATAGCACATACTGTGAACATATGTGCACATGTGGCTGGAGAGTACTCCAGGGCTCCACCAGACATATCTAGGCACCAGATCCATGACTTCAGAAGCCCAAACACACACTCTGTGATGTTCCTAGTTTGTGTTTGTGCCTCATTAAGGCATTCTCCTGTGGGTGTGTGTGCATTTCTGATATGTGTCATCATCCACGGTTCCAGGGTGTAGCCAGCATCCCCCAGTAAATGACCTTGTAGGATGTCCCAATAGCAAACATCTGGTACAGCTGTGATGTGTGCCAGATATGAGAGTCGGGATAACTACCAAGGCTGCCAGCACACACATTCAGGATAGTCCCCAGGGCATTGCACACAACCTGGTAGTTGATGGACTGGTACCCCTTGCGGTTGATGTAGATTGTAGCCTCCTCACCGGGTGGTGCCTTGATGTGTATATGAGTGCAATCTGTGGTACCCAGTACTTCAGGGTAGTGTGCTGCATGGTAGACGTGTTGCATATTGCTGACCCTCGCCACAGGGGTGAAGGGGAAAAGGTATGTGCTCACTGGCATGTGGGAGCATGGCATCCAGGAACTGGTGAATTATCCTGGATGCAGCTGCCTGTGAGACCCCCTCATCATGTCCTCAGTTGGTCTTTGGAAAGTACAGTGTTAAGGGCTACACATACCTTTGTTTTTACAGGGATGGGTTCCCCTCTGTTAGCTTTGGGTCTGAGTTGAGGATGGTAGAGCTCAGTGAGTTCTTGTAGTATGCCCCTGTCCACCCTGTAGCGCTCTACAATCTCCAACTCATGTAGCTACTGGAAGGTTACTCTGGGCCTGAACACTCTTCTCCTTCTCTGCCTAGTCCTATTGTTTGCAGCACTGACTTCAGCATCTAGCACACACAGATGTAGCAGACCTGCAGCAGCCCCTAGCATTATCTCAATTAAAATTCCCAAGTCCAGTGCTCCAGAGTATTGGGGGAAAATCAGAATGTAGGGTATATGCATACTTTATACAGTTCTGCTGTAGGTCCAAAATGTGTGATTGGCTAACTATAATGCATTCCACCTGCCTGCAATATAATTAACATCATTTAATGGCCCTATTTCAGTGCGCAATGCCATGCACTGCACCATGTCATGCAGCATAGCTTATGTAAAGGTCAAAATTATTATTTGAATACATCCAGTTTTAAGAACACACTCACCCAGATTGCGTGCCATGCAAACACACCCATCTAAGCTTAAAAGAGCTCTAGAAGTGAGAGGATGTGAGCCACATTCTGTGTACACATCAGCATCGTCTAAGAGCCTACATGAAGGGGATATGCAGATACGATTAGTCCTTTCTGCTATTCAATAAATCCACCTCATTTGCATACATAGTGCTGACAGCCTGGAAACTATATGCTTCATAGCCCTATCACCTTAGCAACAGCAGCAGTGCATCATTATAGAGACCCCACGCAAGGTCCTATAATACATTTCTGTCACATAGTATAAAATTCTTTTTTTCTCCAATTTTTTTTTTCTATTAAGCATGTTTATGCTCTGTGGAGTATAGTACAAACATGCCAAGATTATTAAAAAAATGTATTAATTTAACTTTATTCCCTTAATCTTTCTGACAACAAGAATAAGTTTTCTCATACATGTGGTACAACACTTTCAAGGGATTTATGTCAACATTTTCTAGAATTTAACACCCCTTTTTGTCTGACTAGACTCCTATATGTGGAAAATTTCTGCGTACACTATAGACACTGATACGGGGTCTGAACAGATGCCCTTCTGCTTGTTGGATCGCTCTACCTGCCTCATTTGCATGAGATTCACCTGCTTATGAGGCAATTTGCATGCCATGGAATTTTCCCTGTTTGCTTATGCATGCACGCCACTCAGCAGCACTTAATGAATCTCAATATGTTCGTGTCCATGTAAGCATTGCAGCACAATGCCTACACAAAAAATGTGTCGGCTTTATTGAATTCCCAAAGTTCAAAATAATAAAAGACCCCTTCCAAACATGGCTATACAAACGATTCACACTCAGACGCCAAAAAACTTTTATTGACTAAAACAGGCAAGTGCTTTCACAGAAAGAATTCTGCTTCTTCAGCCCATTAACTGACAACTAATAAACTAAGGCATTTAAAAAGTAAGATACAGCCAATCATAATGGCTTAAAACAGTCACATGTCATCAAATCAGTTAAGCAATAAAACTCATGTAATGAGATGACTGCCTACCGAAAAAAATAAACTACTTAAAAGTCTATTAAAAGTGCATATTTAAGATCACTAGAAAGACATCTTTATAGTACTATCACATCATTCATTATTAACTAAATACACATTATAAAAGTAACTAAATTCACTAGTAAAATAAAATGGCATATATTATAAAGTACTTTCTTTGAACATCACTGATCATCAGATGTAAACAATATACATTCAAATTATTGAATCAACTTAGAAACAGTAACTTATCTTTACATACACAGCAAGAGCAAACAATTCCCAGAACAGAATTCCTGGTTAAGGAAATAGTAACTATCTTGAAAAACAGTTGAAATAAGAATGTATCCATAATAAAGCAGGTTAAACATCCCAAATGAAATACATACGGAACGTATTTACTTTAGCAACTTACAATTTGGGTGTCTCTAATCGTCGAATGTAAACAGTATATCCTGAAATTGCTAAATCAACTTAAGAACTGTAGCTTATCTTTACATACGCAATGATAGAAGGCAAAAAAACTTCCCAGAACAAAATTCCTAGTTACAGAATTAATAACTGTCTTAAAAAAACTATTGCAACTTGCAATTTGGACATCACTGATCATCAAATGTAAACAATATGCACTAAAATTACTAAACCAGTTAAGAACAATAACTTGTCTCTATATACATAACAGAAAGCTTCACAAAAGTCCTAATTACAGAATTAGTAACTTTTAAAAAAACTATTGAGATAAAATGCATAAACAGTGTAGCACATATTAAACATGTTAAAAATATATGGTACATATATAAGTTAGCAACTTGCAATATTAACCACATCCTCAAAGATGTAGATAAAAATAATCTAAATGAAATTAGCCAATAAAGAATAAAAATTTTTAAAGGCTGTGGTTTTCAAAACACAAAAATAAAAGCCTACCTTCAATTATTATAACGCAGTAACTAACAAATGTAAAGACACAGCATTACCTAAAAGATAATAATGGAACCTATCTAGGGGATAAATGTAAACTTGTGTAGAAACAACACTTACATATATCAAAACAAAAATATTCACATATATTGTAGAATACGTCAATTAAGTCATAAGTCCCCAAATATAAAAACATGAGATATAACTGCAGTGCCATTTTAAGAGTAGTAGTAGTGATATTCATCTTGTGGGTTTGCACAAGCTCTAACTTACATTGTTCTATCATGTTTTTTGGGATATGCATTGTTAATAGCAAGTGGTTCGCGTAAATATGTTTCTTATACTTTCTTTTACTATATAATGCTTTTGCATGTATTGTTAGGTAGCTACATGTGTTATAATTAGGAATTCTGTCCTGGGAAGTTGTTTGCTTTATTTATATTGCTTATATGTGTGTGTTACTAGTCTTAAGCTGCCACTGCAGTTATAGCCCATACATTTTTATATTTGGTGATTTGCAACTTTTAATTGACATATTTCACAATGTATATGCAAGTGTCATTTCTACATGAGTATACATCTATGCCCTAGATAGGTTCCATTATTATGTTTTAGATAATTTTGTGTCTTTACATTCTTTAGTCACTACAAGCCGCAGTGGCGCAGCGGTAGCATTGTTGCCTCACAGCAAGAGGTTCTCCCGTTTTATTCTTGGCTGGAGCGCCTTCTATGTGGAGTCTGCATGTCCTCCCGATGGTCGAGTGGCCTTCAAAAGACATGCGTGAATGGGCGTGCCTTCGTTGAAGGTTGGGTGTCAAGCTGGCACCTCTGCACCCTATAAATCTACTGTCAATCATGCACTGGTAAGAGGAGTGCAGGACTGGAGTTCCGCTGTGGCGACCCCTAACCAGGAAAAGCCAAAAGAAGAACAAAACATTCTTTAGTCATTACATTATAATAGCTGAAGGTAGGCTTTTATTTTTGTGTTTTGAAAACCGCAGCTTTTAAAAAAAATGTATTCTTTATTGGTTATATTTAGTCATGTGATTGTGGATATGTTGTTTATCTTTGACCACTGGAAGAACTTTTTTGCAGGTTTATACTAATTTCATTTTAGATTATTTTTATCTATGTCTTTGAAGACGTGCTTCATATTGCAAGTTGCAAATGTATATACGCTCCATATAGTTTTTACATGTTTAATATATGTGCTACACTGTGAATGCATTTTTATCTCAATAGTTTTTTTTTAAATAGTTACCAATTCCCTAATTAGGAATTTTGTTCCATGAAGCTTTCTGCTGTGTATGTAGAGATAAGTTATTGTTCTTAACTGGTTTAGTAATTTTGCTGCATACTGTTTACATCTGATAATCTGTGATGCCCAAATTGCAAGTTGCTAATGCAATACTTTTTTAAAATAGTTATTAATTTTGTAACTAGGAGTTTTGTTCTGGGAAGTTTTTTTGCCTTCTATCATTGTGTATGTAAAGATAAGCTATGGTTCTTGAGTTAATTTAGCAATTTTAGGGTAAATTGTTTACATTCGATGATTAGAGATGCCCATATTGTAAGTTGCTATAGTAAATACGTTCCTTATGTATTTCCTTTTGGAAGTTTAACATGTGCTTTATTATGGATACATTCTTATTTCAACTGTTTTTCAGGATATAGTTACTGTTTCTGTAACCAAGAATTCTGTTCTGGGAAAGTTTTTGCTCTTAGGTTCATAGGTGTGTACTAGGCTAATGGCACTGGAGCCTTTACAAGCCTTGCCCATAGGATTACCCTGGCATCATGTCACCCGACCTTGGTTCCCAGTGCCTCTATTGAGTAGAGCCACTGGAGTGACCCCCAAGGTGAATTTTCTATTTCCCATCCACTCATCATGATTTCCTTATCAACTGCCCACAGCTCATGACCACAGATGAGGAATGGGACATAGATTAGATCCATTGGTAAAGTAAAAGCTTCATCCTATGCGGTGATTCTTATTTCAACATCACTGTAGAGTACGGTGCCTGAAGTACTCTTATCAGTGCATCCATCTGCAAGTCATCTCTATATTAGCTCATGAATGAGACCTCACTGTACATAAACTCTTCCACCTGAGGTAGCTTCTACCCACACACCCCTGAATAAAACCAGGCCACTCTGTCTCCAGAAGATAATCATGACCTTTGATTCTGAGTGCAGATTTTAATCACAGCTGCATGTTGGAGATTTTTTTTGAGTTTAGAATGGGAACATAATCTACAAACAGCAAGGGTGCAAACTTCATGTCCTCAAAGTGGAATCATGAATATGATCTTGAGATAGCTTGTGACTTGATAACCTGTCCATGGATAACCTAAAGAATATGGGAGACAAGGCACACTGCTGGTGGTGTCATATAACTAACTTAAATGTATTCTTTTGAGTTAACACCAAGCATGTGGACAGAGCTTTTGGTCCACAAATGGAGGGACCAATTGATATGCAGCAGTGGGCCAGGGGACTCCGTAATCTTGTGCTAACTAAAGATTTTGGAGTAGACTGCCATATTTTCTCACATTTGTTAAGCACATTTGAAAAGTACTAGCAAACTCGCATGCCTCCCTACAGTTGTTGTTTGAGGAAAAAAGTTGATTTACTATTCCTTCGCAAAACTGAATCCATATAGTTCTTCCTGTCTCAGAGGTTCTATGTTTAGATGGAAGTGTCCTTTTCCAGTGCAATAGTAATGCCATTCCTAGAGAGGCTGTGAAGCATGATTCATCTGCAAATGGAATATAACTTCCTGTCCTGTTTTACTAAACTGGGAGGTACTATCTCCATTTGGCCCTTCTAGACTTCCATAAATATGTCTGATGTAACCATTGAAGTTATAAAAGCAAAGTAGAATATATATGGAATAGGCAGTTTCAGAATAGAACACATCTCCAGGCCATATACCCTTGGAAAACTAGTATCAGTGACTTGACACTTTCTGGAGGGAGGGGGCATATAATTTGAAAAGGTGCATGAAGTTATTTTATATGGCTCATCAAAGTGAGCCTTTCTAGCAATTCTGAGCCAAGGTTCAGAAATATAATTTCTGCGGATTCCTTCATGACTTATTTAGTAAATGTTCATGCATTCTTAAGCTTCGCAAAGCAATTCTTTTTTGTGTATGCATGTATTAGAGATGGAGAGATGGCACTTGTGTTGCTTGGTTATCTAGTTCATTAAAACACAGCATCAGAGTATGTTGATAATGGGAAGCTTTCAGACTGAATGCATGACATCTGAGCTGATATAAAATGGTGACACTTTTGGAACCCTAAAAAGATTTTTAATAACTGTTGCCTTTATACCTAAGGGTAATTTAATCTTTCAGTTTAAAACTACATTTATTGATGCTTAAGATCATTTGTTACATTTCTATATCAATTTTAAATATATTTTTATTTAGATACAAATATAGAGTTTTTGAAAGCATTGAGTGTAGACAGAGGTTAGATATACCATGGTTAACTTAAACTGAATTTTAATATATATATATATATACTAAAGAAGTCAGGAAGTAAAAATAAAATTCTATGGGTGTAGCAGAAAGGAGAAAAGATGATGGATATGGTCAGGGTATTTTTCCAAATTAATGTTACTAGTTTTTATTAAATTAAAAACAATAAACAAAGTTAATTTGCAACCAACTGTTTAAAAAAGGATTTTCCATTACATTTCTAATATTCTTCATTTACGTCTTACATATAAATAAAATTATATCTTCTTACTTTTCTTTGTAGAATTTATCTAATAAATTTAATTTTGTCCAAAATGTATAGTTTGGAAGTTTTATCTTAGAGTTCATGAAAACTGTGTTCATTACATTTGAACATACTTGGGTGACAAGCTGAGCAAAGTCTTGAAACACTGGATATCTGCTGGTCTTCCAAATCTTAGCTATTAATTTTCTGGCTATTGTCAGATAAGGCAGATTTTTGAAGTTTCTGACAACATTATGACACTGCAGCAACTCACCATAAGTCTAAACATAGATTCACTTTTTGGCCTAAATAACATGAATTTACCATTGATACCACCTTTTTGTAATGGTACTTATACTGCTTGCTTAAGAATATTATTCTACTAATACTGTCACTGTACTTTAAAATGGGGACATACAGACAGACTTACTGGAACTCTCCATGCAAGTGAAAAATGCAGGCAAGATACTGGTCCTGAGTGTAATCCTTCCTTCTCCAAGAGTGATGCCCAACTACAAAGAAAGGGTAACTAGCTTCAACAACTGGGTAAACAGTAGGTGTCATTCCAATGGGATCCAATATGTCAAGCATGGGAAATGATGCTTTACAATCCAACTTGTTTTGCACAAGATGGCCTGCACCTCATGTTCCAAGGTTTCTGCAGACAGATTCCAATTAATGGACATTCCAGTATAGCAGATGTATCAACCCCAAACTGGATCACATTAAGGTAGTTCTGCTTAGTGCCAGAAGCCTCAAGAACAAATTATCTGAGCTTGAGGCTCCCCTGAATTTGAAACACATCCATATTTGTATAATTACTAAGACATGATTTAAACAAAGAAAACAATCCCTCCTTACCTAGGTTTTGTGCCATGCTTTTAGAAACAGTGACCATTGGGGTGGCATCGCCATATTTGTTAAGGACCATATAACCTCCGGGCAGATTCCCAGAGTCCCACAAACTGAACTCATAGAACTTCAAGTCAACTGAAACAGGGAAACTGTCAGCTTATAGCCCATTACAGGACACCCTCTGTATACCCTGATAACCATGTAATATTCCTAAATGTATTCAATAAACTCCCAATAAACAAGAACACCATTATATTGGAAGACTTTGATTATCTCTCAGTAAGCACCTATACTTCTAATGTATGTTAGATTTAATAAACACTCCTGTGATCAGATAGTTAATCCCACTCGAAATAATATTCCTAATCTAGTCCTTATAAATATAACCTCTTTTATGCACTATTTCTGTGATATTTCCTTCCCCAGTTACTTCAGACCATAAACTAGTCAGTTGTACCTTCATAATCACCAAAAACCCTGCATCTAACATCTGGGAATTCAAGGATTTCAAACATACTAACATTATTATTAATTCTACAGCTCCAATGATGACACAGCAGGTAGCTTCATAAAGGAGTTTCATGCCAATTTAGATAAATGTATGGAGCTGGCAGTCCCAAATAGAACAAAATATAATGGGAAATTCAAAAGTGAACTTTTTTGGTGGTCTTCTAACACAAATAATTAAAAATATTCTTAAATTATACAGAATATCCTCAAGTCAACACCATGGTGTAGCAGGGCAAAGTCCTAACTACAGTCCAGGTGACTCAGGTTCAATTAGCATCTCAAGTGTCTTTAGGTGCTGGCAGAGGACACTTGTCTAACATGCTTCCTGAGTGGTGGTGCAGTCCATAGAGGTGAGTAGCCCTTGGACATATCTAGGTGAACATAGCAGATGGGAAGCTAGGAGAAGATCATAGAGAAAAGATAACCCACCTGAAGCAGAATCCCCACCTAGTATGCCCTTATGGTCTGTACCAGTCCCAGCTAAGAATCAGAGTTACTCTGGGGTTAGGTGAGGAGCTGGTAGATAAACTGATGGACACAGGCATTGAGGTATGTGCTGGAAAAATTACACAAGGGAGCTCAAAGAAATTATAAAGAGGATTCATATCCCCTCATATTAAGGATACTAACAAAAATATTACTAAAAACTTGAACAATACTATTAAGTCTACTAAATCTACCCATAAACGTAAGTTAGAGTCTGAAGCTAAGGAAAATTATAAATCCTTTTGTGATGACCCCTCTTTGGGCCAGTAATCAAGGAGCCTGAATCCTCACCATTGATGCTGGAGAGGGACGTTCACTTGGAATACAAATGGGTACACTTAGTATTTCCAGATGCAGACCTCTCTGCAACAAGCACAATTTCCCTTAAGAGCACACAGGAAACACACTCAGTCTGGGGTCTGGATCACACTGTCTCCCTCCAGGTCCCTGGTAAGACTCTCTACTGGTACAACTGTAGGGTTAGGTCCAAACTCGAGTGTCCAAACCAAGTCCTCCAGCACCCTTTCTGTCAGACCAGTGCTTCATGTCCCTGCTCCAAGCAGCTGAAACACACTCTGTGAGATTTGATTTTACACACACACACACACACCTGGGAAAGGATGGCAGAGATATATCTTCTGTGCCCCCTCCTACACAGAGAGTCTACATAAAAATGTGGCATTTTCTACAAATATTCCTTTCAAAAACCTGAAGAGAATGCATCAGGACCAGAGAAAAGATGAGCCTCACAAAAAAATACTATGTCTGACCAAACAATGAAGAAGGATTTACAATCATTACTAATAACAATGCAGGACTTGTCACTGAAATTTGATAAAATGAACAAGAAACTGGATACTTTTGAAGAGAATAGTAAAAAGCAAATCCAACAACTACAGGAACTGACAAAGCAACAGAATGTGAAGATGGAAAAAATGGAAGAAACATTAACTGATGTAGAAAACAGAATGTCTGACCATGAAAAACATATTCTGACACTAAATAGACAAACTATTTTACTAATGGACAAAACTGAAGATCTAGAAAATAGATCCAGATGCAACAATCTCCAGATTTATGGAATACCAGAAGGAACTGAGTGTAGTAATATGGTGAACTTTCTTAATACATGGCTTCAGACGTGTTAAAGTTTCCAGAGGCTCTCTCCTATGGGATTAGAGAGAGCTCACAGATCCTTAAAGCCAGTCTCAGAATCAAACAAAACAACAAACAGTCCCAGGTCATAGTCAAACTCTTTTCACCTCAAGATAAAGAACTTATATTAAAAACTGCCTGGTCTAATTCCCCAATCAAATTTGGAGAGCACATAATCTGGTTTGATAATGATTATTCATCTGGGGTGATGGCTAAAAGAAAAGAGTGTTAACCACTAATAAAATAACTTAAAAAAAGGCAACTCAAAGTACATCTGCTTTTTCCAGCAAGAATTAAAATCTTCTTCAGTGATGGCCCAAATATATTTGATTCAATAGAAACATCAGTGACTCATCTATCAACTAATAAAGTCTTATGCAAGATAGAAGAAATGGATTTTAGTTATTTTGGTTTGAAATTCCATGCTGTGAAAAATGAATGGAAAACAAATGAGAAGAAGAAGGAGGAGGAGGAGAAGCTGTTAGAGGCAAATAAAGATGTTTAAACAAATATTAGATTAGAAGTACTCATTCAAATATTTAACTAATTAGATAGATCCAAAATTTACAAAAAAAAACACCATGGAATATAAAAATAAACTGGGTGACATATACTGCTTGGAAGCAATCTCATTTACAAGATAATGTTTTCATTAACTTGACTGGATGTTGAAACAAATTAAGTTTCATAAGGGTCTGCTGTCTTAACGGTAGGAAATATGAACCTACTTAGACTGTGTATACATAGCATTTGGAACAAATATTAACAGTCATCTTAGTTGTATATTAAATATGGTATAAAGAAACACTAAAAATAAAATGGTTACTTAGAAATATACATATGGGCAAAATGATATATATGTATACAGTGGTGATAAATGAAGCAAGAAATGCATTGATAATAAACTGTTGTCTAAATAAAATGTTGACAATACACAATAGATACTGTTATACTGAAAACAGATGTTGGTTGAAGGACATTAAATAATACAGTGAGATAAAACATAAGTTGTATATACTAGAACAATGTTGTATTTAAAGTTGGTTACACTATTTTATTTAATTACGGACTGTAATATCATAGAACAGTCTCTGTAATAGTGTTTAATTGAATATTATACAGTTCAATAGTTGAAGTTTAATAGCATACAAGCAATAAGAATTTGATGCTTTTAGTTAAATTTGTTGTTCGGAAAGTTGTTGAATAGGGATAAGAGGGGTCAATTGAATGGTAAACTATTCAAGGATGGGATGTTTTCTCCCATGAAGGGAATGATTGGTTGTTTATATTTTGAAAACCACTTTTTATGTAGTTTTTTTTTAATCTTTTAAATGGATGTCTATGCAGTGCATTTATAACATATATAAAATGAATGGTAAAAAGTTTTCAGCACACATACAAGGTTATGTACAAACACAAAAACAGGACAGTGGTTAAATACAAAGATATAGATAGTTCAACTGTGAAATGCATTTCAATCAATGTCAGTGACTTAAATAACAGCTGTAAAAGAGGAAGCTTACAAAGATATCTTAAGCTATATAAAGTGCAAGTAGTATTTTTATAAGAAACACATCTTATACAGCAAAACATTAAGATTTATATGCATAATTACATATTACTAGCAAGTTCAGAATATAATAAAAAGCAAAGAGGTGTAGCAATATTATGGAGAAAGACTACCTTGATGCTCAAGATCATAAATACAGTCAATGATAACTCAGGAATGTTTTGTTCAGTGTCAATATTAATAAATGGTTTGGTTTATACCCTGGTAAACAACTATTGGATACCAGGACTGGGTGTCTGGGCAGCCAAATAACATTTAGAGAACATACTATAACATTCCAAAAGTAATACAATAATTGCAGGAGATTTTAATTGTATAATGAAAGAAGAGGACAATAGGCTGTGGTGGTGCTGCGGTTAGCATTGTTGCCTCACAGCAACAGGTTCTCCTGTTCAATTCTCGGCTGAAGCGCCTTCTGTGTGGAGTCTGCATGTCCTCCCCATGGTTGAGTGACATTTGAAAGACATGCAGGTAGGTGTGTGCATGAATGGGTGTGCCATCTTTGAAGGTTGGGCATCGGGCTGGCAACTCGGCACCGTAAAAATCCACTGCTAATCATTAAAAGGACCGGAGTTCCTCTGTGGCGACCCCTAACAGGGAAAATCTGAAAGATCATTATTTTTATAATGAAAGAAGAGGACACAAATGCTAAAAACACACGCAAGAAATCTTCACTATCAAAATTTCTTACAGAGTTGACTGACTCATATAACAATGTGCATTAATGCTGAACGATTCACTGATATTTACACATTACTGATATAGACATAACACGTTTTCCAAAATAGAGTGTATATAACAAAAGATCTTACCACAAAAATAAGCAGTCAAAACAATCATCTGCCCCTTCTCAGACCATAATGCAATAACTTTTGAAATAGATTTTAACTTTAAGAGAAAACTTACAATCATAAGAATTTCAGCCTATATAGCAAACCTTAAAGAGTTTATACAATATCATACTGCAGAGATGCAAACAGTTCTAGATTTAAACCTCACAGATGAGGTAACAGACATATATATATATATATATATATATATATATATATATATATATATATATATATATATACTATAATTTAGTGTATATTGAAGCTCTATATGTGCTAGTAATATTTGTAATGTAAATGTCTCTGTTGGAGCTTTTCTCCTTGGGTCTCCACTGAAAATGGGCTACTAGCCCAGTTTGACTAACCCAGTTAACAAATGTCAAATAAATATATATGTGATGCAATGAAAGCATATTTATGTGGGAAGGTGGTAGCCTGGTATAAAAACAAACAAAAACATTGGAATAAAGAACTGGCAGAACTACAAACTAAAATGGACAGAATGAAATTAGATATTCATAAAGGCAACTTAGCTTCAGAAAAAAGAATTAGAAGACCTCAACAAAAATACTTAAGAGATATTGAACCATAAAACGATTAAGCTAGAGAAGGTCAGGCTATGCACTTACTCTATGAATTAAAAAAATCAAAGGAGAATAGCTAACAGGATGAAAAGAATGATAAAGGGAAATCAGATAAAAGAAATATACAATACAGACAAAAAAAAAGAAAAAATATCAGACTTAGAAGGAATTCTAGAAGCCTTTAGAGTATATTTTAATAAACTCAATAGCCAAGAAAATAAAGTAGAATCAAGAAAAGCACTTAGAAAATTCTTTAAGGAAAATATAAGACTAAGACTATTAGATGAACAGAACACAGAAAAAAATAGATAAAGATATAACTATGACAGAAATTAAAGCACAAATCAAGAAACTAACATTAAGCAAAGCCCCAGGTAATGATAATATGACACCAGAGATGTTTAAACTACTATCTAATAATGCATTAAAACTATTACTAAGTGTGTTCACATCAGTTAAAAAAGGTAATAAATGCCCTTCTTCATTGAAATACACTTCAGTATCACCAATTTTGAAATAAGATAAAAAACCTGGTGAGTGTACCTCATATAGACCCATAAGTTTATTATACATAGATTATAAAATATTTATGACAGTTCACGCAAAAAGAATTAAACAAATATTGCCATTATTGATTCAGGATTCATTAAAAACAGAAGTACATATGACAATATAAAGAGAATTTTGTCCCTTTATTGATTTCATAAGCAAAAAATAAAATGAATGTCATTTGCTTAGATATTAGCAGTGTATTCGATTCCATGAATTGGGATTACCTTTGGCTTGCACTTGTAAAAAAAGGATTTTCAAAAAATTTTACATCACTAAAAAGGTCTCTTTATGATAAATCTTCAGCATACATAAAAATAGGATCCCGTTTGTTGGAGCCTATTACCATTACAAAAGGTACAAAACAGGATTGTCTACTTTCTCCTTTATTTGCATTAGTAATAGAACCATTAGCAAATTTCATACATGCAAACCCAAACATTCAAGGAATTCAAATAGATATTGACCTTGAGTTAAAGATTCAACTATTTGCAGATGACATTTTATTGACTTTAAAAGAAGATAACAACACACTAAAAGAACTATGGAAAGCAACAAAACAGTTTAAGAAGATGTCTGGACTATCGGTTAATGAAAACAAAACCAATATGTTACTAATAAATATGAACAAAGAAGCATTAAATAAAAATATCATAAATATATATCTAGAAATTATACAATCAAATACTTAGGAGTTAAAATTACAAATGACATAGGTACAACAGTGCAACTAAACTATAAAAAGATTTTGGATAATATCAAAGAACTCATACAAAAGTGGAATAAATGATTTTTTTTTACCATGGAGGAAAGACTATATATAATTAAAATGATTATATTCCCAAATATTATGTATTTTATACAAGCTTGCTCACTACCTCCACCAAAATCATATTTAAAACAATTTGAAGGGTTATTAACAAAATTCTTATGGTACACTAAAAAACCTAGAGTTTCCCTAAGACATCAATTTGACAAATGGGAAGAAGGTGGAATAGGCTTACCAGATTTAGAAGGCTATATACAATTGTCAGCTTTAAAAACAGTTTCTCTATGGTTAAACAAAGAGTATACTTTCAAATGGAAGCTAGTACATGAAAAAATCTGGTCAAAAACCAGTCATGATACAATAAATAAACATATGGAAATAGTACTGAATAGCTTACTTTGGTTATTGAAGGAATATATGGCAACAGGGAAACACAAAAATATAAATTCTAAAGTCATTATCAATACCCTAAAATATTTTACGCACTTTGTAAACAAAATTCCAGATATAAAAGCATGGTCTTTTTTCACATTCAGAGTAGCATAAACACAAAATATTATAACTCAGGACTCAGTAGTAGTTAAAACACTTAGTAAGAGTGGTCTCATTTACTGGCATCAGTTGATAAACACACAAAGTACTACTGATAGAGTAAATTATTAGTGAGCTCAACCTTGAAAGCAACATGGTTAAAACTCCGGAGATTAAGACAGTTTTAAACCAACAGGCAATAATGCAGAAGTCTGTTAGGGAAAAGGTTCCTAAGTTCAAGGAGCAGTTAACGCTAATGGAATTTCCCACAAATGGGAAAGGGATTTTATTAGTATTGTACAAATTAGTTAAAGAAACAAGAGTTCATAATAAAATATATGGAAATACTATGAAACAGTTAATGGTAAAATGCCAGATGATAAAGATAAAAAACTAATTCTTACATCTCCAAAACTAACATCTTTATCACTATACTGGTAACTTTTCACATGGCAATTTATACATAAAACATACTTAACTCCACACAAATTAGAGCTAATATATAATAAAGAAAATAGATGGAGGTGTAAATCCCAATCAGTAGCCAATTGGCAACACATGTTCTATGAATGCCATTTACTTAAACAATATTGGGGAAAGTATTAACTATTTGTTACAGGCACTGTTCACTGATAATTTCCAACATACAAAATCTCTATTTTTGTTGAATACACCTGTGCCGTTTTGTGTTACAAGGCAAAAATATGTAATTTTGTGGACTCTCCTTGCTATTGCAAGGAAAAATATTACATAGAACTGGAAAGCTGTAACTCCTCCCAATTTTTAACATTTCAAGAACATCGCTTTATCAGTCTTGTAGTTGGAATTGAAAACAATCAAGGAAAGGACAGAACAACCTACTTCCTTAAGCATAGCCTGCAGAAAGTAAATCAAGTGCTGGAAACAAAATATTGTAATAAATTATAATCTTGTTCAAAGATACTTTCAAGAAAAAGTTTTTCAAGTGTAGACATCCTATGTAAATAGTTTGTTTTGTAATGTTTGATTTTGGAATTGTTTCTCCACTTTAAGCTTTGACTGTGTAACTATTTCTTTGATATACACACTGTATGTGTATATATATATATATATATATATATATATATATATATATATATATATATATACATACATATATATGTTTCTGAAAATCAATAAAAATGTATTCAGTAAAAAAAATACTGTGTCCAATTATGCTGTATAATATTAATAGTAATACAAATAGTAATAGTTGACCAAGACAGCTAGGCCTACATGAGTGGCCCACACAGTGCCACTTTTAAAGGTTAAATATTTTTTTAAAGGACCAACCACAATAAAAGTTTTAAATATACTTAATAATAAATAATAAAAGAACATGAAAATACTGAATATGTATTTACAGTAAACCACAGAGTTAAAATCACAGGAAATATTGAAAACAACACTGATGGACAGACTCAGACAAAGAAAAACAATATCTAAACTAAACTTTGCTATATTTCCCGACTTAATCTAGGAGAATTACGATTTCCTACTTCCTTAATAGCAAGGCAGATGGTGTGGTGAATGGTCCTTCTTGTTGTCAGGCACAAGACATAATACTCAATACTGAGAGATTTCTCACTGTAATATCTAGAACATAATTTTCAAGAAGGCTGGCAGAATGACCTCATCTGGTCACCTGACTCTAGGTTCTTACAGTATCCCCCTTTGAAAGCTGAGACAAGAATTTAGCATAGACAGCTACAATACACATCTAAATGTTTAAGGCAGTGCCCTGGAGCTATGAAGCAATTACAGTACCACCCCTCTTCTTTACAGGGGCTATTAAACAATGGCCTCTCCCAGACCTACTGACTCCAGTTCCATTCAGCACAGTGGAGTGCTGTGTTGATAGCTTAACAGCTAATTTAATTTCAAGGATTTTCCCAAACTAACTTGATTGAGATTAACTGCTTCTCTTCCAGTGCCTTTGTTAACATATATACATACAGTCTCACATGTATATTCCTTCTCTGTCCAGCAGGACCCACTGTTGATATATTTTTTTAACACTAGCAACTTTACAAACACATTTTGATTTTCAAATGCCATACATTTCTAATACATTTTTAACATAAGCATCTGTATAAATCAGTTTGATATTCAAATCCCATACAGTTCTAATACATTTGTAACATAAGCATCTTGTTAAATCAGTTCTTTACAGAACTCCAGCTGGCTATGCTGGCACTAGTCCATATCATCACACCTTTGCCATCTAGAAAATCAAGAAATAACACCCAACATTGCTCTGAATTTATTTAAAATTGAACTACCTATTCAGACCCAATAGGCATTGCTAATGTACTAGCAAACAAATTGAATACTAAATTTACTTCAGAGACATCCTTCTAAAGGCCACATATTCCTGAATCCCTTAAACCCCCATTATCAAATGGGAACTTATACTGAAAGTGCTTTTTAAAACTTAGAATAATTCTTCCATGGGGCCCAGACAATGCCTGGTTATTTAATAAAATGTAGTAAGCATGCCTTGGCAGGGCTATTCCTGAAACTGCTTAATCTAAGTTTAGATTCAGGTTTTGTCAGCAAAATTTAGCTCACCACAGTGGCAGTGGCAGATTTAGGCCTTGGAGCAGGGGTGCATGCCCCCCCCCCTTTTGGTAATCCACACAACCTGGTACCAGAAAAAAAAAGTAAAAGCTTTTAGTTGAAATCAGAAATATAAAACTGTACTGCCAAAACAGCATACAGATTGAGACTGCTGCTTGTTTACTGCTACATTTTTCATTTCAGGATGTAGGTCATATTTATTTATTTTTATTTCTTTCAAAAGTCACAGACAAACACACAATTAGTGGTATCAGGTGACCTGATCCTGATGTCCTGATTAGTTCATCTAAATGTGTCCAATGGTGCCAGAACCATAGGGCAAGGGGGGGGGGTGAGTGCCCTCCCACTTTTACAGCAGCAGGTTGGCCAGGAGGCTTTTACAATTTAAAAAAAAAAAAAAAAAAAAAAAAAAAACTTCACTCCACGGTGCAAGCATTTTCACCTTTAAGGAGAATAATGCATGCATCGCATGCATGCACACCAATGCGGATGTAAAGCAGTTTCGGTAAACAGTGTTTGGTAGGGTTTGATTTGGACAGTTGGTCTTTCGATCAACTGTCCTAGATCCATATATATATATATATATATATATATATATATATATACACATATGTATATGGAATTTAAATTAGCCATTCTGTTTGGATGACAGATAAAGTGCGTGTGTGTGTTACTGTGTGGAGATAAGGTGTGTGTGTGTGTGTGTGTGTGTGTGTGTGTGTGTGTTGCTGAGTGAGAACAGAAAGAAGGTAGGTGAGTATGTGTGTTAGTGTATAATTTAAACTAGTGGCTCCATTCCTTTTTGTATGAGAGAAAAGTGCATGTGTGTGTGTTGTGTGAAAGAGTAGAAATGTGTGGAATTTAAACTGGCCATTAGTTGCTGTATGAAAGAGAAGTGAGTGTTTTGCTAGGTGGGTGAGTATGAGTGTGTGTGTTTAACATACCTGTCAACTGTTCAGATTTAGCCTCTGTTTTGGTCTGTTTCCTCATAAAATGTGTGGTTTTCTGGCAAATTGGGGAAGACTGAAGGCATTAATAACATATGTATGAGTTTCAGAAGAATCATATTCATCTGCTCACTTGAGATTCATGCTAATGATCAGAGTACTATTTTCATGTGAAAAAGAATATCCATTAATGACTATTCTTTATTGTAATAGTATCTTTACTAGATGATAAATGCAATATCTCCGCAGAATTACTAGCTACCAATTTAGTAATCGACAACAAGTAGGCAAGTGCCCACCAGTACCAGAAACCAAATCACAAAACCAGGGCACAAATAGCAGAGATCCAAATTTATGGTTAATAAACAGCTGTCTGCCTGATCCACAGTCTCGATTATTTGGACCTCTGCTATATGTGCCCTGGTTTTGTGATTTAGTTACCAATTTACTGTAAATTTTCTGACAGAAATTCTTAAATTTCAGGAGATACTAGCTGAGTGAGTATAGGTCAGTTTTTAAATATTTGAATCACATTCCATTGATAAATACAGTTTTCAAAATGGAATTTATACATTAATTAAAATTTGTTATGAAACAGACAGTAACTATTCCAATACATGAAATGATATCCCCATCTTTCCATAATATTCAAGATCTCTTTATATTAAGGCAAGGCAGTGTCCAACATTTCATTATTATGCAACTCATTGTCATGAAAAGAGATGATTCTTACTTGTGCATTATGGACATTTGTTATTTGTGCTTTAGTATGCAGAATTGTCAGCTGATATAAAATGTTTCTTCACTGACTGTAAAGAATGTAGGGTGGCACAGTGGTGCATTGGGTGTTCTGGTTTCCTCCCACATTCCCAAGACATGCTGCAGGTGGAAACTGGCCCTAGGTGTGCGTGTGTGTGCCTTCTGTGGAAGGGTGGGACCCAGGCTGGTAACTTGACACTATAAAACTGTACTGCCACTCATTCTGCGGACCAATGATCTGCTGTGGTGACTCCTAATGGAACCTTCAAAAATGAGAAGAAGACTTTATAACCTTCAGAAAATACATGTTAACACAAAAACTGTTATAGAAACTTTCGAAGTTAAAAGTAGCAATATTTAAAATCTATCCTATTTTAGGCCATTGTACCCCCGTTATTTCAGGCTTTGCCCAGATGCATTCATACCTCTCAACCTCTTAGTGGGAAACCTCTCAACTGTTCAGAATTTTGCAAAATGTTCTGATTTTTGCCCCTACCTCTCAACCTGGAAACATCAAAAATCTGGACAAGGCCCATGAAAAATAGGTACAAATCTGTACGCTGATTAACATCTAATTTGCATACATAATTATGTAACCCCACCCACTCCAGTGGAATTGTGGGATACCAACTTTCAAACGCAAATTGAAGAACAGACAACCAAAACATGGCACCAGAGTCACCCTGCAGCCATTCCAGTGTCCTGTTACCTGGCTATTTTGCCACATTTATTTACCATAAACACTACTAATGTATGCATACTGCTTTACTTCTACAATGATCATCATCTGGTAAACAAGGCAATACCATCTCACAATGAAAATAGGCTTGACATTAAACTTTGCCCTTGAAACTCACATTCATTGAAACCCACACACACCACATCCAAAGAAAATGCATCTGGCCAGTGGTGGATAAAGATTACCTTTGGGTTGTTTTAACTACTATTGTAGCAGTCTTTAAAATATGAAATAAGTCGGACAATATTTTTAAGTGTTTAGGAAAGGTATATCGAGAAGGGTTACCACAATGGCAAGGCAATTGTTTTGTTGAAGAGTTGTATAGCATAATGGGAGACACAGCCATCAGCACAACTCAACACATTTTGGCCACCATTGTGATATCAGTTAAGAAAAAAATTTGCATGTTGTATATCTTTGCACATAAATGTCATGTGCAACAATCCTTTAACCTTGAGAGAAAGCAGTCATGTCATCTTGGTCAGTTACCATGTTATATGTGGGAGTTGTGATAGCTGCCTGGATTGCCAGCAGACACACTGCAGATGATACTGTGTGTGTTACACACTACCTGTCATATGATAGAGTGGTACCCTTTGTGGTTCACTTACCCCCTTCACTGTTCACCAGATGGGACATTTTAATGTGGGTACTCAGAGAAATGGGCTGTATAACAGAAATCCTGCATGGTGTTGGCTGTCTCATCTGTGGTATGTGGGAACCACACATAATACCATGCTTCAGCATGTGGGGAGCAAGAAACTGATGGTAGTATTCTCAAACCAGATACCCAAGATACCCCCACTGTGTCCCCAAGTAGGGTACTAAAATGTCCTTGTAGCTGACATATTTAAAGCTACACTACAGCTAAATTAGTACCCACTGGGATAAGATCTTCATGGGATTTCAAAGATGACACATATCCACAGTGTTTTGCATGGTGTCCCTACTCACACAGTACTGGTCCACAATATCAATGTGGTGGAATGTGTCCATGAAGTGTTAAGCATGGTCAGATGGCTGGGTGTCCTAGGGGGAATGATGTGCCCCACCATGCACAGCAGAAATAAGAGCTTGTTACACACATTAATGAGTAATTAAGCAGCCCCTAACATTAATTAGCAATTCCTTTAACATGAATACATTCATAGATTAGTACTAGGCTAACTGATTTTGTGAGCCATTTTTTAAGTCTAGCCAATCATCCCTTGTGAGACTCAAACCTTGCATCTTGTGTTTGTAAGGCAAACATTTTAACCATTAGGTCACCCTTCAATTATATAGTGGGCATGGCTCCACTGTTTATCCTTTATACATTTAGGAATCACTCTGTCTTTTTGTTTGTCTCCTTTGCATATCCTGAGTCACCCATTTTAATAATTCCCCCATTACCATAATATTATATGGTAATGCTACAATATTGCTTCAAGTTTAGTAATCTGTAGTAAAAAAAAACTTTCCACTTATATCAGCATTAAAAAATATAGTTTAAATATTTTAATAAACATCTGTGATCATTACCAAGATGTACAAACTGTACACATAATTAGCAAAAGTGATACAATCAGTATCAAAGCATTAGAAAATATAAACATCATAAACATAATATATACTATCTCTTAACTTTTACCAAACAATATCTGAATAAAACCTGAAAGAAAATTTGTAGAGGAAGGCCCCAAAGTAGAGACAGCATTTAAATATTGCCCTTATACAGTTAGAAAGTTCCTAGAATAAAATGATTTGTGTTAATATGCATTTTTCTGAAGGCTATGAAGTCTGAAACTTAAATATATGTCATTATTTAATGACTTCAAACCACAAATATTATGAGGAACAGATCAGAAATATGAAGCAAAAATCTGGATATTCTCTGAAAATCTGAACAGTTGAGAGGTATCATATGACCTATCCATATATTAACTGTCTCTCACTTATCTCCATTAAGATATTTGCTAGCTAATTTCCTTAAAACCACACATTTCATAGTGCTTCATCATCATCAGGTATGTCATACACACTCAGAGTGTTTAAATAACATTTGTAAAATATAATCAAAATTAAGTACTGCATTTCAGCAGGCAAAACAGCATGTCGAAAATCATGAAATGTTGAACATCACAGTTGAAAAACCTAAGAATATATATGAATATGAAAAACTGGAATCTTCTAATAGTACATTAGAAGAATGCCTCTCAAAGTGAAATGTTCTAACCAAAACAATATATACATAACAAATAAACAAGCAACAAAGAAAACAAACAGAAAAACGACTTCCTTGCTCTTACTGTACCATTCAGCCTTCTGCACTACTTAAAAGCTTCAAGCTCATGTATACTTACGATCAGCTGTATTATTAGGCAATTCACTTTTTCCTCTGAACAGACGCCTCCTGTTTTAAACCAAAAATCTCATGACTCTAGGTTACATCTTCATCCCTAAGTACATAAATGTCATGTTTAGGGAAAGCTTGAACAGGGACTTGAATAATCTGGTCATCATAGCAGACAAAGTCCCATGGAACAGTGGAAACTAATTTATTTGTAAAAAATAACCACTGCTGGGCACAAAATATATTTTTAACAAAGTTGAGAAGCTTAACTTACATCCTAATTCCCTATCATACAAAATGCATCCTTCCATATAACTCTGTTTCTCTTAGCTACCAAATCAGCCAGAATACCTAATCCGTTTCAGACTAACTAAGCTACAAACTAAACTAACATCACCCAAAGCTTCCCCTTAATGTTTTCAGCCAGAGTCAGTGGCAGCCTGGATGCTTTCGCAATACCTAAAGAATTAAAAAAAAAATGCCAACTCTACCATTTTTGTTTTTAGCAGAAGTCAAACTTTTAAACCATTATCCAAGAGGCTGCACATCATACTCAATTAAATCTGCCCAGTGCGCAGACAAGTCATATTCAGAGACTTACGTGACGGTGGTGTTAAATCTGCACTGCAGCATGGCTTGAAAATGACTCCATACTCCGTTAAATCTGCCCAGATGAGACGAGACGAGTATTCCATCCATATTCAAACAGAAACAAGCGCGCGAGTATTCAAGCAACTGAACGACATACAAATTGGGTCACGCACATCTCAGCTTAATTCCGACAGGCTGACGGAGCTGACGTCATCGTGCACGTGATGACGTCAGCTCCGAAAGCGCGGAATTTAAAAAAATAGCTTCAAAAATCGGAAACGAAGGGGTACCACTCGGGAATCGTGGCACCCCTTCACTGGGACCCCAAAATTCGGTAAAAACCGAGAAATTCGGGACGGTTGGGAGGTCTGTTTTTGCCTCATTTTTGGCCTATTCTGCAATATTTGTGGTTTTCTGGCAAATCACTGAGGATTGAAATAACTAAATAATGTCATGCATTTGAGTTTCAGGCTTAATTTTCTTCAGAAAATGCATGATAAGCACAATGCTGTTATTCTAGCAACAGTATTTAAGAGCAATATTTAAAATCTGTCCCTATTTGTGGGCCTTTGTCCCCATCATTTTAGGCTTTCTCCAGATTTCATATGCTAAGAGGCTGAGAAGTATGAAGGTATGGTATGTAATGCCCTAGTCAGGGGGGAGGGCAGGTTAGTAATTAACTTGATCAGGCTTCACCCTGTAACTTGGTTACAGGAGGCAAGAGCCTGAATTCTTTACACAGACTACCACACTGCTGAAAGAATTATACGATTCAGTGGAGACAAGACCCTGAATCATGTACACCAGCTACCAGACTGCTGATGGAATTGTGAGCTTGAGTTTCAGTATATTTTCAACGGATTATGAGTTTCAGTTCATTCTCATGGAGTTGTGAGCTTCAAGGGAAGAGTAGTTTAATGTTGCTCATGCCAAGACTGTTTTCAATGTCCAACTGCTTTGTTTATCAAATGGCAGTGACTGTTTGTGCTGTAGAATATGAAAGCAGTGTTAGTAGCATAATTGCCTTTGGTGCAGAAGGCTGTGGATTCTACTCCCACACCATGTAGACGGAGTGCTGATATTGCAGTTCCCATTTGATTGCCGATTATTTTGTGCATTATAAGGGGGGATAGGGGTTTTCCACTCCTGAGTGTGTCCTTCTTTGTATGAGATGCCTAGTAACTATGAACCTGTTGTCAGTTTGGTTTGTCAGTCATTCCCTATTGCAATATTACCAGCTTACCGATTTTTTTAATGTAATGTAGGCAATTAATTCTTCAAGGGCAGCAGGTACTAAATTTGTAGATGTAACACTGAAATGTAAAGTTTTTTTGCCAGTAGCAACCTTTGTATTAGTTACAGATCTCTTTAGTGTGGAATTATTCAGATGACTTTTACTTCTGCAGAGATTGTGCTTATTGAGTGATGGTGGATTGTAATTACAGAAGCCTGAGTGGCCTTTTATGGTTGAACTTTTCTGAAATGGGTAGTTTATGTTATTATTGGTTCATACATTTTGTTTCATTACTTATTAAAAGAATGTTTAAAACTAAAAATTTAAAACACATTCTAACAAGTGGTGCTGTATTATACAAGTAATATAATTTAATATAATCAGGAAGGTGAATCAAAGACTCCATACATGTATGCATGTCCATAAAAATGTGTGCAAGGAGTCTATGGTTTGAAAACAGCCCAAAGATAAACTTAATCCTCCACAGGCCAGATGAATTTTCTATGAATGTGGGTTTTCATGCCTTTTCCATGAATGTGAATTTCAAGGGCAGAGAAGTTTACTGCTCATACTAAGTTGGTTTTCATTGCAAGACTGTATTGTTTGTTTAGCAAATGGCTGTCAATGTTTGTGCTATTTTATTTCAGTATCTGTAATCACTGTAGAAGTAAATAAGAAAACAGTACGCACACTGATAGGTTTGAACAGTGTTTATGGTAAATAGGGAGAAATAGCCAAGTAATGGAACACTGGAATGGCTGGAGAGGGGGCTGCTGTTGGGGAGGTAGAGTGTTGCTACAGGAGCGACTGCTCGGGGGGGGACTGATCTATTACCCTGCCTAGGGCCTCATTTGACCATGATCCAGCTCTGGTATTTTGCAGTATTTACTATAAACCATCTGAAGTTGGAATGAAACAATGGTCAGTTGTAAAAAAAATAAGCACTTTTGTTCCATATTTGGTAGTAAAGGAATGAAAGCACTTATTATTTTATAACTGACACTTCATTGTTTAATTCCAGCTTCTGGTATTTCACGGTTTACACTATTATTTACTTTTAATTAATAACAGCTGTGGATTGTGGACCTCAACTGAAGTGGCAGCAGCCCACCCAAGTACATTCTGGACAGCCATTTATGAAGCGATAACAGTAAAAATGACAATGATGATGATGGTGATAATAAAATAAGACGTAATGCAGTCAAGAAACTGTTACAACTTTGACACTGCTGTTACTGTGTTTTCAGAAAAAGTTAATACAGTTTCTGCCTTGTCTTAAGTCTTCTTTTTCTCATTTTTTCATTACTGCAAGTTGGCCCCAGTTTTGCTAGATTTTTAAAGTCATGCAAGAAACATTAATTTATTTAAAATCACAATAAAAATATTGTGCGTTTTTTATTCTGCTTGTTAAAAAGTTATTAAAGCTTCTTGCCTGACTTTAAGTCTTCATTTAGGTTATTTATTATTATTTTTAAGTCGCCCAGTTTTTGTTGCACTTCTGTTTTATTTAAATGAACAAATGAAAAAAATGCAGCAGGTTGATTTTGAAAGTGGTAAACAACTTTTGCTCACAGTTCTTACTTAAAGCTCAAAACCTCATAGCTCAAGGGATAAAACCAAAAATGTAATGGGTCGGGAAAAGGTCAAAGGTCCAGAATTGGGGACAGATTTTAAGTATAACATTGTTCTTAATTGCTAAAATAACAGGTTTTGCATTAGCATGTGTTTTTTGAAGGATATGAAGAAGTGTTGTCATTACTTATGCTTTGCAATCCTTATAAATTGTTAGAAAACCACATATCCTATAAGGGACAGACCAAAAGTATGACACAAAATCAGGGACAGTCAAACATATGCTCTGATCTCTCATACTCTTCGGGCAAGAATGAGGGAGAAAGTGTGAAAGGCTCAAAATCATGGGCAAATTTTAAGCTTTACTCTTGTCATCATAGCAGTGGATGAAGATAAAACAGTTCACTCCACGTAACTTGACAAGGTCAAGCCTTTTAACAAAATCCCCTACTCAGATGCAATAAAAAAGCTGAATAAACTCTTATATCAGTAGCTGGAATGCTATCTCACAGGATGCACCTTTAGAAAGAGGCCAATCACCAATGGAGTCACCCAGGGTTTGGTGCTGAGACTTTTGACTTTTCCTGTTTGTCATCTACTTCTTGGAAATAAAAGCAAATACTAAGGGCCTTTGGCTTACTGAGTTTGAGATGGCTGCAAGCTAGGAGGAGTTATTGAATCCCCAAATGACTTAACCATCATGTAGGAAGGTTTATCCCAAACAGTAACTGGTGCCAGAATCATGAATTGAAAATACATTATTGTATCCTTTAGGAAGTTGTCTACCCCAGGGAGCTACAAACTGACAATACTGTTCTGAGAGTTGACCGAGTTGTTTGGCATTTGGAAATTTGTGTGGACAATGACCTAAGTTTTGACCAGTATGTGCCCTGTGTCATAAGAGTCTTTCTATATTGCATAGTTTATGAACAAATTGATTGCTACTAGATCTACAGATGTTATTGTCCTCCTTTGTGGAGCCCTCATTAGGTCAATAATTTTGTATAATGCCCACTTTGGCATGTATCTGTCCAGACACATGCAAAAACTGGAATGCCCACAGAGATGCCGTACTAAAAACATACAAGTCTTAAACAGTAGGTCTTGGATGGACCACTTCAAAGCATTATGATACTCGGTACCCAAAAGAGTGCTAAGAGTTGACCTGTGTCTGGCATACAAGGCATCCTCCGACCCACTACTGATGGACCTACTGAACATCAGCAAGTCAAATGGCATAAAAAATACTCCATTCAGGTTTCTACACAGAATGGTGTGGAGAGATGGATATATATTACAGAGGTTACCAGTGTTCTTGAACAGACTCTCCATTCAAGTAAAAGAAAGCTCATCCCTGTCCATATTCAAATGCAACTTGGCTCTAATGATGGGTAACAGAAAATGCACCCTAGGGTTGCCCCTTGTGCCACTAATGGATAGAGGCAGTACCTAAATGCTGCATCCGTTCCATGGGTCCCCTCAAATTATCTACGGTGTGATCACAATTATTCTCAGTAGGACTAATATACAGTTATCAGCCATAGGATGGGTAAGACCAATCAGGAAATATTAATTCAAGCACCAGAAGGGAAATTGGTTAAGCTTAAAATGTCCTCCAGGTGAACCTATGTTGAGGTAGTAGTTTTTAAAAAATTACCCCTTTTAGATCACTAAGTGCCACTCTCACCCTCTGCCCTCCAGCCTTCCAACAGCTTCTGGCACCTCTGAATGTGTCTCCCATCATGACTGAAAAGATTCTTTGGGAGGAGATGACAAGTCTGCATGAACAAAAGACTCTGAGACTCGAGAGAGAGAATATAAAAAAAAAACTTAAATTTGAGGAGATTTTAGTATGAAGTACATAACATGGTTTCTGCCTCTGTTCTAACTAATCTGTTGATCCCAACCAGTGTTGAGATACTGAGGTAAGGAATTTCAAAACAGGACTTGCCGCAGCACTCTTCTGTCCACTGAAAATTACCTAAAATTGCAGTCACTGCTGAAATTCAGAGTTGCAGGAGTATAATGTGATTGAAACTAACAAATTACATTAGAAAGTTTTGAACTAAAATAATTTTAAATTGCAGTCACTGCTGAAATTCAGAGTTGCAGGAGTATAACGTGATTGGAACTAACAAATTACATTAGAAAGTTTTGAACTAAAATATTTTTTTCTGCTGGTGGAAAGTGTACTACCAAATAACAGTCTCAGTTCTCTGATTAATTGTTCATCACTTACTTGGAGGTTTCTCTTTCTAAAACAACCTCTGTAGATAAGATTTGCTTCCTTTCCTAATCCTATTGCATGGTATAGGGGAGTAGTTGTATTCCACTCCCTCTGTGAATCCTGTTAAAATGTGCAGTTATGTGAATAAATTTGTGAATTTACATGATGATAATTAATTTAAAAGGGTAACAGCATTGGGATTTTTAAGTACATTTGAGCCTTTTGTTATTGCCCTGCAAGAGACAATTTTAGGAGAACAAGAGCATGCTGCAATGTTAGGGACCATTTATCCTGGAGAGTAGCTTGTACATTTCATGGTGCAGGGGGTATTGAGTTAGTGAGGTTTCTGATTTGAAACCAGTGTTCTGTGATATTAGAAGGTATCACAGTGTATGTATAAGGGTGTTATGCTGGAATGGATAACTATATTGGTGCAATTTATAATATATTATATAAAGTCAACATTTTAATTTACCTGCTTCCTTGAACCATACTGAAAGGATTTAGAGAAACAATGAGGAAACTAAATGTTTTTCTTAAAAGCATGGCAGTATGTATGAAAGACTGGATTTCTTTTTATTTTATTTATCCTTTGTTGACTCAAGGTGGTATCTGCACTACTTAGGAAAATTTGGACAGGGCATCGGGAACTTCCCCTGCTCTTTCTGATAGGTACCATGGGATCTTTTATATCAACCTAGGCCATCACCATCTCAAGCAAGTAGGACCTTGGTTTAACATCTCATTCAAAGGATGATGCACTCAGGAGCGCAGCACCCCTCATATGCTGCACTGCAATTTCAGTTATTGATCTACCTGGTGTAGGAATAAAATAGTCTTCTGCACCACTTACATTGCTGCTATGTTGCTATGAATGTATCCAACATATGAAGTAGATTTTGGATATGTAATGTACCACGTATCAGATGATATGAGGGTACTTATGGTATGATGGTGGGACTGCTATTTTTGAGCTGGTAAGAAAGCTAGAGGTGATGGAGGCAAAGTGCCTGAAACAAATGGTTGAATGCACACTGTGGGACAGATGATGAAATGGGGGCATTAGATCAGAAACCAAAGTAGCTCCAGTTCCTGAGAAGGTAAAAGAGAACACATTATGGTGATACAGGTACATGTACAGGAAACCAGAAGACAATATGGTAAAGAAGGTTTGGGACTGACAAGAAAAAGGCAAGAGAAGAGGAGATGAGGTCATCTGGCAAACAGATGGATGGACTGTGTGACAGATAACCTGTGACAGGCATGATATTTAAAGGAGATGGGAAAATGGCACTGAATGGAGAGAGATGGCAAGAATTTACACAACACCCCTATCTCACATAGAAAATGTGAAAGAAGGGGGGTTGATGATGACGATGATGGTATGGTATAGTACGGTATGGTGTGGTGTGGTATAAAAAAAAAAGATTTATTTGTTGACAATTTATCTGCTAAATTTAGATGATTTATTTAAGTTTTTAGATCAAGTTTTTGGATCAGTTTGGTATGTTCTCAGTTTGCAAGTTGAATAAAATGAAAACATAAGTAATAGCAGTGAATTTTAGACCAGATTCTGAAAAAGAAGTAAGATTATGTATGTCAGATGTCACATTGCATGTAACTGAACCGAGTATTTGCTTTTTTGGATTTACTTGCTGTGTTATTAATTAGTTAAACCTCATTGTTTTCGTAGAAATCAGTATTTACTTGCAAAACTCACTAACTACTGCGGTGGTGGTGCTGCGGTAGCATTGTCGCCTCATAGCAAGACGTTGTCCCATTCGATTCTCAGCTAGAGCGTCTTCTGTGTGGAGGCATACATGAATGGGGCGTGCCTTCGTTGAAGGTTGTGCATCAGGGCTGGTAACCCGGTACGTAAAAATCCACTACCAATCATTAGCGGACCGGAGTTCCGCTGTGGCGACCCCTAACCGGGAAAAGCCGAAAGACACAAACTTGCAAAACTCACTAAGATTTACTATGGTATTTGCTGTGGTGATGTCAACTTCAATGGGACTTGTTGCTAGGTTATCATAATGTATATATGAGATATGCAATTGAAGAGGACTGTGAGTTGCCATGGGCAACCAAATATCTCATCTAGGAATGCCTTGAAACAGTTGGTACTGCCTGTAAATATGATGTGTGCTAGGCAGGAATTACCTGCCTCTACTATCACAGAGCCACACCACAATGATATACATCTGAATCTACATTGCTGTCTTTCATACATGTCACAGCAGTTTAAGGTGATCTTTCCGCAGCCCCCACCCTTCTATTTGCTACCCCCACCCCGCTGGCCTACTTTCCACATTGCGCCCTCCTTCTTCAAATTCCTGTATCTGCCACTGAGTGGTGATACCACTTATATATATATATATATATATATATATATATATATATATACACACACACACACACACACACACACACACACACACACACACATACATACATATAAGTATGTATATATGTGCCTACCTTATATTGTTGAAATCTCAAAACATCGAATCTGACTTTGGCGACTCTCACAATATCTAATCTGCACTTCATTGAAACACCAGAAGTATGAAGACTTTCCCACGGTAAGTAACTGGTTGTGCAAGATGTTCAGTTTTGCCCTTTTCACAACTCTACTGCACTCTCAGAGTTGGTATGTTTAAAGGGGTAAGTGGTTACTTAACGTGGGAAAGTCTTCGTAGTTCCAGTGATTCGATGAAGTGTGGATTCCATATTGTGAGAGTCGACAAAATCAGATTTGATTTTTTGAGATTTCGACAATATAAGATAAATCCGTATATATACATACATACTGTTATATCAAAAATCTCGTTTGACTTGAAACGCAGCAATTTAGCTTTGTCAAGTGAAAATTCTAATGAATTTGGTTAACTTTGTTGGCAGAGTTACACAGCTTGTCAACATTGGTAATGCAGTTCACATGGCATATCTTGATCAGATCAAGTCAGTTGACACCATACTTCAGACTGGCATTGCAAGTAAGCTTAACAGATCCTTATGTAGTAAGACTGATAGAAAACTGGCTAAAAAACAGAATTCATACTGTGTGAATGGCAGGTGCTTCATCAGAAAGCAAGAAGGTAACTAGTACTGTCCACCATGGCTCAGTGTTGCAACCTCTCTAGAAATCAAGTTCTCTTGCTAACCAGGTTTGTAAATGATTACACACTGGGGGTTATTGTTAAGTCCCCCTCTGATAACCTGACTTTTCAGCAAGAACTTACACATGTAAATAACTGGTGTATTACAATGGGATCATATTAATTGCAAAAAAAGTGAAATACTGTCACATTTGGAAGACAACTCCTCCCCTCAGCATATAAAATACACACCTCTTTCAAATGAAAATGTTATTAGGGGCCTTGAATTATATGTCGATAATTCCCTTTCTGTCAGTCATTACCTGAAACAGTAGCCAGAAAATCCTTCTACTTTACACTGCTAATTGCCAAGGGAATATCAATCCAGATCCAAAGAGGTCATTGTTTCCTTATATTCAGCAACTACTGGGCAATTACTGAATACAGTACCCCCTTCTGGAATTAACTCACTTGACAAATCAAACAACTAGAAAGACCCTAGAGGTTCTTAACTTATTAGATCACAGTCTTAAGATCCTGAGCTACCAAGAGGGACTGGAATCACTCTCCTTTTATTCCGTATCTTATACACTCTTGAGGGAGGATATATGCCCTGTCTCTCTTGCCATTAGAGACCTATTTGTCCTGCATCTCTTGTTTCTGCACAAGTCTAATTATTCCACAAATACCAAAAATGGGAACCTAAATCTTCACTAGCGCATAAATAAAATGCAGTAGATACAAATTCATCACACAGCACCTCCCCACTTCTGAAATAGACTCCCCTGTAGATTAAGCAGCATGATACACAGTTGTCCTTCGTATGGGATGTATATGACTGGACGGGCCTCCAGAAATTCATCCCAGGCTTGACTAACCTAGATCGCGAACAGAAAGGGGGTATAACCTAGGGGTGCTTACTGGCAAAGTATAAATGGTCATAAGACTCAATTGCCTTGAAATTCCTATGAATCCTGTATGTTACCTTGCTGTTCTTTTTATATACACCATGATATACTTCATCACTGTCTATATTTTAAGATGATATATTTATATGTGGCACACCTGAACACTGCCAATTGTTTTATATGATTGGTAAATTACTTCCTACTCTAGTAATTTTTTGTCAGCTATCATCAAAGGTTATTATATGACTTTGTTCATTTTCTGTCAGTGTTCACTTCACAATATACCATAGTAAAATTTTCCCCATAATGCAGTTTAATTGTTGCTGGTTTGAATTATGTCGTCTAGAGTGTATTTGTACATTGTTCTTCGCTGTTAAAGTTTACACTCGAATTTTAACTATATATTTAAAGAGGTTGTCTCCCTATGCCTCCAGTGAAACTGGGCCATTCTCTGTTGGACAACCCTGTCAATAAAAAACTTAAATAAAACTGTTCAGAGTCATAACCAGAATGTAACATAAAATGTATTGTTTTAGCAGAAAATGCAACTGGAATCAATGTTCCACCAATATGTTTATTTCGGGAACTATATAAAATTAACATGAGAAAAGAAAGTTAGCTGACAAACTGATGTATATTTTGTAAAATAGTTAGCTATTTAAGTTTGTCAACTGGGGTAGTTTGTCAACTGGGTATGTAAACTGGTCCAAAGACCATTTTCACCCAATTATGCAGGTGACAACTTCTGAAAACAGTAATTACAAACAGACATTTCCGAAAAAAGTTACATTATAACCAACATTACAGTTCAATAACTACTATAGTTGTGATTTTACATGAATATTTATACAAATAACTAAACTTTATACACAACTACCATAGTTGCATTTTCATATGAATGTTATTTACACAAATCACTGCATTCTATACAATGATGCTAGCAACAATACAGTTGAATAACTACTGTAGTTATTGCTGTTACATGAATATTATTTTTACACAAATTTCTACGTTCATTTGAAGTTTCTATTCTTTTTCAGCAAACCTGATGCTCATGTACTGCATAGTTTTACAGCTCTTAAATTAATATTGTTTTCATAACATTTTCTTTTTATTAACTCTGTTGTTAATTTCGACTTAACATTTTATCATCTGACTGATGTATTGTACTTGCTATTGTTAGAAAGTTCCTTTTTATTTTCAAACAAGACTTAATGAGCAAGTGCAACATAAAATTGTATTTTTATTTTACATTTGTTGACCGGGCTAGACTAACTGGATATATGTCCATTTTCAGTAGAGGCCCGGGGAGATAAGCTCCAAGAGAATTTAGTAACAAAAAAATGCTAGTACAATACATTAACAAAGGGTGGAAGCTCAATTACATAACTATCTAACAAACTTATCGCATATACAAAGAAAATCTCAACAAGACAATGTAAGGTAAATAAAGAAACTAAATACAAATCTAAAATTAAGAAAATATCAACAGGACAGGTCAGTTAAATATAGCAAGTCTAAAGTTGTATATATTATAAAGGAGGATTGGAGTTAGTACTGAGAGATTAGCAGGTAAACAGAGCCCAGTAAATAAGGGAAGGTTAATCAGGTTTAGAACAGGGGTATCACTTTCAGCTGAGCATTAACTGTGCAGTGATAACAGGAAGCGAAAGGGAACATGGAATTTGTTTATCTGGAAAGGGTTCTACTTTGTCAAAGATAATTTCCAGGTACATCCAGCAGCAAAAGCATTCTGATGTTTTACCCGTAGTTATTCTATATTCAAGTGTGTGTGTGTGTGTGTATGTTGTGTGTATGTGTGTGTGCATCTGCATGTGTTTATTGTGGAAGGATGTATACAGGAGCAGCAGCAAGTCTTAACAATACATTTTTACACTTGTAATACTGACCCACAAAGATTTCTGCAAAGTATAACTAAAGACTACTTTTTCATTTAACATGTGCCATAAAGCAAAGACAGGTAAACATTTTCACCAAAGTAGAGATACTGATCAGAATCCAAGTCATCATCCCTCAGTGGCTTTTGCTACCTTAATAGTATATGTGTGTTGAGGTAGAATTAGTCTCATGATTAAAACAGGAAGATCCAAGGCCCTGAAATAGTTGTTCTGTAAATGTATAAATGTACACAGCCCACATTGTGCAGCACAGTATAAATTATACACAGATGTCTGGACAAGTTCTCAATTAATGTGTGTACAAATGTACAGGCTTTTTTGAACCTAGATCAGGAGAACAAGAATTTTGTGATGACATGATATTTTATTTTAATTAAACTGAATGAAATGACATTCCTAGTAAAATTTGAAAACATTTGTTTTTGTGGGGTGTAAACCCTGCCAATCCACCCCCATACACATTTAATGGAATCAGTTCAAGGATAAATGCACCTCAAGGAAAGGGTCCCCTGCAGTGACAAAATTTATAAACCACAACACTGGAACAGCTATGCAAATTCCAGAGTTTGAACACCCAATCCTCAAGCATGTTCTGTATTCCTTTCCCCCACGGACAGTCAAGATACTCTTTCCAGCACCCTAAGATACATTTATTCCTCATTGGGGTGAGAGCTGGCCTTTTCATTCCTACAAATGAGGTACCATCATTACAAAGGCAAGACCCTATAGGCACTTACACAGCATTCCTTGACAAGATTCAGTAGATGAAAGTGAGCTGTCTTCATTATATGGCACACAGTCCCCCCTGACATAGCCCTTTCCCACAATCGATATCTACAGCAATGCATGTGCAAGTGCTCAGATGTCCAGTCTCCCTGACTTAAGTGCAGTGCGGCTGTTGTCATGGCTCATAATATTGCATGCTAGACCATAATACTTCTGGTAGGGTGAGGATTTCAGAAATCAAAATGCCTTCCTTCCCTAGCAATGAGCAAGCTGACATTGACCTCATATTCTCAACCCCACCCAGCTTTTCCAGCTTCTCATTCAAAGGCATCTGTACCAATAGCAGGGCTTTATCCTTCAATATCACAGGGCCAGTCTTTTCTACTCTTTATTTATGTTCTTGTTTTCATTTCATTTTTTTAGAAGTCACATTCTTTACATTTGGCTTTATCTGTGCAGCTTTTTAAATCAAGATACAGCTTCCTTAAGTCCAACTCCTGCAGCATTTCCCCATCACAGACACTAAGCATCCCTTTACAACATTATGTTTTTGCTGGGAAAGCAGTCATGTTACCCTTATAGCTGCCTGAGGAGGGGAGTAAAACAAGCAGCAGGTACATTTCAGGGAAGCCATTCAGGGTAGAGGGACATGACTGCAAGCATGAATAATGGGTGCCCAAGTGCAGATGGCCATCATCTTTGGAATCGTTGCTATCAGAGCATATAACTATCAGCAACTTGCATACTACAGATCCTTCTTGAGGATCTCGTATACAGTGTATGTGATTAGTTCAATGTGAATTTAAGAGAATATAAAAGAAAGTAAGGTATGTGATTTGAGACAGTGATGTCAGTCAACAGTATGGTACTGAAATGCAAGCAGCTTCACTATGTGCATCTCTTGACTATCTAGACAATGTTTATTTTTATGGGACGGTACAGATACTATATGCAATCAGAATTAATGATGCTTTGTTATTAAAAGTTATGTTTTCATTTTGTTCTAACTTTTCAGGTGTGCTGCTTTTAAATGCTTCTCTTTGCTTATTACTGAAGGCTACAAAAGATGGAGCATGAAAATTGCAGGTCAGCATTGACACTGAGCAAGCCATGCACTGCCATTAGGCTCATTTTTCATAATTCAGAGTATTTTCACCAAAATATCTTTGTTTTCAAAAAATTCAGTCACCAATCTTATTTTCTCAGTTTCATACTTCGCTGACAAATTTTTACTTAATTTCAATGTTTTGGCTCAAGATGACAACCCTACAACTCCTCTTATCTCTAAAACTGCAGGGAAGCTGACTGATAATTATGTTTCCAGTATTTGAGCTGTATCTCACTGTGAATGGTCTTGGAAGACAAATCTGAGAAAATACAATATGACATCTTCCAGTTTCTGCATATGGGAGACATTTGCTTTTCACTAAAAACAAGGGTTTCAATGGACGATTATGATTTTTTTTTCTTTTCTACTAATATGATTATTATAGGTTCGATATAATATGATTATTATAGGTTCATAAGTGTGTACTAGGCTAATGGCCACTGGGGCTTTTTTAAGCATAGCCATGCATCCCAAATTTCTGACAAGTTTTGTGTACCCTTGGTAAGTATAAGCAGAGCTTGGGAGATGAAACATTTGCAAGCAGGGCTCTGGAAATTTTTAATTTGTCTGAGAGAATGAAGAATCAGCTTCCAGAGTTTGGCCACATTATGGGAATAGACTATCTCCACCTGAGTTGTAAGACTTGTGCTAATAGGCAGAGAGTTACATTTTTGCAGTAAATATGATGAGTCCTGACGTGAAATACACATTATATATTTTTTTTTCATAATTCTCCCAAACTGAATATTAAAACAGAGCTGTTTACTATGTGATGATTTTGAAACTTATGTTTCTCATCTGCCAACTTCTCCTCGGCTACTCACGAACCACCACAATACTACACTCTCCCCAACTCTATATTCTTCAGTTCAATCTCACATGTCTTAAAATACATTTAACAGAAATTCTTCTGGGAAAAATCCATTTCATGCACATACTAGGGCCAATAAGCTAGAACCATAGTTTACTAAGACCTGTTAGGACTATTGTTACCCCCAGCACTATACTTTTAACCTTATCTGTAACATTTCCCCATGCCACAATAGCATGCAGCCCACCCTTACTTACGTGTGCTAACTCTAACCCTGCTCCTGACTCCAAACTTTCACAGTGCATTACTAAAAGCCCTTTCCTTAACAGTACCACTATTCAGATTATGCTTGATCTGGGTTTTGTAGATGGGGTCTACTGATAGTGGGTGAGAAGTTTGCGGTGTTTTGTGATTTTCTCTTTTTATGGGTCACTTATTTGTGAATTTTTCTGTCTCATTTGTGTGTTGATCATTTGCCTTGCTGACCAATCATGCTATTTTAACAAACTCCCCCATTTGTTTACCAGACAAACTTACTATGTACAACTGCATTTTTTAGGGGTCTGGTTAAGTAATTTGCTCAGAGTCACAGCAGACACATAATGGAATCAAACACAGGACTACAGCAAGAAGAATTTTAGTGTATATCTTAATCTTTAACTGTCTAAACTAATTGTTGTTGCAAGGACTGCTATTAGTATCTCACTCCATCAGTGACCTGTTGAAAAAGAATCAGAGTGGACATGTGGAAATCTACAGGAAGAATCCTTTAAACAGCTTACATTCGGTTAATGTTTACAGACGTACAAGCAAAATAGAATTCCAATAAACCAGTGATTCAGAGTTCAGATACCAGCAGTTATGATTCTGGAGGTGCTCTGCTGCATAGGAAAGAAAGTCAGAGTAAAACTATTGCTGTTTGCTCACACGTACAAACAGTCTGAAAAAAAAGTATTCTCAAACTGAGAAAGAACATCTGGCAAAAGTGCTAGTGCATGAATACTTGTCTTGCTGCTTACACATCATGGGTAGTTTTTCAAATGCAGCACATTCCTCCGCTGATCAATGCTTATGGCTTAAATAAGGCTACACTTAATCAGCAGCAGCTGCTCATAAGACTTAAGACACTTTAATGTGAAAGGTGTGCATGTCTCTTTGAAGGAGCTGGTAGTGACTATTAGTATCCAGAAATCCATGGACAGGCAATGTTTCAGATAATGAGGATGTCAGTGCATGTGAGTCTTTAATGTAAAATACACCAACATCTGCAAAAAGACTGGATCGCTTTTACTGAAGATGCAGATCTTCAAGCTGTTATTGGCTTCATTTAGAATGGTTTATCAATGAGAAAGGCATGACTAACCTATGTCTCAGGAGCATGTATCTACAAGTTGGATGCCTGTTTGCTGTACCAAAACAGAAGAGTAATCCCAACTAAGTGGAAAGTATAATTTTTGTCTGACTTTATTAACGAGAAATAAATGGTCAAACATACAAACAATGCAGCTAGCATGGGAACAGCAATACAAACTTGTCCAGGCAGTTGCATTAAAATACACACTTCATCTCAAAACAACCGAACATTATTTATCCAGAGATCAGCTACTCACAATTTCTTAATGATTTACACAAAAAGAGAAATCTTCGCTATCACAATGTCATTTAGTAAACAAAGCAGCATCTTAATATACCTCACATTTAACATCTACTGTATAACTCCTAAAATGTTGTTAAATAACTCGCATTGAATTATAAGTTGAACTGAATCAAAATGAGGTACAAAAACTTCAGATAGCAGAATTTACTTATTTCTTCCTCAAAGCCCTCTGACTGCTTAAGCCTCTGTCTGAAATACATTTATTTATTTCAGTCTGTGATGTTCTTCCCATAGTAGCCAGGGTAACCACTTACTTTGAAATTTCAATATACTTTTCTGTTATTTTAACAGATTTGATAAAGCAATCTTTCAAAAACAAATATAAATCAGAAATGAAACTGCTGATTTCAACCTGTGCTGAGTAACAGTATTTTTCCAAAGTTATTAGCAGTACCAGAGTGATGCCTTTTTCTTGTTTACACCAAAAACTTTCATTAAGGAAAATTTATAGAAGCAAAGGGTTAGTCTCTGTTAGACCTTACTAAGCCATAACTCTTTTAAACAAAGTAACAATTCTGTTCTATAAAATATTATTTTTATGGTCCCAGAAAACATGCTTCAGTCTTCTCCTAGCCCCAGAATTGCATCGCCTACACTTATTCAAAATATTTGAATACCTAAATTGTAACTTGTTACATCTATAAAAAATATATATGCAGGCACTTCCAGCTGTAAACATAGGTTTTATGACAATCAGTGTGGGTCATCAGGAATGAACAAGGTGGAAAGGAAAGGCCAAGATACTCACGTGGTGGCTGATCATCAGTGTTAATGACTCCATATCTTTGATGACATGCCAGTTCTGCATGAAAAACAAACACAATAAAATAAATGAGCCACTGATGATCACATCTTCACTGAGTCCATGACAGAAGACTGTTGCAGATCTGTGCAAGTTCAATGGTTAGAAATACCCCATAATGGAGTAGCATTATTCCAGTTATACAGAAATAGTCAATTTACTCACAATGACAAGAAAACAAGACAGAGCTTATGATCACACTTCTTGGATTCAAGAAGCTTGCCGGTCTTAACCTCATCTAGATAGTTTCTACTTCCTCAAAGATATCAAGATTAGTTTTAAATGGAGTTAACAAATGGCTTCCTTTGATTGTAAGGAGAAGCTTACTCCATAATCCTGTAAGATGCTGTAAAATGTTTCTATCATTTTTTTTTCAAATACTGACATTTGTTTCTGGTGTTAGGTTCCCTGATCTGGTGTTTATTCCCTCAGCAATGTATTCCAAGCATAGGTATCCAAAGAGAAATGGTTCAAATACCTCTCAGAAACTTACACGAAATGGAATATAATGACAGTTCCTGAAGTGCTTCTGAACTTCCAAAACTATGATCTTTCTAGTAAACAGTCATTTCTACCTTTTCAAATTCTTCAGGATGACATGATCAGTGGCTAAGACTTAATAATTTACTGAACAAGTCAGATCACTGAAATAAAATGGAACAATGATTTCCCTGTAGTGAGTAGGCATGTCATTTAGAATTAGACACTCTACACAATATGCTTGTCTGATTTTGATAGCTACACAGTGGGTAAAGGTTAAACTCTTTACCACTGTTCGCAAATCATTCATGGCATTGTCATTTTTTTAATAATTTGACCATTTATTTTCTAATTAGAAGTCATGCCTTTTTTTGCCACGTCTCATGATACTACATTTACTAACATTAAAAGAAGGGATCTTTTTTGCCACATCTCATGATGCTACTTTTACTAACATTAAAAAAAGATGTCATTACTTCTGCAGCTAGCATGTATTTTTCAGACAACCTTAGACAACTTCATATTTTATTGATAAAACTGTTACTCAGTTTGCAACTTTGAAGTTATCAGCATAACTGGTTATTAACAGTCCATTTCCCCATGTTTACATCGGAGAAGAGTCCAAAAGAAGTGGCCACAGTACATAGCCTTATGGGGCATAAATGCTAAATCCTCTTAGAGCAAACAGGTAACCTCTCACTCTGTGTTGTTGTGTCCAAATTATAGCTTGACGACGGTTCCATGTATAAAAGAAGTAGATCCTCCGTTTCACTCTGAATAAGTTCCAAAATAATTCTCAATGATTTTACATAAAATACTGGTCAGGCTGACAGGTCTTACATTGTTTGGATTTGATCCATCATCCATTTTGTGAATCAGACACCACTGCTGCATGTTGCCACAGGCCAAGGACATGGCGCCATCTTGATGAACCCAACTGATGCTGGTTTAGTTAAGTTTCCTTGTTTCTGTATGGGAAACCACCAGGTATGCTGTCTGTTTACATGGAACATTATTTTAACTTTACTCGTAACAGCAGTCATCATTCCTATAGTTATTAAGGCATGTTTCTTTCGGTCTGTATAGCAAACTGATATATTTTTGCATTACTGTGAACTTTGTACTGTTTTGTTCAGCAAGCTCTTTTACAATACCCTGCAGCTATACGATCACTAAATGTATTAACTAACAGGTTATATTTACAAAGGTAACTGAAAGGTATGTCTGTGTGATATAGAATTCCAAATGAGCCCATTACTAACAAGGGCACTCAGTTTAAACTGGCACACTTCAAAGTCTTCAAAGAAAATCCCATGTTAGCCTCTGGTGCTACGAGAGAGTGTTCAGACTGTAAGGGGACTTCTCAAGTAATCTGATCCACAAACTGATTGGATATATAATCTTATTAAAAGAAATTAGTGCAAAAGGAGTGAGCACAGCACAGTGGATGACAGACCATTATATCTGAAATCCATGCTTGTATTGGACTCAAGGTTGCTACAGACCGTCTGTTATAAGACTGTGGAATAGGAGGATCAAAACATTAGACTTGCTTATTAGTACTTCTACAACAAGAGGTGTTTATCCTGTTCCTTGTCAGACTTGCAACCAGGAAAGAGTGTGAGTCAGGCTGGATAGTGGAGAGAAATGGGAACCATCAACAGTGACTGGTAGAAAAATCTGATGAACTTATGCCCTATGTCATTTAAGCTGAGCGGCACTATCCCAACAAGAAATAGAAGCCTCCTTCAATATGTACTATGAGCACATAAAAAAAGAGAGACAGACAGAATAGCAAATGTATCAAGATAATGAAATCAATAAACCTGCTGAGAAAGTAAGCCCACAGATGCCTGAAAATGACAGCTATCAACTATCAGTTCAGCCATACTGATGGCACTATCACACTGACTGCAAATAAAGTTAAGAACCACAGGATGTGAAACTACGTTTCTTCTACACAATTCCAAAACTTGACTGTTTCCTAAGCAAGGCAAGTGACTAACTGGAAAAGCAGTGTGAATCAACGCTTAAGACTTCTGCCTCACCATGCCAAGATTTGGGGGGTTATGTCAATCCTGACCTCCAGTCACTGAAATCTGCGTAATCTCCCTGTGCCTGTGTGGTTTTGCCCCAAGTAATGTGTATAGCGTGTCGTGTAAATGCGTACTGCTGTAGTATCATAATGTAGTTAGGTAGGGGTTTGAATCCTGCACTTGCCAACTGTGTGTGTGTGTGTGTGTGTGTGTGTGTGTGTCTCCCTGGGGAGGGAGCAACCTTTTCCCTGCTAGATAGGGGTCCAGGGAAGTAAATAGTGTGGGAAGAAATAGCCAGGGAATTGTTACGGCTATGCTTGTATAGGCCCTAGGGCTGATAGCCTAGTACCAACCTATGAACCTATAAGTGCTCTGGTTTCTTCACAGTTAGGATTCATGGTGGTGAAGAGCAGAATAAACTTTATATTGATGTGGACAAAGGACATGCTACCCCAAATCTGGAGTTACAATTTGTTTTTGTTTTAAAAGGATAAAGAATATTTTCAGAAAAAAATGATAATGTGAGTATTATGTTACAGTAGTGTTCTATTAAAAAGATGATTTCTTACAGCAAAGGGATATGGCATTGATGTCTGATCATTCTGTGATTGGTTACTGATCACGTTCCCAGCTTTTCTAAATCAAGCTCTGGATGAGAGTTCTTGACAGACTGAGTGACCATTGTACACAGGAGAATGTTGTTAATTTGTGCTGCTTTATTAAAGTACTTTGATGAACCTGTTATGATAAAGGTTTATGCTGTTTTGCAGGTGCCTACTGTCTTCCATGACACAAATATTTGAATCCAATTTTCAGTTATTCAGCTAATCTGAAAGTAAGGCTGTACACATTTGTGCTTTGTGAACATGGGGTACAAATGGATCCTCCCCAATATAATTTTATCCATCATTAATGGTATAAGCAAACTACACTTTCTTTAATACCTTCTGCTGGAGGGCAACCACACCTAGTTCTTAAAGGGCGGTTAACAAAGATATTAGATTCTTACAAATTATTTTATTTATTTTTGTTTTATTTTACATTTGTTTACCGGGATAGTCCGAATGGATATATGTCCATTTTCAGCAGAGGCCCAGGGAGAAAAGCTCCAAGTTAGTAGCTTACATTAGTAATATTTACAAATTAACATGGTTTACAGTCTTCAGTAAGGTTGCAAACATTTATAGAACATGGTTGGCACAATTGGTATAGGCAACTAAGAGTTTAACACAGGGTTTCACACAGATAAGGACTTTATCCCTTAACAAGCTCTTGATATGCCACAAAGCAAAGTCATACATTTTAGAGTCAAATGACAGATTTAACTAGGCAAGGTATCCAATACCAGCAGGTGGGTGTTAGGTTTTGAACAGGGACATCGCCAGTGCATTTGAAAGTGTAGTTTGAGGCTTTTTTTGGACTGGGTTAGAGAGGGCTGGAGAGTAAGTTCAGCAGGTAGAGAGTTCCAAGTTTTGCCTATAGAGTTGCCAAATAGAGAGTCACCAGCCACATTTATGCTTTTGGTTGTTTGAACCAACAGTTTGTCAGCAGAACGCAGTGGCGTCAGGTTGCTGTAGGGATTAATGATCTTGCTTACTGCTGGTGTCTTATCGGGGTGGTTTAGAACTTTGTGGGCTATTATAAGTTGGTTGTATTGGAGAAGACTAGTGCATTCAAGCAACCTAGTTGAGTTAAATTGAGACAGTGGTGGGTCCTAAAGGTTGTACCTGTAGCAAATCTAGCAATATGGTTGTAACAGCTAGCAAGTTTTCTAAGAGTGGTTTTATTCAAGTTAGTGAAAAGGGGGGAGGGATAGAGAAGGGTAGACAGTAAGTGGGAGCGAGCGATAGAAGTTCTTGTAAATGGAGTGAGGAAAGGTTTGATCCTACAGAGGGAGCCCAGTTTCTTGTTGACAGTTTTGATAGTTTGATTGACATGGGTGTCATATTTTAGGGTATTGTCGACTGTGACCCCTAGGAGTTTGGTGTGAACATGTGGGGATATCAGTGTGCCATTACTGGATCTTATAGTAAATAATGATGAAGAGGACTTACAGGTGGGGGACAAAATTACCAGCTTAGTTTTGTTGGGGTTTAAAATAAGCTGAAGGTCTGGGTTAGAGCCATAAGCTCAGTTGGGGAGTAGGCTGCGCAGATTAAAGTGGAGTCATCCGCGTATTGGATGCAGGTGGCCTTGGGAGTGATTGTGGGCAAGTCACTGATAAAGACTGAGAAGAGAAATGGTATTAGTATGGAGCCTTGGGGGACTCCTAGTGTGATAGGTAGACAGGTAGATAGTGTATTCTGCCATAATACTGCTTGTTGTCTTCCAGACAGATAAGATTGGAACCATTTAATCACACAGTTATTTAGTGACAGTTTCTTCAGGGTATGGACAAGTAGTTGGTGACTGACCATATCAAAGGCCTTAGAGAAATCTAGGAAGAGAGCTGAGGTAAATTTGTTACCGTTTCGGTTGCGTTAATGGAGTTAGAGAAGGATAGGAGGGCTGAGGTGGTGCTGTAGTTTGGCCTAAAGCCATGCTGAGAGTTGGCCAGTAGTTTATTCTGGTCAAGCTAGTGCATTAATTGGTTATGGACGCATTTTTCCATTATTTTGGCCAGTGGTGATAGTATGGCTATTGGTCTGTAGTTTGAGAGGTCTAAGGAGTTCCTTCCTTTATGAAGAGGAATAACGTGGGAAACCTTCCAGACAGAGGGGATGATGACTTCGGACAAGGTTTGGTTTATAATAATAGAAATAGGGTATGCAATGGCATCTGCCACTTTCTGTAGATATTCTGGTGGGAGGAGATCAGCTGCTAGGGCAGTGGGTTTTAGTTTGTTCATTAGAGATCTGGTGGTTGATGTAGATACAGACTGAAAGTTAAAGGAGAGTGGCGTAGTGGTCGAGGAGGAATCATGACTGGAGCAACTGGGAGCCAGTTGGCTAGCTAGTGATTGGATGGTCTTAGTAAAGAAACTGTTAAAGATATCTGCAGTTTCTTCTGGAGATTTTAGGTTACAATCTGATGAGTGGAAGTGGTGGATTGTCCGGGGTGGAGCAGTTTGTTTATTCCTGCCCAAAACTTTTGAGGTTTGTTCTGATGTTTTTTTTGAAGGTGTTTATAGGAGTTTTTTTGTCTAACAATATGGTTTTCTTAGTATCATTCCTTAGCTGCCGGAATTTAATATGGTCAAGTGGGTCTTTTAAGGTATGCCATTTGTCCCATGCTTTATTTCTTGCTATGATTTTGGTTACTTTAGAGAGCCAGAGTCAGTTTTAGTTTTGGCTCTAAGGGTGTGGGCAGGAGCATGGGAATCTAGAATGGTAAGGAATTTAGAATTAAAATAGGCTACAGCATCATCCAGTGGAAGATATTTTAAGATGGCCCAATTGCATGCTTTGAGTTCGTTCTGAACATCAGTGGTGTTGAAGTTCTTGTTATTTCTAATAGATTTATAGAGAATTTGGTGGTGGCTATCTACTTTATGCTTAATGATGTGAGTAAGTGGTCACTTACATCATCTAGGAGGGTCCCAGCATTGTACAGGTCTGGGTGATTGTTGATGAGAATCCAGTCCAGGATACTACCTTTGTTGTTAGGTTTATTTACTCTGGTGGGTGAGGATATGAGTTGTGTATAGCCATGAAGGTTTACATGGGTTGTGGAAGATTCAGAGGAACAGTTGTTCCAATCAATATTAAAGTCCCCAACACCGTAGTTTCATGGGGGTACATGTTGGCTAGCCATTGTAGGAAGTCCTCTAGGGTATTTGTATTATTGCCTGGGGGGATATAAACGCAAGCAATGAATATAGATTTAATTTTGTTATGCTGCACTTTGATAACGAGAGTTTCAGCATTACTGAACAAGGGAGGTTGTTGTGGGGCTAATGTGACATCTAGTGTATTTTTAGAGTACTGCCACTCCCCACCTTTCCTAGACTTACGGTCTAGTCTGAGTATGTTGTACCCTGGTGGGATAACTTCATTGTCTTTAGTTCCCTGTTTTAGCCAGGTTTCTGTGAGACATAGCACATCAGGTGAGTAGGCTGCTAAGAGGGCATGGAGATTATGGACCTTGTTGTTTATACTCCTGATTTGGCCAAATGTTAGAAGGGGTAATGGGCTGGGAGATAGAGCTTGTGGGAGGGGTAGTACCAGGGTTTGGGTGGATGTCTCCATCCCTTATCAAACTGTATTATACAGTAATTATTAGTTTCAGGGCTTTGCTAATTATTTTATGATAATATCTGGTTTTGGGGTAGATAGACCATAGTCTGGTTAGTTGGTGGTTGTTAGGAGTGGAAAAGTTAAGTTTGTAGAGAGCTATGAGTTTATCTATTTTATTTAAAGTATGAGTAGTGTTAGTTTGGGATAAGGAGTGGTAAAAGCCAAGGTAGGGTTGATGTTCATAGGTGGTGAGGAGATATGGAACGAGCATTATTGGAATTAGTAACATTATTGGTCTCATTCTGATAGTTAACATAGCACTTGGCTGAGGTATGTGGAATAGGACTTAGTTTGGAGGAGAAGAGGATTAGGAATACAGAAGGATTAGTGGCAGGAAGGGGTGGTGTTTGGAAGTATGGGCTATCTGTGATAGGTTGTGGAAAGGGGGTGTGGTTTATTGAGCTTTAAATTTAACACCACTGGGGGCAGTTGGGATTTGGGGGGTAAGGAGCGAGCCCAAGCGTAGCGAGGGCGAGTGGAGCGGGGCTAATCCAGACCACGAGGTACCTTATGTGTATGCCTGCGAGGCAAGGATTAAAGGCTTTCCTTTTTCTGAATACTTTTTATTTGGCAAATAATTTTTAAGTTCAACTGCAGTCACTTCTGTTGCTTATACCAACATATGCAGCAGTTAAATGATTGGAATCGGGTATAAGGGATTTTCTTAGTTTCAGCTAGCGACTGCTGAATCCAGTCTGAGAAATTAAGCAAAATGGGTTCAGGTAGTGCAAGGGGCTGCTTCCTGGTGCTGTGGACCCAAAGAAAGTACAGTGCCTGCTACGGTATTGCACACTAAAGTTTAATAATAACCATTGCAGATTGTTTATGGGACAGATGGAGTAGCTTCCCGTGAAGTCGCTGGGCTGTTGAGATCTTTGGTGTTGGACAGCAGTGTGTGTGTGTGTGTGTGTGTGTGTGTGTGTGTGTGTGTGTGTGGGGGGGGGGGATACACCTGGCAGAGGGACAAAGAAAGAAAAAGCTTGTTCAAGGTGTAATCACAACATATGATGCTTCATACAATCTCTATACAGTCTCTGAAAACACTGTTTATTTTAAACAAACAGTTGAAGAGTCTAGAACCAATATCATGATTCAATGCATTTCTCTAGCGACATGCAATAAACCATGTAAGCAATCACATGAATCCTCTACCGAGTTTTTTTAGCAGTGCAGTTAAACAGACTAGGATGACAATATCCTATGCCCTGTTTTCGCTTCAATGCAGTACTCAGGCTACACACAGTTAATCAGTTAGGCAACAGTAGTACAAATGCAACTCTATGTAATATAACTAAGCATGTAGAATTCTACTATTTCAGTTATTAGCATCTCCTTGTCTATATTTACGCTTGCAAATACTAGTAACTACACTTGGTATCAGCCATCTGCAGTTATCATTTTATAACAATTTTATCAGTTGTAAAATACATTTCCTTAATGATCCACTATATTTTTAACAAGTTAGGTCACTCAGAAGTTTCTGCACTTACCGTGATAGGCAGAGACCAGTGTCTAGGTCCAGGAGCACCAGAGAATTTAAATATGGCGCCTAGAGTAAGGGTTATTTGTAGCCTCGGTTCTTTAGTTAGGAGGGGGGTTGTAGCTGATTGGGCTAATCCAGACCACGAGGTACCTTATGTGTATGCCTGCGAGGTAAGGATTAAAGGCTTTCCTTTTTCTGAATACTTTTTATTTGGCAAATAATTTTTAAGTTCAACTGTAGTCGCTTCTGTTGCTTATACCAACATATGCAGCAGTTAAATGATCGACTTTTGGAGTCAGGTAAAAGGGATTTTCTTAGTTTCAGCTAGTGACTGCTGAATCCAGTCTGAGAAACTAAGCAAAATGAGTTCAGATAGTGAAAGGGGCTGCTTCCTGGTGCTGTGGACCCAGAGAAAGTACAGTGCCTGCTACAGTATTGCACACTAAAGTTAATAATAACCTTCGTAGATTGTCTAGGGGACAGATGGAGTAGTTGCCCATGAAGTCGCTGGGCTATTGAAATCTTTGGTGTTGCAGAGCACAGCAGTGTGTGTGTGGGGGGGGGGGTACACCTTCATAGATTGTTTAGGGGACAGATAAAGTAGCTTCTTGTGAAGTCGCTGGGCTGTTGAGATCTTTGGTGTTGCAGAGCAGAGTAGTAGAATAGTTTCCACAAGTATAAATTTAAAGTATTACTGCAATACTTAAATAGCAACTACTGAGAGTTTCAAATTAAATTATCAGTATTATTTAATATTTTATAAAAATAAAAAACTCCGAAATATGGAATACTATCTCTCATAGTATGGGACAAATGGGAAAATGCAGAACACTTACAAACACCTTTTAATGGGAAGTTCACAGCATGGTTAAGATGTGCTGCTTTTTAACTACAAGAAGTTCATTATTATTTTTACCATGAATATCAGTTAAAACTTTTTATAATAAATGTGAAACAGATCCTTTCAATGAGAAACAGCGTGAAACATGGAATTTTTAATTCTCAAGAAAGGTACACTTGAGAGGTCTTGCTAGGAGCCACAAACACACTATTAGCGTAAAGGTTCTTAACAGATGAATTGACAGTCCTTCAAATTGCCCATAAATATGCATGCAACTCATTATCTGAGTAACTAATTTAGGTCTGTTCATCTTAGATTACAAACCACTTATAAAATCGGCCAGGAAAAGTGATGAAATTGCTAGATACCTGTGCATCAGATTTGATCCATGCATGAGAAAAAGCTAATTCAGGCCACCTATACTTACCATTAGGTCACAAGTCCCTATTTCCTCATAAGTTTCAATATTCAGTAAACTGACACCGTCTGGAAAAGTCATTTTGCTGGGAAAACTGTCAAAAAAAAAAAAAAAAAACAGAAATACTAAACAGTAAATCAGTAAAAAAAAAAAAAAAAATCAAACACTTGAAATACACACAAATTACTATATGGACCTGCTTAACAACGATATAGAGAATGTCCATACTCTTGACCCCACAGTTTGGCTTTGTCAAGGGGAGATCCTGCCTGCTGAACCTGGTTGACTTCTTTGAGGCAGTCACCAAGGCTGTGGATGAGGGTAAGGCAGTGCATACAGCCTACCTCGACCTGGCCAAGGCCTTCGTTACCATTCCCCACTCGGGTATCATTGATAAACTCACCAAACTAGGCATCAATCCTTACATCACTAGGTGGGTTGCAAATTGGCTCACAGACAGTACCCACAGAGTGAAAGTTGAGAATTCCAAGTCAGACTGTCGACCAGTCAGGAGTGGAGCCACACAGGGCTTGGTCTTGGGCCCTCTCCTGTTTGGCATCTATTTCTCAGAAGTCCAGGCCAACACAGAAAGACTCTGGGTGACCAAGGTCGCTGATGACTGCAAGCTAGGAGTCATCCCCAAGTGATGCAGACATCCCACAAAAGGGCCTCTTTGAGGCCAACGGCTGATGTCAGAACCATGGCCTGAAGCTTAACGCTAGTAAATGCGTCATCATCCCCTTTGGAAAAAAACCCATGAATTACCACGTTGATGGGAGCCTACTGAACACTGAAGGGGCCATTAGAGATCTGGGCACCCAGGTCGACAGCCACCTCACCTTCGACCACCACACTGCCACTGTAGTCAGAAAGTCCTTCTACATGGCACATCTTATAACCAAAGGTTTTGCATCCAGGAAGAAAGATGTCATCATCCCTCTCTACTCATCCCTCATTAGAGCAATCATCGAATATAATGCCCCATTTGGCATGTACCTGACCAAACACCTACAACAGCTGCAGAGACCACAAAAGTACCTCACAAAAAGGATCCTAAGCCTTAAACACAGGTCCTACACAGACACTCAAGAAATTTCAGCTGTCTCAGTCTCTAATCGTCTACTTAGAGGTGATCTCTCTACTTGATTTACAAAGCCATGTCCGATCCAGCCCTACCTGAAATGCTACACCTAAAGAAACCCCAATCCCCCCACCCATGCCACACGCTCCAGAGATCACAACCTCATTACCACATGTGAAGATTGGGTGAAGATAGATGAAGGCTGCCAGCCTAGCCAGAGAGAATTTTGGAGATAATTTTGTCATCTGTAAATATTAATGTAAACCACAGGCTTGCTGTCTTAAATGGTAAAAATAGTGTTACATGTGGTACTAGAAAAAATGCATCAACAGTGCACTCTATTGACCAAGTAAAGCATGTTGTGACCCTTTGATTTTAAAACTTGGAGTCAGCAAATCTAGAGTGAGGCATCCTGCCTATTGTTTTAAGGCCAGAATTTACATGCATAAATGTCCTTTATTGCTCTGGTTTCTGCCCAGAGGTGAAGAATGTGAATGTAGTTTCTGTTAGCCTGGGAACCCAGGGAAGTGTGAAGAATTATGTAATGTGAACCAGGAATGTGATTTTAAAAACAGAGAGAATCAGAGAGCATTTTTGTCTTGACCATCCAACTAACCAGCACTGTCTTGCTCTGTATGTAAGTTTATCTTAGACTTGTGTTTTCTCTTAGAAATAGCTAGAAACTATAAAGATTAGACTGTTTTTCTGTGATGTCAGAACTGTACTACTGAATTATTTTAAGTTTTTCTCTGTGATCTCTGAACTCTTGACTAGCACTGTGTAGTAAAAAGTATTGTCTTGCGTTTTGACTATTTTTTATTAAATATTTTTAAACCCTTTCAACTGTGGCTGTTTTTGTAGAGATAATTTAAGCTCTTTAGAGTACTTGCATGCCTTTGGTAAAACTATACAAAGCCACTTCAATAGCTTTAGCCCTGGGCTATACCACCAATTGGATAACAACATTGCACAGTAATAACTGGACACCCTTTTAATGGCCTTTGAGTAGCTAATAAATATTAGTGGGTGGTGGCAGCTGGTACTACTGTATAGTCTGCGAAAAAGGGGCACAGCTGGAGAACCTGTGCCAGCCTTCCCCAGGAGTGTCTGTGTGGTTGTATAAACTCTTCTCAACGTGTGTGTGTGTGTGTGTGTGTGTGTGTGTGTGTGTCAGCTACTTGGGCAGGGACACGAAGCACTGGTTGGGCAGAGAGAGTGCTGGAGGTTTTAGCTTGCCCACTAGGCTGAGATCTGGAACCTATAGCTGTGCCAGTGGGGAATCTTATTGGGGACCTGGAGAGCAAGGGAGCGACCAGACCCGGACTGACTGTGATCTCTGTGTACTGTTAAGGGAAATTGCACTTTACTGTGTGTATTTGTTATAATTTCCTCCTATATGAGACGCCCCTCACTGGTGTTAGTGGTGAGGATTGAGGCTCCCTGATTGATGGGCCAGGGTACGGGCGTCACACCACAATTAACAGAACATGCTAAAGGGATTGGTTCATCTCCCAAAGACTGCCCATACTCTGGAATAAGCTTCCCATTCTTGTCAAGCAGTGCACCTCGCTGGCCATCTTCAAGAGAAATCTTGATGAGTTGATGGGTAACAGAAATTAACCCCAGGGATCACTCCAGTTGCCCTACTGGTTAGGGGCACTGTGAACTAACATTGGGTGCCATGGTGCATGGGCAATTTTTTTGGGCTAGGCTTGTAAAGGCTCCAGGGCCATTAGCCTAGTACACACCTATGAACCAACTGAAATAAATTACTAATTCTGCATAAAAATAATAAAAAGAAATAGTCCAAAACAGAAGTAAAACCTGTGACAAAAATTAAACACAGTTTTATAACAATAAAAGCACTAAGTCTCAAATTTAAGTGCATTAACTGACCAGAAACAATAAAAAATCCAGTAAGGAATAATGTAAAAAAAATCTCATGAGGAAACTGAAAACAGAAACTCCACAAAAAGAAAAATTAAGCACTACAGGAAGAGATGGTCACATTAAGCAAAACCATCACCAAAATGCTTACACTTACGAATACATTTAATGTTCACTAAGCATATAATCAGTCAAATCAACGGACAAAATGATGAGGGAACACTATCACTTGCATGTATGTTTCAGATCTTGAAATTGCCAACGCCACCAAAATGATTCTTATGAATATATTTGAAACTGTGCTACCCGGAGGAAGTACATAGGTTTATGAAGTACTCTGCTACTGATATGTTACCATGTTCATTTGGATTCACTCACCTGATAGAACTCCGTCAAGGTACTGTGTACAAATAGCAGCTTTCTATAAACTGGATTGTGCAACAGCACATATTAGCAACTGTTTATAATCCACACTGTGCATCAACACATAAAAGTTTGGCAAAAGAGAGAATTTAAATGATTAGTCAATGATGTTCGGACCATAATTCCGCACAATTAAAAAGTTCTAACCGTTAGTTAAAATAGTCGGAGGTACTATTTTACATTAAAATAAACTATAAAACATATAATTACCAAAAATAAATGACTAAATGTAAAATTCTTACTGTAAAGAAATACAGATGCTTATTCTGTAAGTGTCATAAGATATTTGATGCGTGCATGGAACATGTATTATTACATGCCCAGGGATTGAGAGGCAACAGTCCAAACCCCTGGGCGTGCAGTAATATCTGTACCATTGTACACCCCTTTCTGGAGTTTGTGCCTTACTCCGGACTCCGTGATCAGGAACGTTTGGATACAAAAAGTAATCAGTAAGCCCTTTCTCAGATATGTTGTTCACGCTATACTTTTATTCTGTTTTGTACTAGCAAATTCGCTTTGCTTTCCAGTTTAGGCACCTTCCATGCAAAGTCCGTTGTCCCCCTATTGTTGATTATTATTGCGTGTTCATGTTTTCGAAAACATCCCGAATACAGGCATATTGTAGAGTGAATTATATTCCCATTTGCCCCAGGATGTGCGAGCGGTACTGCACTCAGCTGGTGTCACTTCCAAGATTAAGCCTGCGGATGTCTTCTCGTGTCCTCGTGACCCTAAATAGGAGAAACAACCCTGCGCCAGAAAATATGACAGAATGGATCCCATAACGTTCTGCATTCATGTTTCTTTAATGTGAGTGGGTCCACTCCCAACTATAAAGGCAGAAAACTTAAGCAGTTACACAAGGGGTATAAATAATACAATAGCATGTGGAAACAAATATTCCCATTATATAGTGTCAACGTTACAAAATTTAAAAGGGAAAAAAATATACTTTAACAAACAGTAAGCTTCCACTACCACACCCCGCTGCCTAGTAACCAACAGCTGAAGCTGAACCTTACTCAGGCCACACTGCCGTAAAGAAGTGTGTCGCATGCCACATACATGTGTAAAGAAACAGGGACTGCTTTACTGGGTTTCATGCAGCGCCTCCCGATCATATTTTTCAAATATGCCAATCGTTTTTTCCGTAATAGTTGCATTTAGGGTGAAGAAGCTGTTGTCAACTCGTTACTTAGAATCGCAAAACTATCCCCTTTCCACGCTGCCGTAAATCAGTAAGTTGGGGAGGGGGTTTCGGGTTTCTCAGGGCCGTAATGCGGCGCGTCCCGTTTGTCGGGCCGATGATACCTGCTGGTGTGAACTGGTGACAGGTGCGGTGAAAGGGTGGTGGTGTGCAAGACCCTGGGGAGGTGGACTGCTGGGCTAGAAATGGCAGGTGCGGAGTTGCATCCTCGCACCGGTAAGTTGATCACCCTGTCAAATGGGAACCGGACGGCAAAACGGAACCAGCCGGTGCAGGAGTTCAACCATGGTGTGGTGCTGAGCCGTGAGCCATTGCGAGACGGAGACACGTTTACCGTGCGCATTGACAGGAAGGTAAGAGTCAAGATGGAGGGGGGAGAGCAGTGAGTTGATAGCTGGTGAGGAGTATACACCTGACAGGCAGGGCAGAGGGTAAATAATGCCAAAGGGACTTCAAAATAGAACGCGAGAAGTGGGACGTGTAGAAGGAAAGTATCAGAATGGGACTGTGGGAACTAGGGAGAGTATTTTTCCTGGGATATTGACTGTAGGAAGAGAAATGATGGTTTGATTGACAGTGATGAAAAGGCAACAGGAGTTTTTAGACTTTGACATTAGAATGTGAATTGAAAAAAGGAACGTGGGTATGTATGTCTGTGTGTTTGGGGGTGTGATGTAGCTTGGGGTATTGTTTTAAGAGAGGAAGGTTCAAGATCAGTTTTGAGGAAATCAATGGATATAGGATTGTGAGTTTAGTAATGGGATGTTGTGGAGGTCAGGAATTAATTCTGAAGTTTCTGCTAGGAGGAAATTGTGGTCCACAAAGAGTTGACAGCAACAACGGGGAAAGGGCTGTAGGGCAATATCTAGGAACTTGTATTTTGATATGTGCTGGAAAATGATACACTCTTAGCACCGTTTAGGAACGGGTCTACTTCAAAACATTGAAATTTCATAACGTTGAGACCAAAACATTGAAATCCCAAAACTCTGAAAACCACAAACAATGAAAAGTCAGAACATTGAAAGTGTGCTTCATAACATTGGAAACTACAACGCACATGTAAATAACATCCCCTTCACCTATAACAACACCTAACACACTTTTTATTACATTTCAATGGGGGGGTCCCCCGTAAATTAAGTATACCAACTCCAAGATCGCACTACAGTGGAAAAAAGTTAATTTCCTAACCTCATTTTATCGCAATCACCATACACTGATGTTAGGAAATTAACTTTTTTCCACTATAGTGCAATCTTGGAATTGGTATATTTCATTTACGAGGGGTGTACCACATGGGGGGGGGGGCTTGCCCCCCTTCATAAACATAGTAGAAAGTGTGTTAGGTATTTTTATAGGTGGAGGGGATCTTATTTACATGTATGATGTAGTTTTCAATGTTATGAAGCTACGTTTCAATGTTCTGAAGTTTCATTGTTTTGGGTTTTCAGTGTTCTGAATTTCAATGTTTTGGTCTCAATGTTATGAATCTCAACATTATGAGATTTCAGTGTTTTGAAGTAGATCCCTAGGAACATGGTTATACTTCATAGGAGAAAAAGAAACGAGGTAGTTTTTGACTGAGCCAAATATAATTATATGCTTGCCAATAAGACATTATTAAAGATTTGCAAATGTATGGCTGTATTTGCAGAATTACAGTAATAGTCATCCATCTTTTCACCCTTTCCCCTTTTTGCACTTTGGGTTGGGGTGTCACTTCAACAATGAACATCATCTAGAACCAAGATTCACACCACCGGTTGGCTATATGGTGACAGGATATTATAAACATAGTCTTGACAGGATATTATAAACAGTCTTTCCACTCTTGAGACTGGAATATATATTAGTAGTAGTCTTTAAGTTGAAGTAAGTTACATTTTTATTCACTCTTTAAGTATTGGGAATATACCTTAGCTTGGAATTGATTCCTGTGTTGTATAGTAATCATTTTTGGCCCAGTAACCGAAGTATGACATTAGAGTGGTAATTTACCATTTAGACTGTTATTGTGAGCAACAGTGCTAAAGTACCTCTTTCTAGGAGAATTCAACCTGGGTATGTTGAACTGACAACAAAATTATAGGGGGCAAGCGAATTGAGGAATTAGGAAAAAGACCAAAGAAGAGGAGGAAGAAGAAGTTTTAGAAGTGATGGCTTGAAAGATGAGATGTATAATTTGTGAGTCAGAGTACAACACTGAATTCATGGAATCATTTTTATATTAATTCTGGAGTACAGACCTCTAAAAGAAACACATTTTGTTTACTGTAATGCAGATTATACAAGTAGAATGCTAAAGAAAACTACAATACAAGTAAAAAAATACAATAAACAAATGTAATAAAGAATGAGTTACGAATAAAATACATTTAAGTACAAAAGTTTTTAATGTATACAGATAATCAGAGGACAACGATTAGGGTTTAATCAGAGGACAACGATTAGGGTTTAAAATCTTGTCTGCAGTCCTTTTTTGGTTGTTAGCCAGATTTGCAGTTTCAGACTTTATGTTAGCATACCAGGTTTTCTTTGTCTGAAGTTCAGCTAATTGGAAGATGTTTTATAATAAAAGTATAGGCTTTTGTTCTTAATGATCTGTATATTTTTATTTACTCATTTCAGATTTTCTATTGTGTCTGTGTAATTGTTGGATTCTTGAGTGTGGTGCAACATTGATAGTGTAGTCTTGCTTAGTGAATTAGGGTAATTTTTTGGAAGGTTTTGCCTGGGCTTCTTGTAACCCTGAAATAACAGCTGACCTAGTTGGTATGAAAGCCTAACATCCTTTTTGTAGACATAAAAAAATTAGATATTTATTGTCTCAGACCTCTTCTGTTTACACTTAAAGAAAATACCACAAATCAGATCATTGTCATAGTTTAACATGTATTTTAATATGTTCTCATTTATGCTTCATACTACTTTCACTTTCTTGGGGGGGGTGAATTATAGTCTGGTTGATAATTGTGATCTCCACAGGTAAATTGGAGATTTTTCTGGCTTTGTTCATTTTTAAGCATGTCACCTTTAAGTCCAACTTACCTCAGATTGTTTGATGAATGCTTTCACTCTTGCCTGCTCCTAGGTGGTGCATTATGGACCCCTACATGAGGTATGCCTCTACCTTCAAAGAATTAACCTTGTAGTTTCTACTTGGATTGTCCATCAGAAAGACTAGTAAGGTGCAGCTTGTCATCATATGTTAACTGAAGGTGCTGGATCTTTCCAAGATTTTTTTCTAAGACATATCACTTGTGTATGCATGCTGCCTTATACATCCTTTGCCATCCTTTTACTATTGTTTGAAGTCCACCCACTTGCAGCCCAGTCTATGTCAAGGAGCAGTTAAAGTAACACCACCTTATTCTGTTACTGCCACCTTCATCTGGGTCATGACTGATAAGGGTCCATGGACCAGCCCACCTATCTGATTACAGAGTTAAATAGATAAAACCAGAAAAATAGGTGTGGACCTGTTGGGTTTTCGATCCTGAGTGATGCCTGCCCGGAGGGAAAGAATAACCAATTTTACAAAGCCTTTCACTCTTGATCCTAAACGGTGAACAGATTTCCACGTGTAGTCGGTGGTGGAGCTAGCTCTAAAAAGAGCTGTTTTAGCCCTGTGGACAGCTGGAGCTCTATATAGAGCTGTTACAGATCTCTATGAGCTCTGAGAAGAGCTGTTTTGTGTTTAGAATGCCCTTTCGGGCAGATGCGGTAGTTCTAAAAAGAACTGTTTTGTTTGGTTCACCGAAGCTGTGTCTGTGCCTCCGGCTGGTCTTACCGAAGCTGATACAGATTTCTCTGCGCTCTGAGAAGGGCCGATTTGTGTTTTGAATGCCCGTTCGGGTGTTGGTGGTAGCTCTAATAAGAACGTTTTTGTTTTATTCTTCAATGTGTCTCCGGCTGCTCTTACCAGAGCTTTTACAGATCTCTGTGAGCTCTGAGAAGAGCTGTTTGGTGTACTGTGAGCTCTGAGAAGAGCTGTTTGGTGTAAGGTGCAGATCCACGTGAGCTCTGAAAAGAGCTGTTTTGTGTATGGACACAATGGTCTCTGGGAAGAGCTGCTGTTGAGTCCTTCGGTGTTCCGCGGTGGTGTCGATCTCCATTGTCCTTCTTCTTGAACAAATCTTCAGTTCTTTTGCTTTGTGTGAGTCCTAAAAAGGACTATTTGTGCGCTCCCCAAGCGCTGGTCAGAATGACCTGAGAGCTGTTGCTGTGCTGCTTTTATGCTACTGTGGAGGGGGCGTGGCTGAGAATGTCCAATGAGAAGTGACTAGTTGGGGGTGTGGCCCTAGTAGGCCTACAAGGTGAAGACGGACCTGGTTGGAAGCATCTCATTCCTCTTATTTAGTTCCTTTTTATTAACCAGCTACTTGTTCATATGTGCCATTCCTAACCTCTAGCAATGCGTTGGAGCCTTTTGCTTTGTCACGATTATACCTATGTTTGAAAAAACTGTACCAAAACTTATATTTAAATATAACCAAAAAATAAAAATTAAAATTAAATTTAAAATTAAAATTGAACTGTAAAACTCTGGGGTTACTGACTTTAGTTCAAAGGACAACGGAGATCAACACCACCGCGGAACACCGAAGGACACAACAGCAGCTCTTCCCAGAGCCCATTGTGTCCATACACAAAACAGCTCTTCTCAGAGCTCACGTGGATCTGCACCTTACACCAAACAGCTCTTCTCAGAGCTCACAGAGATCTGTAAAAGCTCTGGTAAGAGCAACCGGAGACGCATTGAAGAATAAAAGAAAAAAGCTCTTATTAGAGCTACCACCAACACCCGAACGAGCATTCAAAACACAAATCGGCCCTTCTCAGAGCTCACAGAAATCTGTATCAGCTTCGGTAACTTTTTTTTTTGCGCAACTGTAGGATAATATGGTATGTCTCTTTAAGAGTAGATTTAGTGAAGTGATGTGTCATGTGATTGCCATAACATTTCACGGGCTTTTAGCATTCTCATTTTGAGGTTTCAAGAGTTTATGACAGAGTAAGAAAGTTGCATTTATCTATTTATTTATAATCCCAAAGATGAATGAATTGTGGATGCTCACTTGGCGATTTTCAGAGAAAGAAGAAAACAAAGAAAGTTAATTTCCATTGTATGATATTACTGGACTGTCATGACCATTGAGTAATATAAATAAAATATTTTTCTTGCATTATGAGAAAGGGAATGCAGAAAAAAATCAATTTTTTTCATATTTTGACAGTATCAACAGAAAATTACTCTTTATTTTTCAGATTACTCATTTTTAAATTTCATATCTTATTATGCTAAGGAAGCAATTTTTTTGAGTGTTTCTCATGAAAAAAACTCTGAACCACCATTCTGTTTTTGCAATAATGTAAACCCATATTTTCCCTAAGAACAAATTCACTACAACACTTGGTCTTTGAATCCTCATGGTAACTTGTCTGAAAACTGAAAGCTTTGGATCTAAAACTTTAAGCTGCATCTCACCGGTGCTGAAATTACCAAAAAAAAAAATTGGTTTGCAATATTCCAACAAATCACAAGTAAGCAAGCAGTAAAACTTTTTTATTTTGTATTTGAAGTTGAAAGTGTTAAAGTTAGCAGTCATTAAATATAAATTTTAAGTCTTGTTTTGAGACTAAGACAATGTTGCCATTTGTAATGCATTTATTTGTTGCAGAGAATTAAAGGGTAGGGGCTGAAAAAAACTTTCAGTGCTTAAATAACTTGGTTAAAGACAGCAAAAGACTGAATTTGGTGAATGTATGATTTAATGATAAGACAATTCTGCAATATTAAGAACAGAGTAACAAATGGCTAGAATGTTGTGAGAATCAGAATTGATGTTGGAGGTATGCTTATGCTTCATTATAGTTATGACTGGTGATAATGTAAAAATAAGTAGGTAGGAAAAATTTAAAATAAAAATAAAAGCGATAATTAGGAAGCCATGAGATTCCTAACTGGGTTTGAGAAGCAGCTATGCCATGCAGATAAAAATAGCATCTTTGACTACAAGGTGTGGCTTCAGGAACGAGGAAATGCACTATAAATTAATTAAATATGTAGTTAGGGTGGTAAAAACATTTTGCAAAAGTATAAAAGAAACAAAATTGTTTCAAAAGATGTGCATATTATTGAGTATAAAGAGTAAAAGGAAGATGGCATGTGTGGTACAGTAATAATAATAATTAATTAATACCAATATCCATTTGTTAACCATGTCGTCCCACAGTCCCTTTTCATGAGTAACCTGGGAACAGTGTCTAGTTAAGTGACTTGCTCAAGGTCAGAAAGTAGGCAAATGAGGTCTGAGGAAATCAAATCTTGTATCACAGGAACTGTAGCTCACAGCCTTAATCCTCTCCACCAACTACCGAAAATGGAGTGTAGTACATGACACAAGAGCACTGAGTGGTCATTGATCTGAAAAGCTTAAAATTCAGGACAGAAGGGTTATAATTTTGGTAGATTAAGGAGGGCAAGACGAGCTAGATCGGGAGAGAATTTGAAGCTGCCCATCTAATTATCTAAGTTTACCTTGAAAGTGGCAAGGGTGCTACTCTGTTTGATATGTAGTGGAAGTTTCCTTCAAAGATGGGGAATATCTTGAGATATGAATCTATCACAACAGTGTGTCTTATTTATTTGTCTGCTGAGAAAAGTTGTTGTTTTAACAGAGTATTTTATGTACCATTAGTTCTGTGAGGGAATAGGAGATCAAATATGGTTGGATATTTCATGACACAAAAGGCTAGGCCTAGATCTCCATCGAGGAGTCTGTAAGGGGTCTACTTCTAAATTTCGAACTTTCCAAACATCGACTTTCGTATGGTCGTAACAATAAGATTGAAGTTTTGAAACTTTGAAATTTAATTTTTTTTTTTTACATTTTTGCAGGGGGCAGGCCCCCTGCACCCCCCACACCCCCTGGTAATTAAATATACCAACCCCGAGATCACACTACAGCGAGGAAAACTGTAAATATGCTATTCTGTGCTGTACGTCAATCTCCATTTAAATGATTTGAAGTATCAAAGCTCCGTTCTTATGGTCTCGACCATAAGAAAGTCAACGTTTTGAAAGTTCGAAATTTAGAAGTAGACCCATCTGTAAGAGACGTAAGTACAGAAAAAGTATTTCTTGATAACTAAGATTTTTGCGGTCACTGATTCTTGTTAATTATGAATCTCTGAGGTCTCAAGTTGTGTGATATGTTTAGATAAATACATGCCAAAAGGTGCATTGTATTCAATAATGGGCCTGATAAGATAGAGTAATGAAAAAGTAAGACTTCTTGGATGTAGTAGAGATGACTTTGGAAATTAGATGGGTCAGAGAAAAAACTATAAGCTACTGTGGAGACGTGATAATCAAATGATAAGGAATTATCAACAAGAGTACCCAGATCCCTTACAACCGTGATTGATTGAAGGGTTCTATCTCCTATATCATCTTCTTCTTTCAGCTGTTCCCATTAGGGGTCGCCACAGTGGATCATCTGTTTCCATTTCTTTCTGTCCCCTGCATCTTGCTGTGTCACACCAACCACCTGCATGTCCTCTCTCACCACATCCATAAACCTTATGTTAGGCCTTCCTGTTTTCCTCTTACCTGGCAGCTCCATATGCAATCTTTCCTCTTACCTGGCAGCTCCATATGCAATCTCACCTCTATGGATTTGTCTCCAAACCATCCTCCCTGAGCTGACCCTCTAATATACCGATTCCTAATCCTGTCCATCCTTGTCACACCCAATGCAAAAGCTGTGCTGTGACTCCTGTCTTTTTGTCAATGCCACGATCTATAAAATAGTGGTCTCACTACCCTCTTGTAGGCCTTCCCTTTCCGTCTTACTGGTATCCATCTGTCACAAATCACTTCTGACATTCTTCTCCACCCACTCCATCCTGCCTACTCTCTTGTTCACCTCTCTTCCACACTCACCATTACTCTGAACTGTTGATCTCAAGTATTTAAACTCATCCGCCTTCGCCAACTCTGTTCCCTGCATCCTCCCAATTCATCTGTCCTCCTTCTCATTCACACGCACATACATTTGAACAAACTCAGAAAAAGCACTAGGAAAAAAAAAAAAGAAAACGCATTTATTAGAAAAAAAATCATTGCTTGATGCATACTGGTGCAGTTTAGTTTCCTTGTGGAGAACAGGAAAACAACAATAATACACTTCTGAAGGTGGATGGGGCATCTTGCTGATGCCAACCCCTTGTGAAAAGTGAGGGTCTGTTCAGTTCTAATCTCTGTTACTTTATTCCACAGGGTGGTACTGGCAGTGCACAGGGGACAAGGGGAATATGGGAAGAAAGGAAACACTCCTTTGCAGCAGTTTTGACTGTGCACTGGGGTCCTCTATCATCTCACTGGCCCGGATTGAGAATAGCCAGGGAGGAGAAGATAGAGTCCTGTTGATCCAGTGGACAAGAGAGGAGCTGGGAACAGCTGATAGTCAGCAGCAGTCAGCCAAAAAGAAAGTCATATTGGGCAGCTGGCACCAAAAACTGTATTGCACAAAGGTATAAGGCATATTGCCCATGCCAAGATGGACTTTTGTGCATGCAAATGTGTATGTTTAAATTGAAAGAATTGAAAATTGCAAACTCATATGAGAGAAGTTATGCTAAGATACACAAATTGTGCTTAGAAATTATTAAATGTAAGCATTGCTTACTGGCTGAAGATGTCTGCACAGATAAGAGAAACTGATTCAGAGATATGAAGTCTGTAAGGAGTACCATAATCAGAATGCAAAAGAAGAACTGATGTTGCATAGTATACTTCCATGGAGCTAAATCAGTATACATTTATTCCATTACCAAGAAAGTTATTGCTAGCTGTGTCTTAGCTGTTATTCCAGGTTCGTAGAGGTCATATAGTTGAAAGTTGCTACAAGAACCAAGATAACAAAATGTTTTCAAGAGTATCTTTTTCAGGGTATGAAAAGAAGTGTGCATGTCAGTAAGAAGTTGTTACTTGTCAGTTGTAGAATGTAGAAATAGACATCTCCATGTAATATGCTTATGTCCAAGAAGTATGCTCATCTCCAGCACAGTTGTTTACGGAAGGACAATTGATAAGCAAGATAACTGCTTTTACTACCACCAAAAGTAGTATGCGAGAGTGTGTTTATTTATTTATTTTTTCTGGTTAATGTATTACCTGTCTTTAGTTTGAGAGCTATCACAGTCTGGCTGTTATCTGCACATATTTGAAGATTTTTCTCCATATTCTGTCCGTAACCAAACCCCAGTGGAGGACATATTCTCTTACAGATGTGAGGCCTGCTGTGATTTTTGTATGTGTGCATGCTTGCTGTTGCACACACCCTGTTAAGTTTACAACCACAATCACAGTTTGGCAGAATGAAGTATGTCTCCAGCCAATGCCCTGTATTTTCTGTATCTCTGTCTCCAATATATGCTGGTATTGCAGTGGTTTTGCCTGCTTCCTTTCCCTAGATTGGCTAAGCTGTTGGCTGCTGACTGCCATCTTCCTTTGAGAAGACTGGAGGTAGAATTCTAACTCTGTACTCTTGTTTTGTGTGGAACCGTTTAGGATTAACAAAGGAGTTTTGTGATTTTTGCAGTAGTATCACTTGATTTTGTTGCTTTTCACATTTCAGATATTTTTATGTTTTGTCGTGAGAAACACTCGGTTACCTCATAATTGCCAAGTTGAATCTAAGTCTGTTTCCCTATTTTCTTTTTAATATTTGCTTTAAGGTAGTGGTGCATAAAACTGTTGTGGTGCATTTGGAAGGCATGTATAGGCAGTTGTAGATGATATATTTTAGCTCGTGATCAGAGAGATCAGGGAGTTTGAAGGAGCAGTGCTGTTGTCAAGTTTTATTTGTCCATAACAGCAACGCTAGTGGAATTGCATTCAAAACGACTGGTGTACACTGCTGTATTTTTGAATGCAATCATCCTGTTGCAAGTCCTTATCCTTACAGTGAAAAAATAGAACCAGTACTTGTAATCATTAGAGACCTGTTTAACCTTGTACATTTTAATGACATTTATCTTAGCATTCTCATCCCTGATGTTGTTAATAAAAGTATTACAAACTTCTTAAAATCTTTACAATGAAAAAAACGGTACTTTTCCGTTAAACCCCTACCACTTGCCGCTGGTCACTGACCTACAATCGGAGTTAAAAGGAAGACTGAATCACCACTTTGGTGTAATTTATGTTACAGTGAGTACATTCCCAATGCCAAAAAATTTGGGTACTTTCACAGTCTGCCTTGTCCAATGTCAATTTCATTGTATTGCTTAGTGTATGGCAACTTTGGATGATTAGACATGTAACTGTGACTGTTGCTTTGATTGTATGTTTTATACCTCCCCCGATGTTAGCATTGCAACGGCAATGCTCTTAAAACACTTTCACTGCACTCTGTAAGATGTGTACAGTTCCAAGTCATGCATTGTAAACACTGTTGGTTTGGCAAGTTTTTTTTTTAAGATAAGAGTACAGATGCCTATTTCCGACATTTCCCCTCCTACTTGCAGTCACTGAATGTAGTACATATTGTGTGCAGTTTTATGTTAGTACATAGCAGTTCTCACATGTAATTGGACTTTTTTTTCTTAACTATTCTGCGTAGTTCTTTGCCTGTAGAAAGGGCACGTTGCAAGGTGTATAGTCCAGAAATAGAAACATGCCAGATGTAAACAAGACCTTATAACATACCCTTTTCACAACAGTTGTACAGTCTGACTCTTGGTTTGATCGTGGGTTTTACATGTACTCATTCACAACACATTCCGCGAACACAAAAATCTGGTTGCGATAATACATAAGCAACAGGATAATTTCTAACTATATGTTGTTGTGGCTTGAATATGTACTATTTCTGATTTTAACTTTTGTCCCACACATGCATACCTGTCTCAGATGTCTCTCTGCTTTTAACTCGGATTTTATAGTGAAGAAATATGCCAGATCCAGACCAGCGGCAAGTGGTAGGGGTTTAATGGAAAAGTACCTAAAAAACTTTCTTCAGGTTTGTATGCTTTGTGCACTTTCACTGTTTCTTCTCTACATATTCAAGTTTTTTTTTTGTGGCAGATTCCAGAGGCCTCCTAGTGTGAAAAAGAAAATGGAAGTAAAGGACCTGGGCATAGATATTTCAATGTAAACTTCACAGCAAATGCTGTCATGCTTATCAGCACCATATGTACTCTGTGCTTGTCTTTTGCATATGTCGGTCAACACGTAAGGGATCCTTTTCACATTGCCTTATGCATCCTTTGTTAGAAATCGTCTTCCAAAATACTGTACTGCATCAAAGTCCTTTAGTCCCGTTATCTTGCTGTTTATGGAATCATAGTCAAACCCATGGTCCCCTAAGGGATCCTCCTGTTGTACAGCCTGCAGGTATCATGTTAAGGTGTCATGAGTACTCGCTCATTATCCCTTAGGGGAGACCTGATTTACAGGAAAATCAAAATACTTGCAGAGAAAAATCAGGCAGGTCTTATAGTATTTATCCAGTAGTACATCTGAGGGTTGCTACCTCTAACTCACTATCATTGTCATACAAATAGCATTGTGTTTTGATAATAGTGCTATTAGTAACTTAAAAATGCAGTTGTCAGAAAAACTCTTCAGCAGCCCTGTTTTCTTATTTTAATAAGAAAACAAAATTTTCAACAACCGGTATTTTACCATACAAAACTCACCAATAGTTCTGTTTTGTACTTCAGTCTTTTGTATAGTCTGAAGTAAGTATAAAATATAACCGTTGGTGAATTTTGTGAGGTAAAATACCTGTTGCTGAAAATTTCAGTCTTAGGCTGGCAACTCGACACCATAAAAAAACTACTGACAATCAAGCTGCGGATTGGTGATCTGCTGTGGCAACCCCTAACCGGGGAAAAGCCAAAAGACATTGCTTTCAGTCTTTTGTATAGTGCAGTTTCAGTACCAGGCATTTGAAAACATTGGTAAGTAACCAGTAAAAAATACTATAAGGCATGACTAAATAACGATGATGCTGATTTTTGTCCCGTTATCTCCCACAGATTTTATCTTCTACAGTAACAGAATTTTGCTAGTGAAATTGGATGATTCTGTCCTGCAGTCCCTTCACCAGAATCGTTCTTCTGTTGTCAGCACTCCTCATCCTGCATTCAGGAAAACACTTGCACAGACCTTGTTTCAGGCTTTGTCAGACCATGGTGTCATCTCTGTTATGTTCTCTACTAGTGTAAAACTGCTAACTCCGGCCAAAGCTTTTGCTGGATTTGTGAGCAGTCTTGCACTATCTGTAAACATCATTTTTTTCTTGTCAGCATTTCCACATTGCTTCAGAAAAGTGCTTATTGATGAGTGATTTGCTTAGAATAATAATTATGGTAAAAAAGAAAGTTCTTTCTTCCTTCTTGCATTTCTTTCCTGCTAATTAACTGTTAATGCAGCACCTCCTTCTCGTACCAGGATTCAGATTAAATTAATATGCGGTCATCTTCCAGACTTTTCTAAAACTGGCTAAGGAAGTAAATAGGCCTTTTCAGTGAGTTTTCACCAAAAAACATGTCCATGTCACCATTTTCTCCTTTACGTGTAACACGTTTTAAGTCCTTCTCTCTGTTTTCTTTTGTACAGCTTGACCAGTTTATGATTGACTGATAAACTTGTGTTAGGATCCAAAAACTGATCTTTCTTTGCTCAGTTTTTCTGTGGCAAAGTCAAGATGGCATCAGATTGTCTGCAGAGTTTTACACCCTTTCCATCCACACCCAACTGTACATGAACTTGCCGCATTTACTCAAAATTTTCTTGATCTCCAGCAGGACCACTTTAAATGATAACTTCACCAGCACACCCAGAGCATTCGTTCTACCTAAATTCATCTTTCTACTCTACATTTGAAATCTTGCATTTTGCCATGCTGACCCTTTAAGTTGAAGGTAAGGGTTTTGGCTAAGGTTAATTAGAGTAAAACATAACTTTTATTTCAAATTTTGGTGTGTTTGACTGAGCAAATCTTGCATATACAGAACTAACCACTTAGTAAACTGCCTATGTTTGATTTTCACTTGTAAAAACTATGAATTTTAGTAAGTGACTGGAGAAGACACTTGACTACATCAAGAACCAAAAAAAAAATCTCACTTCAAGGGAAAAAGTATTTTGAAGTGGGCCAAAAATCTGTACTATTTGAATAAATGAAAACTAAAAACTGAGAAATTGAATTTGAGCTTGGACAAAACAACGGTACTATGACAAATTTAATTCACAAGTTGTTTAGCGCTTTCATAAAACACCACTTTGATTTCTTCAGGACTTGTTTATCAACAGACAGCACATCTGTTATGAATGCAGTTGTACTACATCACATCAACTCCTAACTTGTAGTGATATTCTTTGCCTGAGTTTGGTTAACAGACTTAACTGTTGATGCTGTGTTACAGCAAGACATCTGCTCTGTCAGTGCTGGTCATTCCAATTCTGCATTTCCCTTGTCCAGTTTACTGTTTGGATCTGGGGATGCCGGTTTTCCATCTGACTGAATGTTTGTTTAGTCAGCAGGCTTGGGAGGAGGAAAGAGGAGGCAGTTCCGTGTTACAGATACTACCCAGAGGAATGTGCAGCATGTTAACTTTTTTCTCATGCTTGCTGGCTATGCCTTGCAGTAAACATAGTGAGGGGATCACTTAACTTCTTTCTTTGGTGATGTTTCTCAAATGCCCTGCCTGCCACATCTGAAAGAAAACCCTTTTCTTTCATTGGCCCCAATCTTCATCTGGAACTGTGACATCTGGCTGCATTAGTCCCCCCCCCCAAAAGACACAAGCAGGTAAGTGGCTCTTTATTCTCTTCCACCTCATTGGAATCCAGATTGACAGGGTCAGAGTTGGAGCTTTATTCCTATCCACGATGCAGCCAACTAAGACAGTTGATATTCACCACACAGAGGAGAATAAAGCTCCTTTTGTTTGACCAAATAGAGGTGATGTTAAAGCATTATAATGAGGAGGAGAAAGGTTGCTAGGCAGAAGCAATGTGGTGGTGTTTTTTTTACCAGGAATACGTTTTGTTGCTCTTCAGTTTGGGTTGGTGTCAGTCTTTAAGGCAGCTTAGATTAGAGTGATGCCATTACGTTTTTTCATTTATGAAGAGCAGAATAACCCATCTGGGTCTGTATTTCTGTGGGCAAAGTAATAATAGGAAGAGACTTCACCAGAATTCATCCACTTTTCTATGATAGGTGTAATGTGTGGCTTGTGGAAGTTGGTCTTGTATTTCGATGAGACATGAGTACAAGAATGGTAAAGACCCTGGTAGGATGACTAATCATGTCAGAAGATTGATTAGGAGTCTTTTAGTTGCTGTACTATTTGGGCAGGTCTTGCAGTACCCCAAATGTCTTTTCTTTCCAGGGCATCCTTTTTAACACTGGATGGTCACTGACTTTCACCTTAGTCACAAAATGTATCAGTGGAGATTGTGAATGTTAACACTCAACCACTTAAATTTATTTTAAATTTCATTACTGTGACCTTATTAGAGTTTAACTTGCAACAGTGACTTGAGTGGTTACAGGAATGGAATTATACAGAAGATATGAAGAGCCAGAAAACAGACACAGGTGGCACTAAAGTTTAGAGAAGAGAGGATCTTGCAAACTATGATAGCATATCTAAAATGGGGACACTCAGTAAAGGTGGGGGCAGAAGGTATAGAAATAAGGTAGGTTTATAGAAGGAAAAAAAAAAACACCGCACCAGAACAATAACATAATTGTTTTTCCTTAAAATTTATCTTTGTTATCCGCTGGTAAAATTTTCCCTATCTAATAACTTGTTTTTTCTGTCAAGTGTATTTCATTGCACTTCGTCTTTACCTTCTGTCAGTACACCACTCATCAATGTATTCTTACTGCCATTGTTGGTAGGCCTTTTCCTACCCCTGTGTCTGTAAGGGTGTTAGTCCTTTCCTCGTTCTGTTTATATATAAAAAAAAAAAATCTTTGCCAGCCTTTTTTTCTCTCTTTAGAGGCAGTGTTTACTTTGCTATTGTTAGAGTAGATACCTGATTGTTTAACCTGTGGCTGTGTCAGAAAAAGGGTTTAAATAATGTGCAAACTGTGGGCACAAATGCCTTTTACTGATGCTCACTCCCTATGCGTTTACTATTTTGGGGGCTGAACACTTGGATTAGGAATGTGATGTTTGCAATGGGTTCAACCCAAGAGCCTTAACCGAACGACAAAATAAATTAATATTGAAAGGCCTTTTGCCAAATACCTTTTGTCAGTCCATCGCTGGAGTTCAGTCTCCAATAGCTAAGTCCAGTGACCCATCAGAAAGGTCCAGGTCTTCTGATTCTACTTCTTCCACTTCGTCTCAGCCGAAGAAAAAGAAAACTAAATCAGATCCAGCATCACCCTGTGATCCGGCTGTCCTTGGATCCGATGAAGTGCCTGGCAGGTTCCTCCTCTGATCCGAAGAAATGTACTATGGATCCGAAGTCTCTGCCTAGGACTGTATATTCACCCTCAGTAGACCCAGTACTGTCTAGGGTGTCCTCCCCTTTTCTTGAGTGGTACTCTAGGCCTCCTTCATTAGTGTCCTTTCGTTCCTCCAGAAGCATCACAGAGGCCAGTGTGGAAAGGATGGTGAGGAGATTGGTCATGGAGAAATTTCAAAAGGGAGTCTTCACAGTTCCTACTCCCTTGGGTCTGGAACGTCGTCCATTGACTACTTATAATAATATTCAACACGGTCTATGGTAGCATCACTTTCCCTTTTGAGAGTACAAACAATAAAAAATTAGGTCAAGAAAATAATTTTCAGTACCAAAATGTCAGCCCACTTGATTCTACAAACCCTGGGATCAATGTCAGCATCAATAGTCTTGGTTCCTTTAGCAAGATATCACATGAGAGTTCTGCAGTGGATGCTACTATCACAATGGTCAGTTTGCACTTAACCTATCTTGATGAAAAAAAAAATAACTCTGGTATGCAAGCGGTATCTTTCCTGGTGGTTGGAGTCCCAACAATTGTTGCTAGGCTGTGTCCCTTCATTCTCCCTCAGTCCAAGGCCACAGTGACCATGGATGCTTCCCAGATTAGGTGGGTGGGGGGTTCTGGGGAAGACTGTCCAAGGCTCTTGGTCCCCCAACAAGGCCAACTTGCATATCAGTGTTCTGGAAATGAGAGTGGTGCTTTTGACATTACAAGCATTGCAAAACTCTCTCCCTCTCTGAACGATTGCGATCCAAACAGACAACATGTCAGTAGTTTGGTACATAAACTAGGAGGAACCAGATCTTAACCCTTGTGTTGAGAAGCCCTGAAGATTTGGCAGTGGGCTGTTTCTTCCAACCGCTTTCTAATTGCAACTCATATTCCAGGAAGTCCAGCGTGATAGCAGACAATCTGAGCAGGTCCATCTTACTATCTCACGAGTGGTCTCACAGCAACAAAGTGATGGACATGATTTTCCATCAGTGGGGCTAGCCTTGCTGCACTCTATTTGCATCGCCCCTAAACAAAAGTGCAGCCGCTTCTTTGCCCTAATCCCCCCTCCGGAAGAGTCACCGAGGGATGCTGTACTCCTTGATTGGCCTCCGGATCTTCTATACTCTTATCCCCTTACTCATTTAATTCCCAAATTCCTCCAGAAAGCAGACCGGTTGAAGAGCAGAGTCATCCTCATTTCACCTTAGTGGCCTTGACAAATTTTGGTTCCCCTTCCTTTGGTGTTATCCTCTGTACCCACCTTGGATTCTGGATCCAACTCCGACTTCAGACCTTCTGTCTTGCCCAACAGGCATAATTCACCCAGACATCTCAAACCTCAAGCTGGCTGCGTGGTTTCTCCAATTCCATTAAGAACCAGGCAACCTATGCTGTCTTCGTCTGTACGTTCCATTCTGTTATCATCCAAGAAGCCCTCTACAAGGAAATTCTACAGAAGTAAATGGAGAAGATTTGTTTGTTGGGCAGAGCAGAAGTAGAATCCTTCTCAGCTCCAATACATTCTGTTCTTGAATTTTTAGCGAGTTCATTTAAGGAGGGTGCTAGTTCATTGACTATCAAAGTCCAGCTTGCAGCCATTTCAAATTTCCATGTGGGGTTTCAGAATTCTTCCCTGGCTTCCTCTAAACTATGCGAAGTATTTTGGAAAGGTACTGTTCTACTTAGACCTCTTACAAAGATCTTGTACCACCATGGGATTTAAATTTGGTACTGCAAGCCTTGACACAGTCCCCCTTTGAATCTGCAGCTAAATGTGATCTAAAATTCTTAACCTGGAAGACTGCCTTTTTAGTTGAGATTACATCTGCTTGAAGAATTTCAGAACTTCAAGCATTATCTTCTAAGCCTCCGTATTTAGTTTTCCACTAGGATAGGGTCACCTTATGTACCAATGCTTCCTTCCTACTTAAGGTGGTGTCAGAATCCAGCATTAACCAAGCCATTAACCTGCCAGTATTCTTCCCAAACTTGGCGAGTAAAAGAGAGAATATACTGCTTGCACTTGCTGGATGTTCATAGGCAATTGCTCTTCTGCCTGCACAGAAAAAAACAAATTAGAAAGACAGACCAGCTCTTCGTTTCGCTCATCTTGTGATGTGCAAAGAAGTCAGCCACAAAGTAACTATAACCAGATGGTTGACAGATTGCGTCTCATTTGTCTATAGTTGAATCTCACTCTACCAAAACCAGTAAAGGCTCATTCAACTAGATCTATGGCTACTTCCACTGTGTTCCAGTCTAGAGCATCCATGGACGGTATTTGTGCAGCTGCTATTTGGTCAAATCCTCATACCTTTATTACTCCATTACAAACTTGATCTGATTTTGAGGGGAAGAGTGGCCTTTGGCTCAACTGTACTCATTCTTTTTTTTCTTGTACAGTAATTGTGTTTTATTTATTGCATACTAAAATTAATATATTCTCATTCAAGTGCAATTCTAATCACTTCCTTAATGTGCAATATCACCCAATCTCATCTTGTGTACTTTCTTTTAATGTGTTATCATCTAGTAATCAGTGTTGTTCATTGTATATAAATAGTGTACAAGCATATACGTCAGCTACTTAGACATTTACTTTTGTACTATAGTTTGTTTTTTTTAATACCTAACATGTTTTGTCTTTTTGTGTTTGTTTTTTCTTGTAAAAGAGCTGACACTCTAAATTTCTTTTAAGTAGCACTTGTTTCCTAAATGACAATACATTTTTCTTTTGAATCTTTAAATATCGTTTCTTAGAGTCCACCCAGGAATTTAGGTAGCTGGGGACTCTGTCCCATACACTGAGGAAAGAATGAAAGTTGACGTCAGATAAAGAAATTATTTACTTACTATAACGTTCCATCTGTGTTGTCCATTTTCATTCTTCAACTCCACACCCTCCATCCCCCTCCATTTCTCTCAAAGCAACTTCTGGAGGAATGTCATCTTTAAAGACACCATATGTCCCTTGTGTTGAACTCCAGATGTTCTTCGTGTTTCACTGTTGCAATCATCACCTGTGGGGTTATCCCTGCTGTGGTATCCCTCGGGCGGCCCGAATACCAGAGTTAATGTTTTTCTGCGTCAGCTGCTGTCGCTTGCTGCCTGACGTCAGGTCGTCAGTGCTATAAAGGAAGGCAGACGATGCCATTACATCAGTCTTTCTTGCCATGGAGCCCGTAGCAGAATCAGTTCGAAAGTGTGCCGGTCGGTCCCTACCAGAGTTTGAATTACAGTTGAAAACATTTAAAGCTGAGTACCCTGTTGGGGATCCTTTTTTTCTTGCACTAACTGATGTCCGAAAAAGTTAACAGTTGTCTCGCCTGTGGAAAGCAAATACCACACCAAGACTTCCATTCATATTGCATCACTTGTTTAGGCCCAGACCACAACATCCCCCATTTCCAGTTCTGTGCCCTCTTTAACGAGAACCATTCATTGTAGAGCTCTTATTGTAGCCAGGTATTTTCATCTTCCCTCTTCGCTTTCCGAAATGGCGTCCATCAGCCAACAATCCGTAGACATTCTGAAAAAAACGAGGATAAAGACAGTGACAGACCACACAAGGCTAAGCCTTCTGATGACTGTACCGCTAAGCAAGGTCGTCTGTTCTCCGGAGTTCAGTGACGCTCCTTCGCATCCCCTGATGCCCGATATCTTTGCAGGCCTCTACTGAGACCCTTTTGGAGTCTGGTATGCCACAGAAATCTTCATCTTCTGAGCCTTTGGTTGACTCTGCCTTGGTTGGGTCCGGAGCCTTGACTCAGGCACTGGCTTCCGAGGAGGTTTTTCACACTACCGAATCTAGACAAAAAACACTGTCTTTTCCTCCGACTACCGTTTCTCTCAGACCGATGGATACTGTTAGGCCTAGAAGCAAGGCCACTACTAGGATAGCCACCATTTTACTCCTGCTCCACCACCCCAAGCCCAAATGCTTAAAATGGCAGAGGATCTTATCACTCTTATCAGGGGTAGTCAGACCACACCTTCTAAAAGGAAAATAAACCTTTCTCCTGAAATACTGAACAGGATTCTGAGGAGTCTTATTATTCAGATTTTGAAGAGGAACAGCAACCTCTGACTCCGTATGAGGATTCAGATGCAGAGGAATACATTCCTTCTGCCTCCCCACCAGAAGATCTTTCCTTTGGGAAACCCTTCATACCCTCAGGGAACATTTCCACTGGGAATCCAAGGACTTCCCTCTGTCTAAGAAAAGACTAAGAGAGTTTCTAGACCTGCCCCAGCACAGAGTCTTGGCCATCCCTCCAATCTTAGAGATGGTTGATGATGTCTTCCATGAATCCAGCTTAACTCCTGACGCCCTCCAACCTGTTTCCAGAAAACCTAAACGGTATTACAGAGTACCGGATTCTCACAAATACCTGTACAGAAATCCTGCTGCAGACCTGGAGGTCATTACACAGGGACCAAAAGGAGCTAAGGCTAGTTCTGCAAAGAATCCTATTCTTTCTGACAAGGACTCCAGAGCTCTGGACAGATGGGGTAAAAAGTATACACCTCTGCAACCTTCGCTATTGGAGAACTCAACTGTCAGTTCCACATTGTTAAAATATCAACAACACACTTTGGAACTATTAAAACAAAAGATTTCAACCTTTCCTGACTGTGCCAATTCGAAAGAGTTAGCAGATTTACTGCACTCTACTTGCCAAGTGGCTAAACACTCATTACACTGTGGATATGATGCCCGAGAAACCTCAAGCAGGGCAGCAGTGTCAGGATCTGTCATTAGGAGATATGCATGGTTGAAGGAACAGCCTCTCCCTGATCATGTCAAATCTAAATTACTTGATGCACCCTTGGATAAGGACTGCTTGTTTGGAGTAAAAGCAGAAGAGGTGCTTAAAAAGATGAAAGACACAGCAAAATCTATGCAAACAGTAAAAGATTTCCTTCACGTACAACCTCCTAGGTTCAACAGGAAATTTCCCTCAAAACACAGGTCCTTTCCTGCACCTAGCAGACAGGGGCAAGGTAAGCCCCGCAGGGACAGACCACCCAGACTCCTAACCCAGGAACAGCAGAGAACCAAACAGTGGGTCACTTCCACTCCAAAGGCAGGGAGTTCTAAGCTATCCCTCTATGGCAAAAACTCTCAATGACTCCCTCTCCCCCTCTGCCCTCTTTTCACTTATCAGAAACTAGGAGGAAGGCTCTCCCTCTGCAAAGAAAATTGGCTTTCTGTAACAAAGGACCAATGGGTCTTAAAGATAATTTTTCAGGGATACAAATTCTCCTTCAACGAGCTCCCAGTTCTAAGAGGGGTACCCAGACTTGCCTCCAAATCAATGAGCAGAGGCACTGAAACAAGTCCAAACTCTCATATCCCAAGGGCAGTAGAACCTGTCCCCTCAGATCAAACAGGGAAAGGTTTTTATTCCTGACTATTCCTTGCTCTCAGAAAAGAGGGCACTTGGCACCCCATCCTGGATCTATCCATTCTGAACACCTTCCTGGTGGTCCCCAAATTTAAAATGTTAACTTTGCAGAAGCTGCTGCCTATGCTGACAAAAAATGCCTGGTTAGTTGCCCTAGATCTAAAAGATGCCTACCTCCACATCTCCATAAGGGAATCTTGCAGGAAATTCCTTCACTTCTGAGCAGGCTCACAACACTTTCAGTTCTCTGCTCTACCCTTTGGCTTATCTACTGCTCTCACGGTATTCACCAAATGCTTAGCCCCAGCCATAGCCTTTTGCAGACAGAAAAAAAATATACAATTTTACCCTTGTTTGGATGACTGCCTCTTTCAGGCAGATTGGAAAGAAAAGCTCCTCAAGGACCTCCTATTTGTCAAAACCCTCCTAACCTCCTTAGGGTACACCATCAATGAGAAGAAATTAAGGCAAACACCCTCTAGGAAGATCATTTTCTTGGGAGCACTGCTGGACACAGCATCCCAAATGGTCTTCCTAGCTTCAGAAAAGCAGAGCTTCCTGCCTCTCATTTTTACCCAGCTGGTTTCCAGAAGTCGCCTCACTGCGAGGAAGTTCCTGCAAGCCTTAGGGTACATGGCATCTTGCATCCTTCTAAATCTTCTGGCCAGGCTTCACATGGGGAAACTTTAGTAGTACGTAAAGAACCTTTGGTGTCAGCACTCTCAACCTCTAGAGATGTCTCTACCTCTGATCCCCTGTATAAAGGCCGAGTTTTCCTGGTGAGTAGGGGCCTGTGCCCAGAACAAGGGTCTTTCCTTCACCCTCTGCCCAACCGGTCAGACCCATTACCACCAACGCCTCAGACATAGCTTGAGGCACTCACCTAGAAGGCAGGTGCACCCAAGGTCTTTGGGATGCCCAGCACCTTCCCCTACACATCAGCCAGAAGGAAATGATGGCAGTACAGAAGGCTCTGACATCCTTCAAACCCCATCTCAAGCCAGGGGTTCTCATTATCAAAACAGACCGCCACAGTAATGTGGTACATCAGCAAACAGGGAGGGACCCAATCTTACCCTCTGTGCAGGCTAGCCATGAACCTCTGTCTGACAGCCTCTTCTATGGGACTACACCTGATAGCCGAATACCTACCAGGGATCAACAACACCCTGGCAGACCACATAAGCAGAAACTTACTGGACCCCCACGAATGGCAGCTCTACAGAAAAATCTGTTTACAAATCACTCTGGTGTGGGGAACTGTGGAGGTGAGTCTCTTTGCTTTGCATCTCAACCATCAGCTGAAAAAATTCTGTACCAGGGAGTATCATCACCTAGAGTGGAAGGTGGATGCCTTGACCTTCCCCTGGAACATCCTCTTTGTGTACGCATTCCCTCCTCTGCTTCTTATTCCCAAGGCACTGATCAAAATAAAGGAGGACAGACCAAAGGCCATCCCCATTGCTCCAGATTGGCCCGGACAACATTGGTACCCTTTACGGCGCAGCCTGACCTTACAGCCTCCCAGGAAGCTTTCCCTGATCTCAGACCTCTTAACTCAGGTGTGGGGGAGATGCTGCACCGAGACTTGCAGACCCTCAAACTATCAGCATGGCTAATACTCTAAAGGCAAACAAGGGGCCCCTGTTAAGCAAACAGGTCCTAGACATTATCACAGAGGCCAGAAGGCCCAGCACCAGCAAATCTTATGCAGGAAAATGGAAAAGATTCTGCTGCTGGAGCCAGTCCAGAGGGGGCAATACCTCACAGCCTTCCATCCATCTTATCCTGGACTACCTAGCGGAGCTACTTAATAGTGGCCTCTCGTTCTCCTCTATTAAAATCCACGCCTCAGCCAATTTCAGCTCATTTTGATACAGAACAGCCCCTGTTCTCCCATCCTTTGATTAACAATTCCTCAGAGGGGCTTCTAATATCAGACCTCCCAGAAGGCCACCCACTCCAGCCTGGGACCTGAATTATGTTTTGGAAAAACTAACTTTACCACCCTTCGAACCTGCTGCTTCAGCAGAACTAAGATGTCTCTCCTGGAAGACTGCTTTTCTCCTAGCTATCACCTCAGCCAGAAAGGTTTCAGAACTTCAGGCACTGATGGCCATTGAGCCCTTCATCATCTTCCTTTATGCGCAAGGTGATATCTAATGTAACTCTCAACCAGGCCATACATCTACCCACCTTCTTTCCTAACCCTCAAAACAAAGGGAAAGAATTCTGCACTCCCTAGATGTGCACAGACAGGTCCGATACTATCTGGACCATACTAAACCCTTCAGGAAAACAGACCAACTACTTGTCAGCTTTGCCCCAGGGGCAGAGGGGAAACCCATTTCCAAACCATTTCCAAATGGATATCACACTGTATACATTTCTGCTACAGATTGCATGGGAACCCCCCCCCCCCAAGTCTGTTCAAACCCATTCCACTAGGGCAGCCGCCACTTCCACTGCATTCCTCAGAGGAGTACCCACCAGGGACATCCTGGAAGCTGCCACCTGGACTTCTGTCCATACCTTTACCAAGCATTACCACCTACCTCTGTTTTCTAAGGCCAGGGCAAGGTTTGCATCTGCAGGGCATGCTGACCCATTCCTAGGTCTCTTACTAATTTTTCCACCCCTCTCCTCAGCTTTGAGAATCCTCCCACATATGAAGACTGCAACAGTGAAACACGAAGAACATAGTACAGTTGTGTACGCTTACCGTAAATGTAGATGTTCGAGTGTATTCACTGTTGCAGTCCTGGTTTCCCACCCTCCTTCCCCTTATATCTTCTTTCTTTAGGGAGACATAAGATGTTAGGTAGTCCAATCTCACCTTCATTTTTACATATGGGTTCGGAGCCGATCCTCGGCTCTGACTCGGTCGATTTTCAAGCTGGAAAACTTCTGCTTGGCTCCTGACTAAGCAGGTATCCCATGGTGCACCAGTACAATCTCCAGATCTCGTTTGCCGCGTCGAGTTCGGATGTGCTTCTCTTGGCGCTGGCTAAGTCTCTTCAGATTCTTTACATTCATATTGGATTTTTCATTTTAGTGTTATTATCGTATAGGCAGTTGCCTTGTTGGTCCTTGTGGACTAAATTTAGTGAACTAGTTTATTAGTAGTTTTAGTAGTTTATTGGTATCCTGTGTGCCAGTTAGGTGCCTTTGCGCTTTTTTGACTAAGTAGAAGTGTTAGTTGTGGTGTTTTTTTTTTGTTTCTGCTACTAATCAACAGGGGCTCCTGTTGTTGTATCTGTATTATTCATCCCTTTGACTGTTAGCCTTTATTCGATAACATTGTTGTTTTTGGCGGGGATCCGCATGTGATATTCTAGGATTGCTGTTGCTAGTTTACCTGCCTATTATTAGGCTTGCAGAGGATTGTATTTTTTTTTGGTATCTACAGTTCTTACCTGTGTGATTGAACTCTGTGTGTGCGTTTTAATAACTTGGTTTGTTTGAGTTAGAAGACCTATTTTTTCTTTTCTGTTACACTGGGCTAGGCCCATTTAACTTAGAGGACCTAATCCTCGTGTAACCTTTCTGACAGGCTAGGCCCATTTTGATTAGAGAACCTAGTCCTCCTATATCTCTCTCACTTTCTGTTTTTTTTTTGTGTGTGTGTGTCTGTACAATGTCTAAGGATAGTAAGGAGCATAAACCCTCTGGGTTCAAAAAGTGCATGCAATACTCCCAGAAAATGTCATTAACGGATGGCCACAGTAGCTGTGTCTACTGTTTGGGGGCATCCACTTGCAGGAATCATGCTTGTTCTGTCATGCTTTCTCTCCTAGAGTGTTGCAGGAGAGAAAGAACAAGCTGATACTCAAGGGTCTTCTGAAACCAACCTTTGAGGAAGCTTTATCTAGTTCGTCAGCTTCTTCCAGGTCTACAAAATCTAGATCGGAATCCAAACCGAAATCTTCTAAAAGGCCTTCTCCGGCACCGGCTGGTGTCTTGGAGCCACCTTCCAAATTACCAAAATCTGCCTCCTCGACTCCTCAGTCTTCAGAGCTGAAGGAGAGCACCATGGTATCAGAGACGGTCGCAGGTGCTTCGGTGCCGAATTCTGAGCCATTGGAAGCAGCAGTTGACTCTGCTGCTCGGAGCTGGTCTGTAGATGTCCTACTGGTCTTTTTACTTCTCAAGTCTCCAGTGCCCCCTAGGTCAAGCTCCCCTACAATATCTTCCAGGAGCCTTTCGGAAGAAGATGTGGAGAGGGTAGTGCTGAGACTCCTGAAGTCATCTGCTCTGCCAAAGTTGTTGCTGGCTCCGACCGAGTCGGCTCTGGAGCCACTTGATCCAGTTATGCCCTCGTCTGTTATTCCTTCTCTGAGCCATATTGGCCTTTCGGAGCCGGAGTGCTTGGTGCCAGCAGAGGAACTCTTGCTTCCGGCTCCCTTTGTTGCTGCATTGGAGCCGAGTTCTGCTCCGACACGCTTGGCTCCGTCTGTCGTGTCCAGGGATCGAAGACGCCGACAGGGAGGGTTGGAATCTATCTTCGGTTCCGAGCCTTCCTCCCGATGCGTCGGCCAGGGTGAGCTCGGACCCTGCATCTTTCTCGGAGCCGATGGCTCTGGCTCCGGCATCTACCCTTGTCTCTTCGGAGTGGGGGAGGTGTCCGGAGCAGGAGAGGTCGGCATTTGAGGTGATGAGGAGCATGCTGTCTCACTCTACAGCCCCTGCCAGTGGTACAAGCACTCCCCCCCCCCCCCCCAGGGCACCCACTTCAGTCTCAGCACCTACTCTCTCTGGAGACAGCAGAGACCCGCAGCCTCCGACTGGTGGCCCCCACTCTTTCGAGGCCTACCCAGAATGTCCCTTTGAGGAGCCCCCCCCGGAAGAGGGTATGCAAGAGGAAGCATATTGACTCCCAGGATGAGTCTCTGACATCGGACACTGACCTCGAGGAGTCGGAATGGTCCCCCAAGCCATCCTCTGATGATGTCTCCTTTGTGGACATCCTTGAGATCCTGAAGCAGAGGTGCGGCTGGCCCACTGTCAACCCTTCTGATGAGGATTTGGTGTACCTGAAGGCTTTCGGGTCTCAACCCTCTGTCTCTTGGGTGTCTCCACCTTTTAATGAACTAATGGATCTGGTTAGTCGAAAGGTGTGGGATACTCCCGATGCCATGGAGCCAGTCCCCAGGAGACCAAATAAGTCTGCCCCTCCTTGTAAAGAGTTCTTGTCTAAGGGCATTCCCGTAGATGCCATGGTGGTGGCGGCGGCCACGAAGAAGGAGTTGGAGACTTCTTCCTCTGTTCATCTGCCAAACAAGGAGTCTTGACAGATGGACAGATTTGGGAAGCGTGTATTTAGTTCAGCGGCATTTACCTTCATTCATTGAACTAGCTTACTCACTTCACGAGGTTAGAGAGGGATCTCCTCAAGAAGTTAGGAGATTCCTTACAGGGTGTTTGTCCTGAGGGAGTCCCTGACAGGATTTCTGCTCAGTTGTCCACCCTAAACTCTGTGGTTAACTCCTCTGTGCAGCTTATCTCCCATGCGGCCGATGGAATGAGCAGAGCAGCGGGTTCAGGAGTGGCCCTTAGGCACCACTCCTGAATGCGCCTGTGTAATTTTGCGGAGCCATTCCAAGTCCACCTTCACCAATGCCCCATTTGATGGTTCCTCATTGTTTGGTCCTAAGGTGAAAGAAACACTCACTCGGTGTGAGCAGGTAGGAAAGACTCTCTCTGCCTTGGGAGTCCGTTTTGCTGTTCCCTCTCGACCATACCCCAAAGGTCAGGGGAGGTAAAATGTGGTTCAAAAAGTCCCAGAGGGTCTTTCCGGACACACAGAGTGAATCCTTCTTCAGAGGCAGAGGAGGAGGAAATGGTAAACGTCGCTCTATAGGTAGGGGCGGTCCGGAATACCAGCAAGGCCGTGATTCCTTTCGAGGGCGGCCTTATCAGCACTCCTGATGTGGGGCCCGACTGTGTTTCTCTGGGGCCAGTTGGGGGTTCCATCTGTTTGTATCCAGAAGCCTGGCTAAATATCACCCAAGACACATGGGTACAAAGAGTTGTTACCAGAGGTTATATCATACGCTTTTCCCACCCATTGTTTATTCCCAAGAAGATCCCAGATGTTCCACCCAATCACAGGGATCAGGCAACTGTGGAGATCAACAAGTTGCTCTTAAAAAGAGTCATCCAGCCCGTCCCAGCAGACCAGACAGGATCCAGAACTTACTCCAGGTTCTTTTTAGTTCCAAAACGAACCGGAGACTGGAGGCCAATTTTGGACCTCAGCAGATTAAACGAATCCGTGAAGAAGGACAAGTTTTGAATGGTCACACTGCAGTCGATACTCCCATTGTTAGGGAAAGACTATTGGATGTGCTCTCTGGATCTCTAAGACGCCTACTACCATATAAAAATGGACAAGGCGTCAAGGAGACATCTGCGCTTCTGGCTGGGAGCCAGTCATTATCAGTTTCGTGCTCTGCCCTTTGGTCTCACCACAGCCCCCAGGGTGTTCACCAAATGCATGGCATTAGTGACAGCTCACCTGAGACGTCAGGGATTCCAGGTGTTTCCGTATATGGACGACTGGCTCCTGACTGCCCCCACCAGGCATCTACTCATCCAAAACAGGGACGCCACTATTCAACTTTGTGCTCAACTAGGGATCTCCATAAACTGGGAAAAATCTGCATTAGTGCCCTCGCAATCTGTGAATTATATAGGCGCAGAGGTAGACACAGTGCATATGACAGTTCTTCTTCCCGCCAAAAGAGCACAAAATCTCATCTCCCAAGTTCAGCGTCGTCTTCTGCTTCGGAAAGTCAAAGCAAAATGGGTCCTTCCACTTCTCGGGACAATGGCCTCAACCATTCTGTTAATACCTTTAGCCAGGTTGCACATGAGAATTCTCCAATGGCTTCTGTCTTCCCAGTGGTCCTTTCAGTATGTTCTGCTGAGCCATCCTATCCTGCTGATGGAATCGTGCAAAAAGGACCACCTTTGGTGGATAGCTCCCAACCAGTTGTTCACGGGCACCCCCTTTGTTCCTGCCCAACCCGTTGCCACTGTGACCACGGATGCTTCCCAGGTCGGGTTGGGGGGGGGCATTATCTTGGCAGGACGGTCCACGGCACATGGCAAGAACACGAGGCTCATCTGCATATCAATGTTCTGGAGATGAGGGCAGTGCTTCTGGCGTTGCAAGCACTTCAGGACCTTCTTCCTCTAGGGACGATTGCGATACATTCGGACAACATGTCGGTAGTGTGGTATATCAACAAACAGGGCGGTACCAGATCTTACCCACTCTGTCGAGAGGCCATGCGAGTTTGGGAATGGACGATTTCTTCCCAGCGCTTTTTGGTTGCAGCGCACATTCCGAGGGCAACCAACATGATAGCCGACAAGCTCAGCCGGGTAATCTTACTGCCTCACGTATGGTCTCTGAAACGGGAAATAGTGGAACAGATTTTCCGGAGATAGGGACAGCCTTGCTGCGACCTTTTTGCCAGCCCAGTCAGTGCCAAATGCAGCAGCTATTTTTCCCTCATTCCCCCTCCTGGGGAGACACCCAGAGACGCTCTGGCTCACGATTGGCCCACGGGACTTCTATATGCTTTTCCTCCATTCCCTCTTATTTCCAAAGTGATTCAGAAAGCCAGTCGGCTGGGAAGCAAGTTGATCCTCATTGCTCCTTACTGGCCTCGTCAGGTCTGGTTCCCTTCCTCGAGCCTCTTCTCCTGGATGATCCTTGGACTCTGGACCCAGTTCCAGATGTGTTGACTCACATGTCAGGTTCACTACATTCCTCTCTTCACACCCTCAAATTGACAGCGTGGCTGCTCCAGTTCCATCTCTAGTCAGGCTTCATGATGTTTCATCCTCAGTGTCACAGATTCTCTTATCCTCTCATAAACCTTCAACCAGGAGGCTGTATGGCAGTAATTGGAAAAGGTTCTCTAGTTGGGCACAGAAAATGAATGTTGATCCTTACACTGCTCCTATTCCTGTGATTTTGGAATTCCTCTCTGAGCTTTTTCAGCAGGGATCTGCAGCGACCACCATCAAAGTCCAATTGGTGGCAATCTCTCATTTTCATTTAGGTCTCCAGATGCAAACCTAATGTCTCATAAGCTATGCAAGACTTTTTTGAAAGGAGCCATGCTATTGAGACCACCACTACAAGAACCTGTGGCATCTTGGGACTTAAATTTTGTATTGTCCAAATTGACATCCTCTCCTTTTGAACCTTCTCATTCATCTTCCTTAAAATTTCTGCCTTGGAAGACCTTGTTTTTAGTAGCTATCACGTCAGCCAGACATGTATCTGAGCTACAAGCCTTGTCTATTAAGCCACCTTATTTAATCTTTCATAAGGACAGGGTGTCTCTATGTACCAATCCTTCATTTGTTCCCAAAGTTTGTTCTAAGGTCACCTTAAATCAGTCCATTGAGCTTCCAGTTCTCTTCCCCAATCACTGTTATGCAGGTGAATACCGTTTTCATCAGCTGGACATTCATAGACAGCTATGTTTTTATTTGCAACGGACCAAAGAATTTCGGAAATCAGACCAGTTATTCATTTCTTTTTCCGACTCTAGATTGGGCTTATCAGTTTCTAAGGTGACACTGTCAAATTGGATTTCTAGTTGCATAGCCTTCATCTACAATTCGGAGAGCAGACCATTACCCCACAGGATCAAGGCTCATTCTACCAGGTCTCTGTCTACCTCTGCAGCTTTTCAAGCCAGGGTACCACTTGATCATATTTGTGCAGCAGCTACGTGGGCTACCCCTCACACTTTTATTTCACATTATAAATTGGATTTGGCATCCTTTGGCTCCACGGTGCTCAGGAGTATTTTCCAATGAACCACTCAAGAATAAGGCTAGGGATGCTGTCCCATATGTAAAAATGAAGGTGAGATTGGACTACCTAACATAAAGCAGTTATGTACTCACCATAATGTTCCATGTTGGTAGTCCATCTCGCCCTTCATTTTTACCAACCCGCCCTCCTGCCCCCATCCTGGAAGATCTGGAGGTAATTTTTGGTTATCTTGATTGGTGACCCTTTAGTATTAGTTTGTTTGTTAGGGGGTTTCTTTTTCTGTTTCTAGCGAGCAGCAAACAAGATCTGGGGACTGTACTGGTGCACCATGGGATAACTGCTTAGTCACGAGCCAAACAGAAGTCTTCCAGCCTGAAAATCGGCCGAGTTGGAGCCGAGGATCGGCTCTGAACCCATATCTAAAAATGAAGGGTGAGATGGACTACCAACATGGAACGTTATGGTGAGTACATAACTTCTTTTTTCTAACGGTGGCTTTTAGCCACCAGGATTACTTTACTATATTTAGTTGGACCTGTGACTGGTTAGGGATTAGAAAAATTAATGTAATGGCGTCGGCTGACTTCCTTTATAGCACTGACAACCTGACGTCAGGCAGCAAGTGACAGCAGCCGATGCAGCAAAACATTGACTCTGGTGTTCAGGCTGTCCGAGGGCTACCACAGCATGGATAACCCACAGGTGATGACTGCAACAGTGAATACACTCGAACATCTACATTTATGGTAAGTGTACACAACTGTACTTTATGGCAATTCTTTTATAGTCTCTCTCTCTCTCTCTCTCTCTCTCTCTCTCTCAGGCTGTAAGTATGATCTGAGAGGAGTTGGGTATGGTACATTGTGGGTAGGAAAGGAGCTCGAGACTTGGTCTCCACGAGCTGGAGTAATGGCCGTTGAGGAAAAAGGACAACACAGATGGAACATTTGTAGTTAAGTACGTAACTTTTTATTTTATTCACAGAAAGTTTTTTTTTTTTTTTGTAACAGGATTCCACAAAAATCATTCCACTTGGGATGGGTGAAATGAGGGAGAACCCTCACTTCCACCCCTTTTTGTTTATTCTCTAGTGCTTGAACCACTAATCAAATCTTGTTCTTCAAAGCATACAAATGGACTGCTGACCCCCTTCTGGGTGACTGCTGTGATCTCTGGCTTTTGCTTTCCTCCGCCAGTGTCCTAAGGTGTTGGATGTCAGGAGGATGAATGGATCTTTAAGAGATAAGGTGCATAAAGAGCTTAATGGTCAAGCTGGGTTGTGACAAGCCAAAAAATGCTTACAATAGAAAACTGTGAGAGAGTGTTTCTGTGTGTGTCCATCTGTCTGTTTGTATAGCTAAGATGACAGAAACACAATGTTGAGCAAAATGTAGAGCAGTATACTTGGGTGAACAGATGAACTAGAGAAAAGAGAAAAACTGGTAGACCCTGTGAACAGTGTATAAAGAACATCTGAAAATTGCTGTACAGGTTACTGTTGGAAGGTATGATAGTAAAATGTTACAGGGTCGTAACATATGGGAGGAAGTGGAGAAAGCTGGAACAAGAATGATGCTGCCCTGGTAGCACTGGGGAAGGCAGGTGTGGAACTGTTAAAGAAACTATCCAATAAACTTGACCCTCATAACTGATGCAGTTCCCTAACACTTTCAGTTGTTTAGAAAGAATGTGAGACCAAAATATCAGTTAAGGTCTCATTATTCAGCATATCTAAGCTGTAGTAGTATTCCGTATAAGATTCTGCATTAGTTTTGTAGCCTATTTACTTAAGACAGTAGTAGCTCTTTAACAAAATTGTAACCTGAAAATGTTGAGATGCTAATGTTTTGGAAGCAGTCATAAAAGTAATCTCTGTCAGACAGTACCTTCCTTTAGAATTCTGTATTTTTGCCCCATACTGAGAAGGTTTATGAAATAATGCTGAGGAGAACCCAAGCATTTCAAGTCTGTGGGATTAATTTCACTTATTTTTTTCTTTTAGATTTTTGAGGTGTTGTACTATAGTCTGGTTAAAACATACAGAAACAATAGAACTACTCATCAGGTTAATGGTTGTGGTACTGTCTATATGTGAATCCTGCTTGGTGTAGAACCTGTCGTTATATGTAACTTAGTCAATACTGACATGTCACGGTTTCCTGGTTTGGTACTACAGGCAAGAGTTGAAATATTTTGTTTCCATTTCCTGGTTCTAGGCAGAACTTTGAAACTTGAGTTTTTGTTAAAGTGGTAGTCACTAAGATGCTGTTCTGTTTGGTGTATTACTGTTATGTTTAGCTTTATGATATCTCTGTCCTTTCTTCCATAGGTCAACTCTTGGAGTGGATCAATCGAGATTGGTGTTACAGCACTGGACCCTAATACCTTGGAAATCCCTGGTAGTGCCACTGGACTCAAAGGGGGATCATGGATAGTATCTGGCTGTTCAGTTCTGCGAGATGGCCGTTCCATACTTGAGGAATATGGGCATGACTTGGACCAGTTGGGAGAGGGAGATAAAGTGGGTATCCAGCGCACTGCCAGTGGAGAGCTGCACCTGTGGGTGAATGGACAAGACTGTGGTGTTGCAGCCAGAGGACTACCGGCTGTTGTATGGGCAGTTGTAGATTTATATGGGAAGTGTACCCAGATTACTGTAACACCTTCTGAAACTGTTGTACAAGAAGAGGCAGAGGAGGAAGAAGATGATGAGGGTGCCACTGCTGAAGAAGGTAGGAAGCATGGCCTGATGCTGAGTTCATATTTAAGTGGAGATTTAGATAGCTGTCAAGTCTTCAGTTTTGGCACTTTCTGTTTTATTTTAGGAAAAACCTTGACACACCTTTTAGTGGTGATCAAACTATGTAGTTGTTGACATTTGAATTTTGAAGACCCTAGTCACAGTTTTGAAAATTGCGAGGCTTTTAGTGCATATATGGTAATGTAAAATTTTTAAGTCTGAGGTTACAGTACCCCAGTGAATTCCCCCTGCCTTTGAGGTACAGTGATTGTAACGTTAATATAGCAGGATTGTGGTATCAGGGACTCAAACTCCCCCATGTGCTGTGGTGCAGTGGTGTTAGCCTGATTGTTAGCATTCACTGAATTTGTTTTGAGGTTACAGTTATTGTTTCACAATTACAGGACTTTGAATTGAGTCTTGGCTTTTGTTAAGGCATCAGTCTACTTTGTTTTATTTTTGGACAGTTGTCTACTTTAGAAATGTAGACTTAAGAAGTAGTTTGTCTTTTTTTTTATAGGTTCATAGGTACTACTAGGTTAGCTGCCCTTGCAGACTATTTTAAGCCTAGTCAGTTTCCCTTTTTGTGCTCAGATTACCCATTCTATTTGGTTAGAGATTGGCCTTGGCCATCCCATTGTTAATAATTATGTATTAGTTCTAATGAAAATAACTGGGGTCATACTGTCGATTATTTGAGGGGATCCATGCTTGAGATGAACCATTTAGGATCTGCCTGTGTCTGTTAGTAGTGCTGGGGGCAATCCTAGGGTAAATTTTCTAATTCCCATCTATAGATCCAATGTTTGCTTGACTATGGATAGGGTTGAACTTTGTTTTATGTGGATGGGTAGACAGTTCCATAGCAGCAGTAATTTCTGGGAGATATACCTGTGCCTCCAAACCTTTCTGTTGAAATTGCAGAAGAGGTTTCAATCCCAAGACCAAGAATTTCTGATGCCATTTGACATGTTGATGTTCAGTAAATCCATCAGAACTGGTTTGGAGCATGCCTTCCATGCCAGACACAGGTCACCTCTTAGCAATCTGTAGGATACCGAGTATTGTGAGAGGTCTTTGAGTCGGTTTACACAAGACACGTTTTATAGGCCTTGTTTCCTTTTAGTAAAATATATCTGTGGATGTTCCAGTTGTTGCATGTGTCTGGACAGTAACATGCCAAAGGGGGCATTATACTCCGTATTTGACCTAATGACGGCTGAGTAAAGGAGTACAATGACATCTCTAGATCTAGACTCAATCTCTTTGTTCTTATAAGTAGGACTTTGTTTCAACAATGGACACTTTGGTCAGACGTTAGGTCAGTGTCCTCAAAAGTTAGAGCATGGTCCACATAAGTTCCCAAATCCCAAACAACTGGGACAGCTTTTAGGATTGTATTGTCATTGAGGTAGTTTTTTGACAATTGAGACAGTTCGTCTTGCTTTGTTCCTGACATCATCCCTGTTTAGGCTTAAGTGTTGGTTTTCGTTGAGATATTTATCTGGCTCATAGACTTCCTTCCTCAACCCTGTGTAGTTTGCTTCCTTGACGTTGTTACCCTCAGGTCACATCCTCAACTCTGTCAACCCTGTTTCTCGGTTGATAGTCAAGCTTCAGAAAGGGTTGATTCTCAAGTTGAGCTTGTTCTTGACCTTGTTTGGCTCTGGTCTGGCTGGTCAGGTGTCTAGCATTATGTTGAACTTACAGTCTCTGTTGTTCTACCTTTCACATTGATATCTATTTTTAGTATTTCCAGTTTTGCATAGCTTGGTTCCTAGTGCAGCTTTAGTCTTTTATCCAGTCACAGTGAGACCTGATCTGTGCTGGCTTAGGGAATGGTTATACATATCAACTGCAATGAGCCCTCTTTACCCCGGAGCAGTAACTAAGGAGTCTCCATCCTCACCACTGTCTCTGGTAAGGGAGTGTCAAAAAAGCAGGGAGAGAAGTACACAATTTCCCCTAAGAGTACACTGGGAACGGGTACCAAACATGGGACTGGACTATATGCTTCACTCCAGGTCCCCAAATGAGTCTCGACACTAACCACTGCAGAACACCATGTCCCAGTTCTAGGTGCCTGACAGTCGCTTTTAAATGTCTGATATTCACACATACACACACTCCTGGGAAAGACTGACACAGATTTACCTGCTGTGTTTCTTTAACCAAATTACAAGGTGACGGTTGCCACCAGTCAAATACTGCAATACCCTTCAAAAGGGGTGTTCAATTATATTGGGTAAAATAAATATTGAATGAAATGGTAGCATGTATCCCAAGCAGTAAGGCTTTTCGGAGTGGCCCTGGTGTTATCACAGTAAACATAAACACACTCAAGTGATTAAAAATATTAACTAAATAACCAGCCACAATGAGACATAGCAAAACATTTAATAATAAATAATATGATTTAAAACATGTAAATACTGAATAACTGATTCCATTAAACTTCAGAGTTTCCCACACAGGAAATATGAAAATGATACTGTAGGATAGATCTCACATTGATATTTAGAAAACCTTTAAATATCTAGCTGTAGTTCCCTGACTATCTAAAGATTAACTGTCCATGCATAATCTAAACAACTCAGCAGGGAAAGATTTATATTCTTACTTCTGCAAGGTAAGTTGAGAAGTTATGCCCACACTCCAGGCTGTTGTCTGTCCTCGGTGACTGAAACAACTACTCTCTTGGAAACCACTGGATTAGTACTGCTGAGCAGCTGTGGAAAACAACATCTGAACGATAACTGAACAACTGATTCAGAACCTGTTTTTATAGTAGATCTTTTTCAAAAGTACCAGGAAGCTGCCATGAGAATTCTACACTCATATCAGACTTTGTAAAGTAAACAAACAGCTAAAGTGAAGATTCTATTCTCCCAGCCTTGGCACACAATGACATCACATCTAGGTCAGCTGACTCTGGTATAACAGGCATTCAGAATTCTAGTTGCAAAGAACATGTACATTTGGTCAGCCAGAATACTGCTTGACATTCAAACATCTTGCATAAAGCAGAGTAATAATCAAAAGACGCAAACTTATTTACAAAATTATAGCTAGTCATGCTGGCATATGTAACACACGGTAATTTACAATTATTTACAATACTTCAGCCAGTCATGCTAGCAAAGATAACGGTATCTAATATCCTCACTTCAGCTGGTGAATGTTTTTTCCAAGTAGGGTATGATTCTACACAGTTAATTTTTCAACCATGATTCCCTATTTATCAGGACAAAGAATGGGATTTAAAATTAAAATAACTTGTTTAGTTTCCCTCATGACTAGTATATTAACTTGGAATGAGATTGTATACATGCTGCACTATCCTTCCTTACTTCCTGTTAAATCATCCAGGAGAGCTGGGTTATAAAGCCAGATTGTTTAGCCTTTCAACTGATCAGGTCAGTCTGTAGTTCTAATACAATCTTTAAAGTTTGCATAGTCATCTCTTCCCCAATATTTTGAGTGCCAGAAGCTAGTAGGATACAACTCGGGCACACTTTCTGATGACTGTTTCTATGGATGTTGTCTAATTTTTTCCAGTAGCTGTCACCTTCCTTCCTTCCTGTTGTGAGTTTTTGGTGAGAATTTTTTTATAGGGTTTGCTTATCTTAACATTTTCCATGTGCCTTTTGTGAGGTCTTAGGAGGATATAGTTTGTTGTTATACCCTACCTCATTCATAAACATACCTAAGGAATTGCTGCCAGAGTTCAGGGCTGTGATCCCCAGTTGACCCCTTTTTCATCACTTGTCTAACCTGTAGAAAGATACAATCTACTGTATATGCTAATCACCTCTTAAGAGTAGAGTAGCTCAAATTTATATGATCACTTCTTTTACAATGACCTACTTTTTAGGTTACCTTATAGTCTAAGTATATAAGACACTTACTGTTAAAGCTTTCAGCTGACCAAATGGTAGAGCTGAATATATAATGCTGGAAACTGTAGCTTCCTACTGTTTAGCCGTAGTTGATAATTTTTTTTAATCTTGAGCAGTCACATTGATGAGGAAGTTGGTATGTAGATCATCCAACCTGGCACTCACTTCTGCTGCATCAGTTAGCTTTGTGTGTCTGCATCATACCTTATCTAGCCCATTCATTCCCACAGGAGGCAAGAGTCCAATAGGTCAGTTATCTTTCTCCCAGGGTGAGAGCCCAGGGAGTATAGATCAAAGCCGTCAACTATCCAGTGCTTGAATGTTTCGCACTTGCGTTCCTGACCCCATTGCACATATCCCATACCATTGTAGGTTTCAAAGTGCAATGGGTATGTAGGTGAGGACATGTCACACTGTTCTGCAGGTAATATAACTCCCTCAAAGCCAGTGCTCCTGCATGATGTCCAGTGGGGATTTTACCTTGGGAACAAGTACCCAGACATGCATCCCATAACCAACAGCAAAGAAAGGTGAGCTTCCAGAGCTGTGTCAGTCCTCCCTTCCCTCATGTTATTCCCAATAAATGCTTCAACTACTACTGGATCTTGGGTCACCTAGGTAGTAGTCAGGGTTTTACACCACTGGAGCTGGCATTGAATCAGCTATCATGGAGCATTTGTTAGGCTGTTCACAGATCCGTCTGTCTTGCTGTTGTAACCCTTTCAAGGATGAATCAAATTATCTGGTGCCCTTTTTTATTTTTAAGTGGCCCATTCTGTCAGTTTAATTTTTCAGGAGTATAACAGTGCTACTTTATCATCAGACAGAGTCTGTCATCAGTGTATGCTTATCTCTGCACTTGTCAACTTTGCCCTTTGGGCTAGGTTCGGGAAGTAGTACCATGTCAGTTTCTGTTGTACTCTCCTCCAGCACTTGAAATTTCTATGTAAGCCTCTTTTTCTCACATTCAGAGGAATACATTTTGTTTTTTTCACATGATACTTCACTCTGTATAGGACTTGACTATTGCTCACCAGTTTTACCTTAATTTAAAATATGCCACTGTTCATGTTTGTTTTTTTCAACCTGTGAATCATTAGAACTAGGACCTCTGTCTCTCTGAGGCAAGACATCAGGAACAAGGCCCCTGTTAATGTTCATTTGTATTTATTCCTCATGGAACCTTGTTTCTAAGTTTGAGTTGGAGGTGTTACCCTCGTGTACTAGTATAACAAGTTCTAACATAATTATACTCCCCCAACCCCCACTCCTTAGTCCTCACAAAATGTCTCTGACTAGTATCTTTAAGTGTTCTCACAGCCTGTTCTCTTTAATCGTAACCAGTGCTGCAAGTGTCTGCACCTGGGAAACTACTTGAATGTGACATTTTCCCCCTTTAGCATGATCTTTCAATTCCTAGATGGCAATACTTCCTTTTTTTTTTTTTCATCTGGCCATTGGGTTTACAGGAATGTAGCTTCATACTGAGTAGACACTACTGTTTTTTGCTTATCTTCCTTGAAAATTATTAAGTATTGGAATCTTTCTGGTAAGCTTATGAGGCATAGTGCCTCATCAGCCATATCTTTGTGTTGAGCAGTATATTTTCTGGCAGTATATTTGCAGTTGCCTTCCTGTCCAGAATGGATGCTCTGCTCATGAATCAACATAAGTGTTTTAGGCTAGCCTATTTAACACTTTTTTTTTTTTCGTTCCACACTTTTGTGGAGGACTATCAGTTCCTGCTCTTCTCTTTCCTCAAGTTTACATGCTTTCATAGCAGCATTAGTTTTGTTCTTTCATTTACCATCCTTGCTGCCTTTACTGTCCTGGTCTGACAGGTGTCCACCACAAGACAGCTGCCTAGAACTATCATGTCCAGGTTTGTTAATTCCCCTTACCCTTTATATATTTTTTTTGAAGGTCTGTGTGTGTCTGTCTGTCTGTGTGTGTGTGTCTGTCTGTGTGTGTCCTGGTTGCCGCCTCCTTAGCAGCCTAATGTCTTCTTGTGGGCTATCAATTCTCTCTGTTCTTCACTGAAAGTGTTTTCCTAACTTGGGGACTTCACTGTGTTCTAGTAAAAGTCTCTTCTGTTTGACTCCTCCATTCTTTGTTTTTTCTGGTCATATTTACCTTTGCTGCTGACCAGGTCACCTTCTTGCATGCTTCTGGATCTCTTCATTCTTTTTGTGGTAGTCATTCCATGGTATTGTACTAGAGCAAATGTACTGATTTATAGTTTATTTTTTTTAACTACCTAGTCTGTTTCAAGCTTTCAGGGTCTGTGTATAGCATAGAACATGCATCATTTTTTTCTGAAGTGGTGGGTAGTATGGGTCCAAGCATCTTCCCTGGACTCCTCTAATTTGTTAGATTTATAGTAGTCAAATTGTGCTTCATGGTGTTTTTTTCTTAGCACCAGGGCAGCAGTCATAAAGAGCTTCAACAATATATTCTCAAATGAGACTGTAAGCTTGCCTTTATCATCGCTTCCATATCGTTAGGGCATCTTTCAGACTGTCTACGAACTTGAGCCAGAAACCCGTTTTTATTCTGTTCAACGTCATTAATGTAAGTGAGCGATAGCTTTACCCCGCAGTGTTTATTAGTTTTAAGGACTTCAATGTTTTGACATCTTTCTTTGGGGAGAGTCACAAAAGGTTGAGCTTTTAGTCCCTTTTCTGACTCTGTTCACATTGTTATTTTAAGCCTAGTTACCTTTACCGGTGTGGGTTTGAGACTTCACTCCATAATTATCTTTAATTCTCCATTCTGGCTATGTCCCTATTAGGCTAATGGATTATCTAAAATGTGATTATTCTTTACTTCTCTACCCTTATTTTTTGGGCAGAGGAGGGATGGCTAACCTACTCACTGCCAATAGACATATTCTTCTGTCTGCGTGCCTTGCTGGTGATCAGTAATAAAGTGCTTCTTGCCTGTTGTTTTCCCTTGTAGGTATTTTCCCGAAGTTAGATTATTTTAAGTAGCCCCCATCTGTACATCCTGGTGTACAATTTAACTAGATGATGTTTTATTTATCTATCTCTATCTACCTGTGTTTGTTTACCAGGGAAGACCAACTGGGATAAAACCATTTTATAGTGGAGGCTCAGGGAGAAAAGTACTACATTTAACACTGGTTTTGATAGATACATAAAGTACAATTGCATGATATCAGAAGGAATATAAAATTTAGTGAAAGTATACATACATGAGAGAAAAAGTTTTGCAATAGCTTACATAAACATAATTTAGAAACAAAGCATGTACATAGCTTGCATAGATATATAGAATGTTGAACATTCATTAGAAATAGACACAGGTTTTGTATATAGCAAAGAGAGATACAGCATTGCAAAAGATGCTGTAATATTACTTGAGATTTCTGGCAATTAAGAAATAAGAAAAGGAGGCAGCTTAACCATGGAAGTATCAGAATGGGAGGGATGTATAATAATGAAATATATGTTAGTAGTGTCGCTTGTTTCATGCATTCAGAAGAGACAATGAAGAGGTGTATGGGTTCAAGATTATTTTACATAAGCACGTCAGGAACTGCAATAAGAACTTACATTTAAGCTGATTCATTCATTACTTCAAACACATTCACGTGTGCATCTCCATTCATGACTGCATTCACTCTGGCTGACTGTACAAAATGGCACTGTTCTTGCACGTGCTCAGTACTTGTATGGCTGTGCTGTCTAGCTACAGTGGCTGACTAGGAACAATACACATAATGATCTACAGCCTCCCTCTTTGATTTGTTCACCATGCAAAAGTAGACAAGACAATGCATAGTCTAGACAACATTTCAGTATTAGTAAAAAATCAGAACTCGTCCAAGTCGCTGTGTATTTTGGATTGAGTCTGGAAATTCTACCTGACCTGGTTATGTAAATGGTTTGGTTGGGTTTAGCAACAGGGACAATCTTTGGGGAATTCTTCTCATTAGGAACGTCAGGGATAACATCGGAATTATTTGAGGAAAATGTACTGTCCTCTGAAATTGGAACTAGTGAAGGGTCACTCTGAGAAATAGTCTTTGGCAGAGGCAGTCTGCTGTGTCACTGGTTCAGAAACTGGAAGTATATGTCTTTGGTTCCTTCTGAAATCCATTCCTTCCAATTGAGCAATATAAGATCTCAGTTCTTCACAAATATTTTTGATAATGCCCACTTGGTCATAACCTTTGGAAGTCTGCATCCTTACCATCTCTCCTTGTCTTAATTTTCTAAGAGGTTTGCTAGGTTTGTCAAAGTACAACTTTTGTGATTGTCATTTCTGCAGAAGTTGAGTTTTGACCACTTTGTTGTTGTTTGCATTTGGAATCAAGAGTTGTTTACTGATCGGCAAGGTCATTCTTGTCTGTCTAGACATTAATCTCTAAGCAAGTGAACCATGCGAGTTATCTCGGGGAATGTTTCTGAGATTGAGTAGGTTAAGAAAAACATTGGCACCATCTCTCTTGGATTTCTCTAACAAACATTTCAAACTTTGAACTGCACGCTCAGCTAATTCATTGGACTGTGGATATTCAAGACTACTAGTAACATGCATGAAGGCCTAGGACTCGGCAAATTTCTTGAGCTGCTGACTGGTAAATTGTGTACCATTGTCAGATACAACTTTGTGCACACTACCATGGACAGAAAAATGTCTCTTAAATTTAGTAATGACAATGTTGGACGTTAAGTTAGGAAGAAGGTAAATTTCAAAACAATTAGAGTAAAAATCTACTAACACTAAGTAATGGTGACCATTCCATTCAGAAATATCAATGGCAAAAGTTGACCGTGGTAATTCAGGAATCTGGTTTAGCCAAAGTGGTTCTTTTTGATGGTGCTGTTTAGTACTGTTGCAAATAGAACATGCTAAAATTTCCTTCTCTGTATCTTTCGACATAGAAGGCCAAAATACTATGCCTCTTGTCCTTCTTTTGGTTGAATCAGTACCCGGGTGACTATGATGCAAAATTTTGATATATTCCTTTTGTAATGCTTTAGAAATTACCACTTTAGGGCGTTTCATGATGATTCCCTCTTCATCATGAGCTTGTCTCGGTAAGGAAGATACTTTTGTATGTCAAGTGGTTTGTCACATTGGCCATCCTTGACTGATAAAATGTTTCAGCTTCTTGGGAATAGGGTCTAAAGCTATGTGATTTCTGAGTTCATCAGGATGTGATGAGGAAAAAATTTTGACTTCCATGTCGTCCATGACCGTGAAGTCGTGCTGTTCTGTTGTTTGTCTGGGTGCTGTTGACAAAGCATCTGCAAGGTAGAGATATTTGCCTTTGTATAAACAATATTGAAATAGTACTCTTGCAATTTTAACATAATTTGTGGTAGACGTGCTGAGGCTGAATGTATTGGCTTTTTTAGAATAGTCACTAGATGCTGGTGATCAGTCTCTGAATATGTTTGCCATAAATATAATCCTTGAACTTTGTACATGCAAACACTACTGCCAAAAGCATTTTTCAGTTTGTGCATACTGCATCTCAGGTTGGGTTAAAGTTCTGTATGCATAGGCTCCTAGTATACCTTCTTGATGACATGTGCACCAAGACCATACTTAGAAGCATCACATGAAAGAGTTACTGGTTTGTCAACATCATAATATCTCAATGTGGGTGGACTGGCAATTTTCCGTTTCAGAACGTCAAATGCTCATTGGTGGTGTTCCACTAGGGCCAGTTTACATTTTTGGGTATCTGCTCACATAATGGTGGTGAAAGCACACTCAAGTCTGGTATGAGCTTTCCTAAATAGTTGACCATACCAAGAAAACATTGGAAAGATGCGGCATTGTCTGGAACTGGCATCTCAAGAATTGCTGCTTGCTTAGACAGATCTGGTTGTAAGCCAGAACTAGTAAACAAATGACGCACATAAGTAACTTCTCTTAGTTTGAATTTACATTTCTGAGGATTCAGTTTAAGATTGACTTTGCATGCATAGTCTAGAACTTTCTTGAGGAGTCTATCATGTTCGTCTTCATCATTGCCCCCTACAATAATAGCACATGGATAACCTGAAAAAAAATTTCCTACATCGCATGTTGAAATACTTCAGTGGCAGAATTTATCCCAAATGGCATTGTCAAGAATCTGTATCTACCAAATGGTGTACTTAATGTGGTTAACAATGAGTATTTGTGATCCAACAAAATTTGCCAAAACAAACTTTTTGCATGCAAGACTGATAAAACAGTTGCATTTGGCATGAGAGCAGCTGCTACTTCTACTGTGCGCATCGGATGATGAGGATGTTTAAGCACATTAATTCTCTGTGATCAATATATATTCGAATATCATCTGAGCTTTTCTTATGAGCTACGACCATGGAGGATACCCAATTTGTCGGTTTTCTTACTGGAGTAAGGACAAGTAAATTCACCATTTTGTCAAGTTCTGCTTTTACTTCACTCTGCATTGCTCCTAGAACCTTCTTTGCTAGTCTGGCAGCTGGGCTTACTTCATGGTTTAACTTCATGGAATATGTGACTGGTAGTTTGCCAAGCTCGTCTTTGAAAATAGCATATGCAGTTTTACACAGAATATATCATGGTTCTTCAGACTTGTATGGTGTATCTCTCTTCATTAAGTGAAATTGGTCCCATTCTCAAACTGTCTTTGAGGTCGAAAAGTGACTTCACATGTCTTCTGACTACGTAAAACTGCAAGTCATAACTGTTCCCAGCAGAATGGCATGTGAGAACTAGTGCGCCATCAGTTTTAATCTCTTCACCCACCATAAGCAACAAGTTTCTCACACTTTGCTTAATCAAGTTTCTCATCAGCTCTTACTTTGGTAAACATTTTGAATTGATATAACATTGCACTTGGACCCATTGTCTACTTTAAGCTCTGTCGGTTTTCCATTGATTAGAACAGTACAAAGTATTTCACCCTTTGCTAACAACTGATAAGTCTACTGTATCAATTGTTTCATGAATTACAGAGACACCATCAACATAAAAAGATTGCTCACAGCTCTCTGTTTGATCTACTTGCTTCTTTGGATGCTCCCTTTTAATAAAAGCATGTGCCACTTTAGACTTGCAAAGCCTTTTGAAATTATTCCAATTTTTACATTGGTGACATTGCTGACCAAAAGCTAAGTACTTTTCTCATTTAGGTTCATGGTTGCCCCTGCAATTACCACAGTTAACAATAAGATTGCTTGCTGTTGGCCCCATTTGGTTTCTGGTTGAAAGTGGGTACTGCCACACCCTTCGGCTTATATCTCTTTTTTTTTTTATCTTGGCTTTCTGTTGTACACTATCAACATTCATACTGGTAGTTACTATAAACCTGTTTTTCTCATTCATATGCATATTTGTGTCGTTCTCTGTAAGCTCCTATATTTGACAAATCTCTATGACTATACTCAGTGTTAAATCACTGTCTCAAAGAAAAATCTTTCTCATTACATCATCTTTAACACTACACATAAGTCTTTCCTTTATCAACTCATCTCGCAAATCACCAGTTCTGCACGTTTTAGCTTTATTTCTCAAGTCAGTAATATATGCTGCTGTAGTTTTACCAGGCTTTTGATTTCTTGTGTGAAACATGTGCCTTTCCATTGTAATATTCATTTGAGGTTTACACATTTCTCTAAATTTACCTTTTAAGCACTTATAGTCTTCCCCGTGTTTCAGCCTGTATTACAGTATGGCATTTCTCCCCCTCTCCTGCATACACAAATTAACATTCCCTCTCAATGGCTTCCGAGCCAGCTAAATTAAGAAGTATGAATGCCTTTATATGTGTGTCTTTATCAGAAAAAAGCAGGCTGTATGAAAATGTCATATTCTTGTTCAAACACTTGCCAATTCTCAGCAATAATATTGTCAAACACTAGGTCCACGTCTGCGAAATCCCTCAGCCATATCAACAAAATATGTTTAAACATAAGCGTAGACCAGATACTTGTAATTGTGTTTGAAAACGTAACAATCACTTTGACACTCCGAACATTCCAGAAGTGTCTGACACTGCTAATAGTTTTAATTAATGTGAAAAAGTAGTAAATTGCAAAGAAATATGGTCGCTTTAGCTTTTCCATACATTTTAAACATTTCAGAAATTGTTTCGAACCATTTTGTATTTATTCCGAATACTTTTATCAGTTTGTCGTAATTTCAGACATTTCATTTATCTTGGTAATTATTTTGAGTTTTTTGAATGCTTTACCACGCATTCGGCGACCTGAAAAAAATCATTTAAACAAGTTTAAGTACCTTTGAATAACCACTGGCCTGTTTGCGAGTTGACTGATGTATATTTCTCCACTTTTAATTTCTTGCCTCATGGCTTGTGTGCTGCTTCAATTTCAGATCCCATTCTGACACCATGTTGCTTGTCTGATGCGTTCAAGAGAGACAATGAAGCGGTGTATGGGTTCAAGATTTTTTATTATATGTAAACATGTCAGGGACTGTAATAAGAACTTGTATTTAAGCTAACTTATTCACTCATTACTTCAAACACACTCACATGTGTATCTCCATTCATGACTGCATTTACTCTGACTGTACAATATGGCACGTTTCTTGCATGTGTTCAATACTTGTATGCATGTGCTATTTAGCTGCAGTGGCTGACTAGCAACAGTACACACAATGATCTACAAGTAGTACAGTAATTATGAAGGTATCATTACATTTAAAATTGAGAAGTAAAATAATTAGGAGATGGTTGGGGATATGTGGACTGTTGTAAGAGTAAGTTTTGGATAGATGAGGAAAGAAAATGATGAAACTGTGCTGGGGGGGGGGCAGTGAGATGTTGGTTGATCTAATTAGAGTGAAGAAAGGATTGACTCTTGTCACTTAGAGTCTGCGATTGATATAATTTATGTAAACAGTGTTACTGTTTGCAGTTTAGTGAGCATCTTTCTGGCCCAGTAGAGAAAAAGGGGGAAGAGGAGGAAAACAAGTATTTGGAGAAAAGGTAGCAGGTGTGGCCAAAAATTTATTCCAGCTGGAAAATGAGCAGTAGCAGAGCCAATTTTTGCTTAGATATTGTTTTAGTAGTAACTTAAAAGTGTGCATCTTATCTGTCTGTTTTGTTTGCAGTGGGAGAGAATTTCAATTTTTAGTGACTTGGTGGGAGTGCAGAGAATTCCCAGCTGAATTGCTTGTTTTGGACATAGGAAGAGAGAAATTACTTGGATCATAGCAGTCTACAACTGAAGTATGGTTGAAGCATATTTTTTTTTCAATGACTGCGAGTTTCAAAGGCAGAAAAGTTTTAATGTTAAGTCTGTTTTCATTTTCATTATGAGACTGTATTGCTCCTATTCTAGTTGTAGCTTATAACAGCAAGCTCTGTGTAGTAACTGTGAAAGCTGACTATGTTTTGCTCCTGTAAGTGTATCACAGAAGAAAAACTAACCTTGGTATGGTTGATGCTAACCTGGCACCTTGTTTGCCAACAACCTGTGCCTTGCCTGCAGAGGATAATTGTGATATGGATGAATTGCTAGACTACTTTATGCGGAGTTGCTGTATTGGTGAGTGTAATTTTATGGTACCTGATAGCAATAAGGAGTTTTGGGTGGAGGAAGACAATACAGGGTTTTGCAAAATGTTTTGATACACAGCCTAGTGAAGCTGTTGTGTTTGATACAGCGCCAACACAAAGGATTATTAAGATGGAGTTGGTGAAAGGAATTTTTATACATCTAGTATAAGATCTGATTGACATAGCACTTAAAAAATAAACTGTGAGGTGTGCAGAAATGAGTCTGTCTCCCAGATAAGAATTAGCTGTATAGTTGATCAAGATGAAGGCTAATTGAATCTGGTAATTACAGAACTGTTGAAGTTCCTGCAACCGTGACATGTAAAATTACATGTTGAGGTGACAGCCTGAAAACTTGGGTGCTTTGCATCATATTTTAAGACAGTTCAAGTAGTACTCAGTTGATATGCATTTGGCATTTAAAAGAACTTGAATGTGTGTATGAACAGAGCTGGGTCATGGTCAAATGGGGCTCTAGTCAGGGTAATAGATCCGGCTACCCCCATACACAGACACCCCCTACCTGCAGCCATTCCAGTGTCCCATTACTTGACTCTTTCTCGCCATTTATCATAAACACACTTCAAACCTCTCAATGTACATACTGTTTTCTGCTTTACTTCTACAATTGTTTGGATTTGATTTAAAACTTTTTTTTTTAAATTTTATAGCACAAACACTGATAGACATTTGCTAAACAAAGCAATACAGTCTCATAATGAAAACAGACTTAACATTAAAACTTCTCTGTACTTGAAACTCACATTCATCGAAATTGCACTGAAACCCAGATTCAAAGAAAATGCATCTTGCCAGTGGCGGATAAAGTTTATCTTTGGGCTTTTTTCAGATTATAGGCCCCTTGCATATACATTTAGGGCAGTGCATGCATGTGTTTGATTCACCTTCCTGATTGTTCTAAATTATATGTCGTGTATAATACAGCACAGCTTTTTAGAGTGTGTGTTAAATTTGTAATGTGAACGTTTTTACAGTAAGCAATGAAACCAAATCAATGAACCAATAATGGCAAAACTGCCTAATTCAGAACATTTCAACCATAAAAGTGTACTTCAAACTTCTGTCTTTACAGTTTACCAATATTAGTCAATTTGCACAATCTCTGCAGAAGTAAAATTCATCTGAATAATACTACATTAAAGAGATCTATAGCTAATGAAGAGTTTGCTGATAGCAAACAGCTTTATATTTCAGTGTTTCATCTACTAATTCAGTGCCTGCTGATCTTGAAGGATAAATTGTCAGTGTTATGTTAAAAAAATGGTAAGCTGATAAGATTGCAGTAGGGAATGGATGGCAAACTGACAACAGGTTCATGGTTACTAGGCATCTCATTCAAAGGAGGACAGGTTCCTATCAAATGATTGAATGGACAGGTTGTCAAAAGTCTTATGATCTAAACCATATGATCGAATTGTTCTTACTGAGATTGTGTTACAGTAGGGATCAGGAAATTTGCCCTTTTCTCCACTGTAGTACGATGTTGGAGTTGGTATAAGTAATTAGCAGGGGGTGTGGGGAGTGCAGGGGGGGTGCTTGTCCCCCTGCAAAAGCATTTTTCTGTTGTATGTGGATGTTGTTTTCTTTTGTTATTTTTTGGTGGCCTGAATGTTCGATCATATGACTTTCGACAATTTGTCCATTTGATGGTTTGTCGTGGATCCGAGGAGGACATACTCAGGACTGCAGCACCAAGCCCCCCTTAAAGTACAACACAGTATCAGCAATCAGTCTACTTTGCTGTGAGAGTAGAGCCTGTAGCCGTCTGCATCAAAAGCAAATATACTAACAGTGTATTTTAAAATCTTTAGCACAATTATGATGCCATTTGCTAAACAAAACAGTTGCACAGTGTAAACAAACTTAGCATGAGCAGCAGTAAACTCCTCTTCCTTGAAGCTCAGAATTCCTTGGAAATGCTCTTGAAACTCAATTCCTTGTGAATGCACTTGACACTCAGTTCCTTGAAAAATGCACTTGAAGCTCAACTCCTTGAAACTCGATTTTTTAGCAGCTTGGTGGTTGGGATAGAGGATTCAGGCTCTTGTTTCCTATAACTGAAGTGCAGAGTTTGAGACTGAGCAAATTAACTAACCATCTGCTATCCCTCAGTGGGGCATTTTCTACACAACCACCCACCCACCTTACTTGCAAGAATTGTGTCCGGGAAGCAGCAGCACAAGAAGGAACGATGGAACCTTATTTGCTGTGGAACAGTCCATCCAAGAGTGAGAAGTGAGTTTGCATTCATTCCGTGGAAGCAACAGCACAAGAATGGAATGTTGTCTTGTATTTAAATTCTTCTCATGCAGAAAGGAAAAACAGGTAGTCTGTTCGACAACGCACGTACAGAAACAAAAGGTGTGTGCGACTGGACACAGAAGGCATTCTTAAAGAATAATGCCCTTATAAACAAAAATTAATTATTTTTTTTTAACTAAAAGTAAATGTGACTGTCCCTCGGCAAGTGGGCCCCCTCCCAGCTAGTGGGCCCTAGGCAAGTGCATTAAATGCATAGTGCTGGATCTGGCAACCATTAAATAAGCTGCTGCATCATGCAGCTATAAAACTTATTTTAGAAACCCTGTGCAGAAAGAAAGACCCACTTTTTTTTTTTTTTTTTTGCTTTTTTTTTTTTTTTTTTTTTGCACCTGCATGAAATGGAAAGTTCTGGGAGGAGTGCTGTGAAAAAAGGTTGAAACTGTTAAGATGAATGGCCTTTTGGTAATCTATGAAATATTAAAAAGCAGAAAGGTTGTAAACCTTTTGAAGAATATTATAGCTGGCACATTACTGACCATACCTCACAAAAGCTGTGTAATTGTCCAAACTGTCAAAAGCTATGCTTTGTCCAGAGTGTAATGAATGAAAGAATAATAATAATAAAAAACAGAAATGTACATGGGACTGGAGACAGTGTAGGTCTGTTACAAAGTATAAAAAGTATGTATTGTAAAACCATTCTGCATTTAATATTTGAAGTGTTAAACAAAAGTGTACAGAGCCATGTGCTGGTAGTGCTGACATGCACAGTTTAAGTACCAGCCACAAAAAGATATTTGTGTACTTTGCAGCATTTTTTTTCTGCAACTTAAGGACTGTCTTTTTTCTGTTGTGAAATTTAAAATGTGTGTTGTATTCAAGGAAGCATTTTTTTGACGTGTAGATTTTGTAAAACATTGCAAGTATAGCCTTGTGCTCTATAAATTATAATAAAAATTATGTACTACTGAAAATAGTTGTGAATTTTGTTTTAATCCATTGTTTAAGTCAAGATGAGGAATATGCTGAAAAAATGTTATGACCTGCTAGTGCCAGGCAGGACTGCCTGATGCTGCTAGGAGGAGTAGTAAAAAAAATTACCTGCAATCAAAATGACCATCTATACATGATTTTTATAGTAGGCACAAGGCCAGAAGAAAGCATTTTGTTTGAACCAGAGTGGTCGTGAACAATACTTATGTGCAGTAGCTGGCAGATCTTATTGGCGATTCTGGTATTTCAAAGCACAGTGATATGTTTTTGTCCTGGCCTGTCCAAGTATGTATGGGCTAAGATGTACATTTGATTAAAAAAAAATCTCACTGTGGGAATGCAGGCCAGAACGTCACTAAATAGATCAAGGCTCTGAGCTTCTTTATGTTGATTTTCAGACACATTTTACAAATACTGTTGGAGTCCAGGCTTGTATTGTGACATGGTTAAATTTTAACTGCACCCTAAGAACAAGCATATGATGATTATTTTACTGCTTGTAGTATGTATAGATATGTCGACATAACGCTCATTACAGAACATTGTTAATAACAGTAGTATCACCGAGCCATCAAATGAAGCCCATCAGTGTGACAGCTTCCAAATCCTTAAATATTTGTATAACACAGCATGGTGATCTTTATTCTCACTCAAAATTTAAATGCCTTTCCACTGTGCATTTAAAGTATGTATGTCATTAACATAAAATTGATAAGGGGTATGAATAAAACTTTACAGATTAAATATGTATGTATAAAAGTATAGCTGACCTGTGCCACAAATTATAAGATAAAGATGACAGTGAAATAAGAGTGATGCTTTATAGATAAGAAATTATATAATCTGTTAGGTTACTGTTGGTGCAGCTGTTGATTTGGGGCAATTGTTTGTATCTGGAGGGTTACATTTCATTTTGTTAAAGGTGTACATTGTTTTGTGTGCTTATTCTAATTTAATAGGCAATGAGGTTGTTTAAAATATATTTAGGTTTTTCAATGAAGTTGTTTAAAATATATTTAGTTTTTTGTTTGAGGGTTTTCATTAAAATAAAAAGTCTTAAAAATGTGACAAGTTCAAATGGCAACAACTTTATAAACATCAGCCTGCCAAATTGCATTAGTGTGTGCATGTAACAAGATAGCTGGAAATGCACATTCAAAAAATTGACATTTATAATAGGAGGGAACAGTAGCTGATTATTATAATGGCTACACTATCCATATTATCTTGGAATGTAAATGGTTTTACAAGTGTAGATAAAAAGGAAGAAGTATTGATTTTATATTAAGAAATTCACAGTGCAAATAACGATGCTGCAGGAGATATATTTGGAAAGAAACAAGCATGTCAATTTGACAAAGAAATGATTTTAGGATGGATATTCAGACAAAATATCAGGGACAAAAGAAAGGGGATTAATTACACTAATTGCTAGAGGGGTCCAGTATTGAGAGAAGAGGGGGAAAGGCAGTAATGGTAGATTGTGTGCTCTTGGCAAGGGAGGAGAATTACTCTGGCAAGTATTTATATTCCACCAAAAACTGCTGTTGTAGAGCTTCATAGGTTCATCGGATGATAATAGGCTATTGGCCCGGAGGCCCTTATAAGCCTAGCCAAGAATTTTGCTCATGTTCTCTCAAAGTCAGCACACATTTCCCCTTTCCAGCAGGGACACAGGTGGGATCCCAGGGTCATATTTTTTGTTTCCCATCCAGTCGTCCAGGTTCTTCTTAAAGAGAGCTAGAGAGGTACGCTGCTTGACATGGCGAGGGAGTCTATTCCACAGACGGTGGAGTCTTTGGGAAACAAATCCATCCTGCCAACAAGTTCTATTAATGTCACAGACTAGGTTAAGGCCTTGCATGTGGGTTGCGCGAGTGGAGTTTGTCTTACAGATATGCAGCAACTCCATCAAGGCAGGGTCTGAAATGGCCTTGTATGCCAGACACAGGTTACCTCTTTGCAGTCTGTATGAGACTGAGTACAGGGACAGGGCTTTTAGCCTATCTAAGCTTAAGAAAAGTTTTGGAGAAATCATCAGCTTTCAGCAAGGAACTTGATTTGCAATAGTGAGGATGTATCGAGCGACCTAAAAGGGAAAATGTAACAAAAGAGGGTAGAATTCTAAACAAATGTATGAAAGTATTTGGTATGGAAGATGTGAATTCAGTAGAAGGAACTCTGACAGAATTTACATATTATTCCCCAAGGTACGATACTCAGGTTGTGCACTAGTAAAAAACATGATAAAAATGCAGGGTAATGAATCAAAAATGAGACACTGGCACTTTCCCACCTACCTGTTATAAAGAGAAGAATGTAAGGAATGGTTAGTGAAAATTACTTGAGTTATTATGGAAGATGGAAATATTTTCAAAAGTTATAGCCAGTGAGTGGGATAAAAAGAAATGCAGTTTAAAATACAGTAGAACTAAAGGAGAAAAAAATAAGGTTAGGCAGTAGTCATTATTGGGACATTGCAAACGTTTATGATGAAAGGGGTTTATGGACTGGTGGCAGGGATTGTAACATTGTGTTAAAAATAGAAAAGGGAAAAAAATTATATATATATATATATATATATATATATATATATATATATATATATATATATATATACCAAGCATGATAAATGTGGAGGGGGATAGGGGTGTTGTAAAATACTGGGCATAACCAAAAACACGCTTTTTGTGGAAAAGAAGGATTCGGTAAGTAACTGTGATAAAAGAAGATCTTATATTTGTGGGGAAATGGGATATGATGCAAAAATGTGAAATGAAATATGTAAATGTAACAAAATTGGACATTTATGGATGGATTGCAAAAATAAAAGTAAGGAAAAAGAGAGAAGAAAATGAACTAAGATATGGAATTTTAGAAGCAGTAGAAATAGAAGAAAAAATAGATGAGAAAAAAATAGAGGACATAGAAGAATGTTTGAAATAAGTGCTGAAGATGACATAAATTGGGAGGTACGTAGTAAAAGAGAAAAAAAGAATTCCATTGGTAAAAAGAAAATTTAGAGAGGAAAAAAGACAGGAAATGGATAAAAAAGAATGTGTACAGCTAATGATTAGGTGTTGGTATAATAGTTAGTGTTTGATTCACAGACACAAGATTCAGAGTTTGATTCTCACATTTGGGAGGGCAATTGGCTAGGCTTAGAATGGTCTGTTAAGAAAGCTAGCCTAGTAATTGGCTATGAACTTATGAAACTTGAATCTAAGGAAAGGATAAAATGAAAATCTGAGTGCATTATGTAAGACTATAGGAAGAATAGAGATTTTGAAGTGTAATACAGATGATGTGAATGTAATTGTAGTGGGAGACACAAGATTAAATATGTGTTAAAATGGGTAAATGAAAAAGATGACAGATCAGTAGCAAAATTGTACAAATACAAGTATGATAAATTGTGGGATATGGTAAAAAAAGAGAATATAATGAAGAAATAAAATGTTACCAAGAAAAATATTTTTGTGGAAAATAAAAATTAATGATATAGAAAAAGAAAAGTATGGTATAAGTATGTAGTGATAAAACATTACCATGTTAAACTGTGGGAAAATCTAATGGATGAAAAAATAAAGCTATAAAAATAAGAATCAAATGGTTAATCAGAAAGTAGAATGTCATTTTTTTTTTGTGGAGGCTGGTTCTAGATTGCCAATAAAAGTAAATATGCCATATAAAAAGAAAAGTGATAGTTTCTTCTTCTTGACATATTCTGTGGAACATGTTTTTTGAAATGTAAAAGAGTAAAAAAAGTTATAGGGAACCATGTAAAGAACAATTTTCAAATATATAAAAGAAGTAGATAAAATAAACATGGATATGATTAAATATAGATACTGTAAGAATAGAAGTTAAGAATATGTTAAAAGAATTAATAAAATTATTTTATATTACCTGGAGTGAAAGAATAACTGAAATTGTTTAATGGTAAATGGATTTTAGCAACAGTGTTAAGTTAAATCAGATGGTGGGTCAGAAAAAAGGAGTGTATGTCTGATAGGGATGAAAATTTAGCATGGTTGTAAAGGATAGTATGAATATGGTTAGATTTGTATATCTGTATATTTGTAATTTTGCAAATTATTTGTAAATGTATTGTAAATACGTGTTCTCTGTGATACTGTTTTCAATAGATCCATGGTGGTGGTGCTGCGGTAGCGTTGTCGCCGCACTGTAAGACGCTGTCCGGTACGATTCTCAACTAGAGCGTCTTCTGCGTGGAGACATGCATGAATGGGTGTACCTTCGTTGAAGGTTGTGCATCAGGGCTGGCAACTCGGCACGTAAAAATCTACTGCCAATCATTAGCGGACCGGAGTTCCGCTGTGGCGGCCCCTAACAGGGAAAAGCCGAAAGACACAACAATAACTGTTTTCAATAGATGTCATATGATCTTATGCATCTACCTGAGTTAACATGACTTCAAGCAGATGAGACCTCGGTTTTATATCTCATTTGAAGGCAGAGTTAGCATTATTAAATGCTGTCAAATCTCTAAACCATCTCTGAACTTCAGGACCTCTGATCATTGCAGACAACAGTACAGTAAAAAGAGAGTAACTGGATCTTAAACTCTGTCCCGCATCCACATTGCAGGTTAGTAGTGCTAGCATTGGATCTTTCCTTAACATTCAGTCCATCCCTGCTGACCACTTTCATTCCATCAGAGCAGAATTTTGTGGTAAGACAAGGTGAATAGAACCAGGACAGACCCCCTTGAATTGTAAGTTATATCCCAGCGTAATCCAGGAAGTCATCCTCTTGTGGGGAAATTCCTCTGGTAGATCTGCTTGTCTCCATTTACAACAGACAGTTAAAGAAGTTCTGCTCCAGTACTCCTTGCATAAAGGCTTGGAAGGCAGTTGCCTTCTCATTCCCATGGACTGGCATGTTCCTTTATGCTTTTCCACCCTTTCCTCTGTTTACCAGAGTCCTTTTAAAGGTCCAAAAGAACTGCCCAGAGATGATACTGGCAACTCCGTTTTGGCCCAGGCAACAGTGATTCTTACTTCTTTTGAAAATGTTTCAGTGCATTAGTCACAATCTTTCTCACAGGATGGACTTAATCACTCAAGACAGGAGTTCTGTGATTCACCCCACCCTTCTATGTCTTCAACTTAGAGTGGATGATGGAATTTTATTACCTTTTAGGCACTTTTCTCTGAGGATGTGCAGCAGGCTAAGAACCACCTATTAGAAAGTCATATATAACTAAGTGGAAATTTTTCTTCTAGTCAGTGCCATAGTAGGAACCAAAACCATTTTTAAGTGCATACAACTTTGGCTATACAATATTTGTATGAGTTATTATTCTCTGGCCTTTCTTGTTCTTCCATTGAGTCCTCGATCAGCCATTACTGCTTGTCTACCTATAGACTACCCTCCTTTCTGCTTTATCTCAAGTGAAACACTTTCTGGAGGGGGTATTGCATATCTGTCCACCTAAAAAGGAGATGGGTTCTTCATGGGATCTTAACTTTGTACTGAAAAAAAATACACTTTTTCCTTTTAAAACCTCACAAAATTGATTTAAAAAGTTCTTATCTTAGAAAACAGTTACTCATTGATCTGACGTCTGCAAGTTGGGTATGGAAGTTGCAAGCTGTTACAGTGACTCGGTGCTATATCATCTTTCAGAAAATTTGGGCATCTTTGAGAACCAGTCCTTCTTACATGCCTAAAGTAATTTTAAAGATCACCTTGAGAAAATGGAAGCTTTGTTATATGGGTATGGATAATAAGATACAAGCAGTCAAAATGTTTAGTCCCTTTAGTCTTGTAGTCTTATACACAGGTCAGGCACATGTTTATCAACCAGAGAAGAAGTTGTGGATAGAAATTAATAAAGAACTGAAGGACTTTATCTGGGAGGGGAAGATGGCAAGAGTCCTGTTGGATAAGCTGATTCTTCCAGTAGAACAGGGCGGATTAGATTACCCAATTTGAAGGGGTATTTCAAAGCCACACAGTTAAGGCTCCTGTACATAGCACAGGCAGAAAACTATAATTCAGAGTAGAAAAGGATGATGTTGAAATAGGGGGAAGCTCAAGAAACCTGGAGAGACTGGTATTTTGGATGCAGGCCTTTAAGGAGAATAACAATAATCATACAGACTGTTATAACCATAAAGTAGCAGAAAGTATTCTAAACACTAAGCCAACACGAGAATGGAGAAAGGGGATTCTGCCATTAGGGATACAGACAATAGGCAAGAGGGGGTTGGACTTTATTGGAGAAAACTGGCAAAGGAACCAAGGTATTGGGAGCAAATAATTAGAGAGGGGGAAGGGTAGAGGCCAATAATTTATTTGGACCGCAGGCTAGAGACTAATTTCTCTATCAAGGATTGATATCAGAGTGTAGGCAAAGAGAAAGGAATAGGGGAGTCCTATTCTGGAAGAGTTTTTACCAGAGTCTAGGATAGACGCTGCCATTAAAAAGGAATAATTTAGTATAGCATATAAAAGGAGGTTAAAAAGGATTGGGAAGAGAGGCTGGATAAGCAATTCACAAAGGAACTATGGAAGGATACATGTATGTCTGCCAAATATGCAACAAAATCTAGAAGATTTAAGATTTTTGCTTGGAAATGTTTACATGGATATTTTTATATCCCAAGTAGACTCTAGAGAATTTTTCTTCCGGTAGGTAGCAAATGTTGGAGTTGTGATGGGGAAGAAAGAGGTAATTGGGAGCATATTTTCTGGGTGTGCAGTGAGTTGATGGAATTTAAGGATTTCCTGTAGGATGCAATGTTGGAGATGCTTGGTGGGCAGAATGGTGTGACGAGGGGGATGGTTTTTCTGAGCTATAATACAGAATTGGAATTGCCTAGACATGGTAAGGCCTTGCTGTCTCTATGGTGGCTGCCAAAAAAGCAATTACTAGAAAATGGAAATCAAAATCTAAACCAACTGTATAAGTAGTGAATGTAGTAACAGAGGTAAAACAACTGGAATTGAGATATTTAAAAAAAAAAAAGTAGGAGCAAACTACATAGGAAAAATGGGAATTGTGGGAACAATACATACAGAGGAGGAGTGAGGTTTAAAGGAAGCCGGATTTGAATGAACTATGTAGTGTTTGACTGATAATGACTGTATAGATTATAAGTGGTGTGTAATGTTTGCAACCGAGAGTGCGTCAGTATGGGTTGTGCTGTAAAAATGCTTTCAACTAGAATTGTATCGGTGTGGTCCGTTTTCATTTATATAAATGTATGGTTGTCTATGTCATAAATGATGGTTTAATAAAGGTGTTTCTTGTTTTAAAAAAGGGGGGCAGGAATTGAATAATTTATGTAATGTTGCTTAGGTAATATGATGCATAGTAATGGATCTACTTCAGTAGATCAAACGTGCACATAACCAAAATGCTTAATACCAAGGCGAGAATACCAAAAGTCTAAAATAACGAAAGTAAACTTTATCGAAAGTTGTAATAATGACATCTGCACTGTGCATGTCCGAGAACACTCTGGCTTTCTGAATGGAGATCATGGAGCAAAGCCAACGGGTGCTGCATTGAAACACTTGATTGAAATTAAAATGTACTTCTTGCTTTCAAAGTTTTTGCAGAGGTTGCACCCCCCCCCCTGAACTCCCCATGTTATACCAACTCTGAGATTGCACTACAGTGGAGAAAAGGGTACATTTTCAATCCTCACTTCACCACAATTTCCTATGGAAATGTCGAAAACAGTATATTTTAATTTCAATCAAGTGTTTCAATGGGGCACCCTTTGTCTTTGCTCTGCGATCTCCATTCAGGATGTCCGAGTATTCTCGGACACATGCAGTAACCATTTCGTTATTACAACTTTCGTTAAAATTTACTTTAGTTATTTTAGACTGTTTTCTCATCACGGTATTAAGCATTTCGGTTATGTGCACATTCGATCTGCTGAAGTAGTTCCATAGCAATGTATGTGAAGCATAATGTTTGTTAATTTTAACTTGTTAATACAGTTCGATTACTCATAATGTTTGTTAATTTTAACTTGTTAATACAGTTCGATTACTTTATTTATGTAAATGTAAATATGCTTATGTCACAAGTGATAATTCAATGGGGAGAAAATTTTGCATACTCTGGATGTTTACAAACTTCTCAGATACTATATTGACAGGACAAAGGACTTCAGACAATTTGGATCATTTGTACTTTTTTTTTTTTTTTTTTATAAAGAAAGAAAGGGCAATTTGTTTCAAAACAGACTTTCTAAATGGTTGTTCCATGCCATTAAGTATTGTTATTCATATCTTGGCAAGTCTGTTTCAGCCAAAGTTGCAGCCCATTCTACCAGGGCTAGGTCTACTAATTTTTGGTAAGGAATGTACTCTAGAAATGTTTTAGAGCCAGCAACTTGGTTTTCTATTCATATCTTTAACCAAGCATTACAAAGTTAACTGCTTTCCTAGAGGTAGGGTCGCTATGCTACAACAATTCTCCAGAGGTTGCTGGACTGTACTCATTCTTCCACCTTCATTTCCTTTTAAGGTTTGGTATTTTGTCTCATAGTGCTTAGGCTACTTGCAACAGTGACCTAATGTTAGTTACAGCACAGTTGTGTAAATAAATTTATGAAAACAGTAGATGTTTGAAAAGATCACTGTTTCAGTACAAGCACCAGTCTTCTTCTCCCATTTTGTGTGTGGTTTATTCAAGGTGAGGATCCCTATCTTCCCGTTTTCATAGTACATACTTATTGGCAGGGCTCTAGTCTCCCTTTTTTGCTGGGGCAAAAAAATTCAGAATTTTGGTGTTTGTATATCTACTTTTATACTGGCTCGCTTGCTTGCCCCAGCGGTTGTATAGGCACACTGAAGGTGCCATAAAACTTTGGAAGGTGGCTAAGATGTCTAGTCCTTGGCAGGATACCTCTCATATACTTTAGGCTACTGCAACAGTGATCTATTGTAACATCTGCTTTTATGCTAAGTTTACTTACACAACTGTACTTTCAGGAATGTATGCTGCAGTATTCAAAACTATTGTCTGTTCTTCTACAGAGATTAGAATACAGAAACATATAACAATGTCAAGTAATATTCGCCATAAAATTATACATAAAGGTCGTAGTGACGACTGCAGCTTAGGGAAAGTGTGCCTTGTAGACTTGTAAGTTTTGTGACCTTCACTTCATTTAGTTATTCCAGTTAAAGTTCATCTTAAAATGTGAGCTTGGTCCCTTCTGTTTGGCCTGTATGATTTTGGTACAGGCAGGAGTAATTGTGCAAGTGAGAACATTTGTAAATTTTTGGTCTTCATATGTTGTTGCACAGTGGTTTACCTTGTGCTTAGTGCTGTTCCTTCCTGAGTAGTATTTAAGTTTGGCTATCGGAAAAATGAAAACTGTTTGGGAATCAAGGGAATGTACATAAAATCTACAGTGCAGTTATTTAAAGTCTTTTGAAAGCCATAGCTGCTGTTTTTACCGAACGTTATTTAACGTGTGCATGACTAAAATAGGGTCATTTAGATGGATAGTTATAGCTTAAGCTCCTGCTGGGCTTGCACAAGGTGGAGAGACATTGGCTGCCACATTTAAATTCTTTACAGTCAGGTAAATTAAAGTGAATTATGTGGTTGGTTTTATGAACTTGGGAAGTCTTCACAAATGGTGTAAAATTTTGTCATGTGGTAAATTTGTTGGAGTCTGTTTAGTGAAAAAAAAATATCCTGTTTGTTTATTTGTAGTTTGTTCACTGGGAAAATGAACTGGTGACTGACCCTTTTCGATCGTGACCTGGGTACTTACAACAATAATGTATTTTGAAGACCAGACATAGTGTTTATTCTACACTTCTATTATTAACACCAAGATAATACAAGAAAAACTTGCATGAAAATATTGGCAGTGAGAAAAAGCATGTGTAATAATGAGCAAACTGTGTACACATTTAAAGTAATGTAGAAGAAGTATGTACATACTTACACATATCTGAGAAGCATCCTAAGCTGATGAGTGATTGATAAAGCATACAGTGAAGTAATGCTGTAAATGTAAGAATTCATAATTTTTTAGCCAGCATCGTGAAAGCAGGTGCACTTAGCTTCTTTGTATTTGTGACGCCCTTGTGGTAACCAGTGCCACTAATTGTGAAGTAGATGCTGTTACCTAGTCTGCCCTTAACATGGTTTTCATTGTAGAGTTGACCATTTGTCTGTGGATGGTAGGGGGTAGTCTTTAGGTGTTTTACCCCACAGTATTTTCACAAGCATGCCAGCAGGTCTGACATAAAGTTGGCACTTCTGTCAGTATTTTTCTAGGAAACCCTACCCTGCTGAAAATGCCTAGTAAAGCATTTGCTACTTTTTTCTGCTTCAATAGAAGACAGAGCCACTGGGTAACTAGTGGCATAATCGACCACTACCAGGATATATTTTTTTACTTGTGGAACTTGGAGTACTCAGAGGTCCCACAATATCCATAGCTGCCCTCTGAAATGGCTCTTCAGTAACAGCAAAGGCATTAGAGCAGTCTTTGCTTTGTCTCCAGCCTTGCCAAACTTCTGGCATTGCTCACAGGTCTTGCAGTACCTTGTTACATTCTTTGCAATTCTAGGACAATAAATATTCTGCATAAGCTGTCTTTTAGTACGTTTTATGTCCATATGGCCTGCAAAAGGAATATTATGAGCTATTGCCGGTAGGCCCTGGGTACTACCAACTGTTGTACTTTTTCTCCCTGTAACTCTCTTTCAGGGATCCATTCCCTGTATAATAATAATCCTTTGTTCAAAAAAGTGGACTTCCTTTGTACTTAAGTATCTGGAGCCTACTTGGCTACCTCCCTCAAGTTCTGTAAAGTAGAGTCTGAGAGCTGAGCCTACCTCTGCTCTTCCTTACTGATCCTCCCCGGTTCCCCTTCCAGAGGAGGTCTGGTACTGTCTGCTGTCTACCAGTGGTGCTTCAAGTTCAGACTGATTGCTAACACTTACCTGTACCCTAGAAGTACCACCTTTTAAGGGAATCCCAGTACCTTTCTCCTGTTGTGGCTCAGTTCCCAGGTCACTGCTTTTACCCAGCTCCCCTCTGTAGTAACTGCATTACCAGCCTCAGATGGAGGTGTAGGATCTGGCTGGGTCTGCCCAATACTGCATTTCTTACACGTTTGCCTTCATGTCTGCCTGCTTGTAACAGCATGCACACAAGGTACTGTACTGTTAAAATAATTTTTTATTGGGGCATCTGCAGGAATGACCTCAAACACAGCAACCTGCTTACTGCTTTGCCCCCCCCCTCCTTGCCATTCCAGATGGACTCTGAAAAGGCTTTCCACCTAAGGCTGTTACTGGAGTGGACTGCCCAGGCAAGTATTGCTTGTGACTGACCACTGCAGGTTTGACTATGGTTATGTCTTTATCCCTTTTGACAGTGACCTCCTTTTTTTTCTACCAGGATAGGATTGAGACTTTTGTGATAGTTTGGTACAGCTGTTGCCTCTAACCAACCCACCACTGTAATAATGCTAGTCTTGCTGGATGCTTCTTGAGATCTTTGTTCTTCTCCCTGCCTTAATGGACAACGAGACCATACATTCCCCATTTGATTACATTTAGAACATCTAACCCCAAAGTCTAGGCATGTACCCGAACGTGTGGCTTCCCCCTTGCCCTGTGTAAGCTGCTGGGATAGCCTTGGCTGCTCCCCATGAGTTTCCTTATACCCATGTGACGAGTTTGGTATCCCCTCCTATGCAGTGACAACCTGCTAGCCAGGTAGAGGTCGCCTTTTCTCCCCATCTGTTCCTGGTCACTCCCAGTCTGCCACCCAAATCCTCATGTTTTCCAGCATAGTATTGAGGGCTTGTTCCCTGACCAAAAGCCTTGCAAGCTTTTCAAATGTAACATTACATCCACTAATCCATCTGTGAAAATAAGTGCTGATTTTTGCAATATACTCCGCCATGCTTTTGTCTGACTTTTTTGTATTTTTTAAACTTTTTTCTATACAGTTTTGGAGTTGGCTGATAACAAGCAAGCAAACATTCTGTAACTTTGCCATAATTTGAATAGTCAACATCACTGAGTTTAGAAACTGCATACATTGCTTTACCTGTGAGCAAAGGAGATAAAGTGACCAAGGACAGCGGTTGAGGTCTTTGATGCTGAATACACACCCTCTCAAAGGTGCTTAAAAAAGAATCCATTATTATCATTCTCTTTATAATGAGGAAAAATTGACTACTGACCTGGGCTTTTTGGGTGAAACTTTCTCCCTCCCTATAACTCACTTGTTTTTGGCATAAAAGGAGCATCTGCTTTTTATGCTGATGTTGTTTTTCTCTCTCTTTAAGTTTCATGCACTTTATTTCCAGTGCCACTCTCTGTAAATCCAGCTGGGCTGCAAAGTCTCTCTGAGTTGAGACAGATTGTCCTGGTTTGGTTTCCTGCAGATTCTCTACTTTTACACCCACTCCTTCAGATATTCTCCATGCTGCAATGAGCACAAAACTGCAACCATTTCCTCCTTCAGCATATTGGATTGCTGCACTTCCCTGGCTTTACACTCCTTTGCCAGCTGCGCCACTGACATTTTAGCATACTTGTCAGCAGAGCTCATCTTTTGCCTATCTCTAACTAGACTGCCTAGAAAATAAAATAACTGCTGTTGTGGCTGAGAGGGTTAACCCACATCTGTGGTAATGTAACTGCTTTAGGCTAAATACTCAGGTTTTAGTTATCAAACCACTGCTACCAAATGTGGCAGCCTTGTGACAACCAGTGCCACTAAAGGTGAAGTAGATGCTGTTACCCAGTCTGTCTCAATGATTAATCTACAAAACACACCCTTGACACTAAGAGCCTTTTTTTAAGAGAGGATTGTGCGCTAATGTCCTGGGTATGGGTCTTCAACCTCCACACCCAAATTAGACTGCACACCGTTCACTTACAGAGCTACACCACTCTCTCCGTGAGCCACTGTTTCCCATTGCCCCTCTATTAAACAGTAACTGCCTTTCACTCAAGTATTATTTTTTACTCAAAGTATTATTTTTCACATTCACACACATGCACACAATTTCCAGGAAAGGCTGTTGAATCCTCCAATTCCACATAGCCGTCTTCCTGGGCTTGGTAGTACTGCCACCACTCTGAAGAAAGTCAGAGACTTCCAGTTACTGGTGTACTCTGATTGTGCCACTTGATATCTCTTTTACAGGTAGCTGGCTAAAGCAGTCTGAAAGACATACCCCTTACAGTGTGTTATTCCTCAGTGTAAATGGTTACCCCCCCCCCCCCAGTTGAGCAGAAGTGAATAAATGCTCTTGTATCTAAATAGATACCAGCCACAATAGGTTAAAGATAATTAAAATGGATTTTACATAAGTAAAAAAAAATAGTCCAAATACCAAATAAAATAGTACAGAGGCTGGCACACAAGGAAGATTAAAGTAAAGTGCATTAATCATAGATAAATTGCTGTAGTTGGATTTTTCTGTATGCATTCCAAGTTTCCTAGCTGGCTGCTAAAAGGAGTACTTACCTTAAAATGACTTGCTAATTTCCACAGATAGGATGTTTTCATAGCAGCTTCACACTAGTCTCTCAACATTTCATTAGGTTACAATTATATAGCCAAATTCTTTGTGTAACTTCATTGTTGCTACTGATACTGGTCATAAACCAGCTAGCCCCACACCCATCACAACCGTAAGAGTTTTTCCCAATAACTTCACATCTGTTTCTTCTCCACTTGCATCCCAAGTGGGCCTAAAAAAGTTTCATTGACCATTGCATTCCAATGCTGCATCATCCTCGTCTGTTATCTCAGGAGAAGGTGCCATCCTGTCTGTGAACTAGCCCATCATCACTCTGTCCTCTATCATCTGGACAAACAAGAAGTGTTTGGTAGATGACTTCTTGGAGCTCATCTTTCTCTGAAAAACATATGTATGCAAGGTCTTCTTTCTTGGTTGATTGCATCCTGACAATCTGCACAGGATGCTAAATGTTCTGGTAGAGACTGTAATGCAGATATTTCAGCTGCAACAACCTTTGTTGAAGTGAGGCAGCAAAACTCTATTGTGGTCTTAACTGTATCTTGTAAATGTTTTCCTTTTCATGTCTGACGGACACTTTTTGTCTATATGTTCTAAGAGAAAAATGCTTGCATAGACTAGAACTAGTGAAGGCTGACTTGGGGCTGCTTTCTGTATGCTCTTTTTACATACACGTTTCTACACAACTCCATTGAACATCTGCTTGAATAGCTTGCCAAGGTAATCTAATCAGAAGATAAAATCTCACCTCAGCTGTTACCTGTTGCAGGAATCCTTGAATATGTGCTACTTTGTCAAGGGTTAACATAATTGTACTTTTTCATCATTAGGACACCAATTATGCAGGAATAAAAAGAGATCATTGACAGGAAAAGTCATCAAAAAGTTATCTGTTGTAAAGATTGTAAAAACTTCTTGAGGATGATAGTAAGCCAGTTAGTAGAAAATTGAGTGGTGAACCTTAGGGAAAACGTTGCCTAGACCAGTGTAACACACAATGCTGAAACTCTGTATACTGGAATAACGGGTACTGTTTTTCTTAACATCAGACTAAAGGTTTTAATTTTTAATTTGTTTTCTGTATCTTTTTCCAACAGTTGTAAGCCTTCCTCGAAGCAACAGTCGTCCAGATAAATTTCCTGATACACTGGAAATGGAGAATGGTATGTATTGCTAAAAAGTAGGGGATTTGTATCTTAGAATATTGTAAAGGGTGGACAGAATTAAGAACTTTTGCAGATTTGGTAAGAAAGACTTGTTGAATGTAAGTGGCTGTATGAGTAATGTCATCCTTTCCTTTTCCATTAGAGCAAAACAGTGTCACCTCTATAGTGCAGACACCAAGCCCCAGAGAACCACACTTGCACATCCTACATATGTTTGTATTGTAACAAAAAACCTCTTTGCATCTTCACAGGTTTCTCCTCCATGGAACTTTCAGAAGTGGTCAGTAATGCCATTCTTTCTGCATATAATGACAGCCTGCTGAGTGTCGGTTTGAGCAGTCCGCAGGACCCTCCTGCAAGCAGCCCCACTGTAACGTCTAATGATGCCCTATTGTTTCATGAGAAATGTGGCACTTTGATTAAGCTCAGCAACAACAATAAAACAGCAGAACGGAGACGTCCTTTGGATGAATTCAACAATGGAGTTGTGATGACAAACCGCCCCCTGCGTGATAATGAGATGTTTGAGGTGAGACATGAATGTTCTTTGATTCAGAAAGGCAGTTTATGGTTACACCTCTTAACAATAATGTTTGCTTCTCTTGATTCTGGTAAGAATATTGATGATATTCTTCATGTTTCACTGTTGCAGTCATCCATATTTGGGTTATCTGCCTGCAGGTAGCCCTCAGCCGGTCTGAATACCAGAATCTTCGGATTTCTGCGTCAGATGCTGCCGCTTCTTTGACGTCAGGTCATAAGGGGTATAAAACATGCAGCCGATGCCAGTACATCAGTCGTTCTTGCCGTGCAGTGCCCGAAGCAGAAGCAGTTCGCAAGTGCCGGTCAGCTGACTCCAGAAATTTTCATTTTCGAGTTTCAGACCCGAAGTCTTCAAAAAAAGCTAAGTACCCCGTTGGGGATCCTTTTTCTTGCTCTAACTGATGTCTGTAAAAGTTAACAATTGTCTTACCTGGGGAAAGCAAATACCTCATAGATTTTTTCATTCTTACTGCATCCCCTGCTTAGGCCCAGACCACGACATCCCTCATTGTCAGTTTTGTTCCTTATTCAATGCCCAAACTATCCATCGTTGGGCTATTTTTGCAGCTAATTATTTTCGCACTCGTTCTGTGTACTCCGAAATGGCTTCATCAAGCCTTCCGACTACCGATCTTCTGAAAAAAACATAAGGATAAAACAGACACAGACCGCATAGGTCCAAAACTGCCGATGACGCTTCCGTTAAGCTAGTCGCCATTCCGCCAGTACTCAGTGAGGTGCTTTTGCAGCCCCTGATACCCGCTACTTCTGATTCGCAGGCCTCTACTGAGACCCATTCGGAGTCCGGTATGCCGTGAGATGATGCTTCGACTATGAAACCTTGGGATGTCTCTACCTTGGATGGGTCCGGAGTCGCTGTGCAGGCACCGGCTTCTGAGGATGTATTCAGGCCTACAGACATTCATATTAAACCGACGCCATCATTTTCATCCAGGCCTAAAACTCGCACCACGCCTAGAAAACCGACGACCAAACCGCAGGCCCAGGCCCATATGTCTAAAAAAACAAATGCTTAGAATGGCTGAAGACCTCATTACCTTGATTAGGGGGAAGCCAGCCTTCCCCCTCTAAAGAGACCTAGAGCTGAGTTTCCTTCTGATTCTTCTGATCAGGAATCTGATTTTTCTGCTCCTTCTGATTACCAGGATTTACCCTCATCTACTTATGAGGATTCTGATGCAGAGGATTCCATTCCCTCTGCTTCCCCTCCAGAAGATTTTTCTTTCAGTGAAACCTTGCACACTCTTAGGGAGCATTTCCGCTGGGAAAGCCAGGATTACTCTTGACTCCAAAAAGAGGCTTAGGAAATTCTTACTCCTACCTCAACACAGGCCTTTAGCTATCCCTCCTGTTCTGGACATTACAGATGATGCTTTCTTGGAATCTAGCCTTTCCCCAAACACTTTACCTCCAGCTCCCAGAAGACCTGACAGGTATTACAGAGTACCTGACTCTCATAAGTTCCTCTTCAAGAATCCTTCTGCGGATCCAGAGACCATTTCCCAAGGACCAAAAGGCATTAAGGCTACTGCTGCAAAAAGTCCTACCCCTTCTGAGAGAGATTCTAGAGCCTTAGATAAATGGGGTAAGAAGGTATACACTTCTGCTACTTTGGCCATCAGGTATTTAAATTGCCAGTTTCATATGTTAAAGTATCAGCAGCATGTTATGGGGCTACTTAAACAGAAGATGATGTTGATTCTTGACTGTACTGAGCACAAAGAATTACAGGATTTAATGCATTCTGCAGAACAAGTTGATAAACATACTTTGCAATGTGGTTTTGACGCTTTAAAAGCATCTTGCAGGGCTGCTGTCATTGGGTCTGTACTTAGAAGGCATGCTTGGCTTAAGGAACAAAACTTGCCAGATCATGTAAAAGCTAAATTAATGGATGCTCCCTTAAACCAAGACCACCTTTTTGGCAACAAAGCAGAAGACGTCCTCAAAAGGATGGAGGAAAAAGCTAAATCTATGCAAACTGTTAAAGATTTCCTACAAGTACAGTCTCCAAGATTCAGTAGGCATTGGCCTTCTAAGAACTGGTCCTTTCCAGTCCCTACTAGGCCTTTTCAGTCCAAACCCAGGAACAGCAGACCACCTAGGCTACAGTCTCCGGCTTCGCACAAACCTAAGCAGTGGGGGGCTCCACTTCCAAAGCAGGGAGTAGTAAGCCACCCCCCCCCCCACGGAAAAATGGCACAATGACTTAACCTTAACCCTTCCAAGCCCTGCTCTACTACCTGCTCCCTTAGGAGGAAAGCTCGCCCTGCATGCAAAAAACTGGGAACTCATTACCCAGGACAATTGGGTTTTGAGCATAGTTTCCGAAGGATACAGATTCCACTTCCACACCCTACCAACACCAAATGGTTGGCCAGACCTATCCCCAAATCAATGGGCGGAGGCTCAACAGCAGGTTCTCTCTCTCCTCAATATCAGGGCTATTCAGCCTGTCCCAGCAGAACAAAGGGGACAAGGCTTTTATTCCAGACTTTTTCTGGTACCCAGAAAAGGCAATTCCTGGCGTCCTGTCCTGGACCTCTCTATTCTCAACACCTTTCTGGTAGTTCCAAAATTCAAAATGCTAACTCTGCAACAGCTTCTTCCCATGCTAGCCAAGGATGCCTGGCTGGCAACCCTAGACTTAAAGGAAGCTTACCTGCACATCCCAATAAGGGAATCTTGCAGGAAATACCTATGCTTCAGGGCAGGCTCCATGCACTATCAGTTCTCTGCACTTCCCTTTGGCTTATCCACTGTGCCCAGGGTATTCACAAAGTGCCTAGCTCCAGCCATTGTATTTCGCAGGCAGAGAAATATTCAAATTTACCCATATTTGGACAATTGTCTGATTCAGGCAGAAAGCCAGGACTTGCTATTACAACACCTGGCATTCGTAAAGAAACTTCTAACCTCACTGGGGTACACCATCAATGAAAAGAAATCTCACCTAGTACCCTGCCAACAGATTGTATTCCTGGGAGCAAGCTTGAACACAACTTCCCAGATGGCATTCCTCACTCCAGAGAAACAGGTTTACTTGACAACCTACTTCAAACTATTGGCCACAAATCCCCAGCTATCTGCAAGGAAAATACTGCAAGCCCTGGGGTTCATGGCCTCTTGCATTTTATTAATTCCATATGCAGGACTGCATATGAGGAAACTCCAATGGTATCTAAAAAGCCTATGGTGTCAACATTCTCAGGACCTGGAAACAATGATTTCTGTCATTTCTTATATCAAGACAGAGTTTCTTTGGTGGGCAGAGGCCTGCTACCACAACAAGAGACTCCCTTTCACTCTGCCCCCTTCTGCCCAAACCCTAACAACAGACGCATCAGATTATGCATGGGGTGGGTTACATGACAGGGGCAGTGCATTCAGGGCAAATGGAACCCGAGACAGATGCACCTGCATATCAATCAAAAATAAATGTTAGCTGTACAGAGTGCTCTGACAACCTTCAAAGACCGTATTCTTCCAGGACAACTATTGGTAAAGACAGACAACACCACAGTTATGTGGTATATAAAGAAGCAGGGGGGAACCCACTCGTGCCCTCTCCGCAGACTAGCTATGGCTCTGTGGAACACAGCCTTGAGCTACCAAGTACACCTGCAAGCTCAGTTCCTGCCAGGCATACTAAATTCACTGGCAGACGACTTAAGCAGAAACCTCATGGACCCACACAAATGGAAATTAGAAGCCAAAATATTCAACCGCTTGAAGAACAAATGGGGGACTCCAGAGATAGACCTATTTGCCTCCCCTCAGAACTACCAATTGAACAAATTCTGCACAAGAACTACCCACAGCCAAGCTTGGAAAGTGGATGCCTTGTCCTTTACTTGGGAAAGCCTCTCAGTTTATGCCTTTTCCCCTCTGTCTCTCCTCTCGAAGGTTCTACTAAAGATCAAACAGGACAAGCCAAGGACAATACTGATTGCACCAGACTGGCCACGCCAGCACTGGTACCCCCTCTTGCACAGTATGGCACTGCTGCAACCATGGCACCTGCGTCAGACCCCTTCCCTGCTGTCCCAGCAGGCGGGCCAGATTCTGCACACTCTGCACCCTCAGCTTCAAACCCTGAACCTTGCAGCCTGGCTAATTCCTTGAGCTCTCCCTTAGCATCCCTCAGTAAGCAGGTACTGGATGTCATTCTGGAGGCAAGGAGGCCTAGTACTAGAAAATCCTATGCTGAAAAGTGGAAAAGATACTGTTCCTGGAGCCTGGCTCAGGGGGTGGGCACAACGGTGACCAGCTTACCTCAGATTCTACAGTACTTAACAGAAATGCTCCACAGGGGCCTATCCTTTTCGTCAATTAAAATTCATGCCTCTGCCATTTCAGCACATTATAATACAGAGCCACCCCTTTTCTCTCACCCCTTGCTAAAGCAATTCCTTAGAGGGGCCAAAAATTAAGACCCCCCAGGAGAGCTCCCAATCCTGCCTGGGACGTTAACTTTTTGTATTGGAAAAGCTCACTGTTCCCCCCCCCTTTGAACCAGCGGCTACAGCTGAGTTGAAATTCCTTTCTTGGAAAACAGCCTTCCTTCTAGCCATCACTTCAGCAAGAAGACTGTATGAATTACAGACCCTCATGGAAATGGAACCCTTCATTATCTTCCATGCGGACAGGGTTTCCCTCAGGACTAACCCTTCCTTTATGCCCAAGGTGGTGTCTTCTGTGGCCCTAAATCAGTCCATTCATTTGCCAACGTTTTTCCCTAATCCGCAAAACAAAGGGGAACGAGTACTGTACTCTCTGGACGTGCACAGACAACTTAGATTCTATTTGGACAGGACTAAGCCTACCAGAAAATTTGAGCAGCTGCTAGTTAGCTTTGCTGCAGGGGCAGAGGGGAAGGCCATTTCAAAGCAAGCCATTTCCAAATGGATAGCCCATTGCATTCATTTCTGCTACAAGCACCTTGGAAAACCTTACCCCACAGGGGATAAGATCACATTCCACCAGGGCTGCATCTACCTCTGCGGCATTTCTCAGAGGGGTCCCTACCAGGGACATCCTAGAAGCTGCTACCTGGTGCTCTGTACATACCTTCACCAAGCATTACCACTTGCCTATCTTTTCTAAATCCAGAGATGGATTTGCCACTGCAGTCTTGCAGGGATTAATAGCTGGCCCTAATGCTCTTTAACTTCCTTCTCCCTTCCTTAGCTTTGGGAATTAACCCAAATGTGATTATTGCAACAGTGAAACACGAAGAACATAGTACAATTGTGTACACAATGTAGATGTTCGAGTGTATTCACTGTTGTAGTCCTGGTTACCCTCCCTCCAGCCCCCTGACTTCTCTTGGCTGTACCTCTTCTTATGGTTGGTATGTCTATTTTTTCTTGTGTATTTGCTTTTTGATGGGGGTTTTACCATACCATTTAATTGCTTCCTATTATGGGGGCACCTGACATCTGAGGCAAGAAAAACTGATGTAATGGCATCGGCTGCATGTTTTATACCCCTGACGACCTGACGTCAAGGAAGAAGCGACAGCATCCAACGCAGAAATCCGAAGACTCTGGTATACATGCCGGCTGAGGGCTACCTGCAGGCAGATAACCTAAATGTGATGACTGCAACAGTGAATACACTTGAACATCTACATTTATGGTGTGTACACAACTGTACTTTCCTTATAAGTAAGCATTTGAGTTTGATGTTCCCATAGTTGCAGTAAAAATGGCATGTTAGAGCAGTGTGGCTGTGATGCTTCTGCCTGTTTGTTTTGCTTGGCAGTACCATTGTCACTCCGTCACTGACATTGTGGCATATGGCAGTATTGTATCAGACATTGTTTATGATTCGGAGATTCTTTGTGTGTATGATCATGTTTTAGAATAGCACCATGGATGCAATAATCCAAATTTTCATTATGGATATGGAGATGGTTTGGATATTCACAGTAAAAGTAACAATATGGTGGGCAGTAAAGGGGACTTCAGTAAATAAATGCTTGTAAAAAAGACAGTGCAGCTGGTATGAGAAGGCCATACTGAATTAACATCAGGATTCCTGCAGTTAGTTTTTTTGGAACCTGAAATTCTTCCCAGGTTACCAATTCCCTCTCTTATTTTTATCTGTAAATTTCTGTGAATAGACTTTCCTGCATACATCTTATTTACCATGTGTTAGTTGCATCTGAGAAATAGCCCCAGATATGTTTTACAAAATTGTTTTTGTTTAATATGTATTTTTTCCAGCTGTTAAACTTTACAAGATTTGTTCAGTTTTCTTCATTGGCCCTAACAGTCATGACATGTTGGAGATGATCTCTCAGATGCTCAGGTTCATTGTTGCCTTAACTTTGGGGCCATAGCCTTTGACAGTGACAACTTCGATGTTGATCTTGCCATTGATGTTGATTTGTTGATACTACTAATACTAGCATGCTGTTTGGCATCTCTGATGAGCTCAGTGCTGATTCTTGTTAGAGCTGATGCCTATTGCAATGGCAGTCTGCTTTCAGGCCTCTGTAGTTGATGGATTTACCAACCTTGATGTCAGAGGTCAGCCTCTCAAAGTTAAGATCAATGCTGAACTTGAAAGTGTGTTTACTAGCCTTGGTTGGAATTTGGCCTTGGCAGTTCGGGCTGTGCCATTCATGTTGAACATTGTACTGGCACTGATGTTTATAATGTTAGTGTACACAGTTCTGCATTTTCCATCCTGTATATCTGTACCCATTATTACATTGACTTTAAACCAGCATGCAGGTTTGTCTTTGAATGGACCTCTAACTTCCAGCATAGCATATCTGGATCTCTTCAAGTTATATCATCTTCGGGGAAAAAAGGCTCTGCAGAAGGCTTTCAGGTCTCTTAGAGGTCTTATGGAGTAGTCCATCCAGTAGGTAAAGTATTAAAGCAGGCAAGGAAGACTGCATGGGAATACTCTGTGGCACCTGTACTAAGGAGACTAGACAAGATACTCTGACTTTCCAAGTACTGGACTTATTGTACCAAGACTCTTGTTTCTATTTTGACTGTTTTGACTGTATCTGCCCTTAAAAAGGCTGTGATCCAACAGAACCCTGAAGTCCACCCCCAGGTAAAGAAAATCAAATTCATTGGAGTTAGCAGATGAGATGCAGTTGCCTGATGATTTGCTTAATGGGCAGTTGAAGCAAAGATTACAGTCTCATTTGGCATATGTGTCTTCCAAATCCAGTGTCCCAGTGAGGATAGATTACAACTCGACTAAAGGTTCAGCCTAGGCAGCAGGTGTGCTGGCATTGCCTTGTATTTTAACTCCTGGCTCTAGTTGACAGATTTCTTTTAGGACTGTAAGGCAACTATTACAGATGCACCCCTTTGATGGAGCCACTGTTTTAGAACCCAGTGTTCAGAAGCATCTGGATACCATGGTAAGAGAAGGAATGACCCTTTGAGCTGTTGATGTATGATTTCAGACTACATAATGGAGGTTTCATCTACTCCAGTTTAGCTGTTACCAGTAGCACATTAATCAGAGGTCTCAAATAAACCAAAGCTACGAAAGTAACTTTCAGAATGATTGCAGCTGGTGGTAGGAATAATTGTAAAAACAGGGTAACAGCAATTTGCCTTCAGGGGATAACATTAGAATGTTTGAGGGACTGCCAAGATGGCTGCACATTGAGTAACAGCTTAAATGTTCATCGTGTTACCCTGCTGCAGTCATCACACTTGGGTTATCCTGCCGTCAGGCGGTCCTGCAGTCGGCCCGAATTCCAAAGTCTTGGTCCGGCATTGGTTGCTGTCTCTTCTTCCCTGACTTCAGTGTGCCAGGGGTATATAAGAGGCATCCGACGCCATTTTCTTCAGTCTTTCTTGCCGCGCGGTGCCCGAAGTAGAAGCAGTTCGCAAGTGCCGGTCGGCCGACACCTGAGATTTTCGATTCGAATTTCAGTCCGAAGTCTTCAATAAAGTTAAGTACCCCTTTGGGGAACCTTTTCTTGCCTCAGTCCGATGTCAGAAAAAGTTAACAATTGCATTTCTTGTGGGAAGCAAATACCTCATAAGGACTTCCATTCTTATTGTATTCCTTGCCTAGGCCCAGATCACGACGTCACAGGTTGTCGGTTTTGTGCTAGGTTTAATAAACGAACCATCAAACGCCGTTTTGACTTCGCACGCCATTACTTTGGTAGGAAATTTAATTATATCATGCCGTCAGAGCAGCCGACGACCGGCATGCATAAAAAACGCAAGGATAAGGACAGGCAGCCTAGGAACAAGCCAGACTCCGAGGTCTCTGCTGGGCCTGTCGCCGGTTCTCCGGTTTTCAGTGAGGCACCTACGCAGCCCCTGACTACCGCAGAATTGGAACCCCAGACAGCTGTGGATTCTCAAGCGGAGTCTACTAGGCCGACGCAGCCTTCTTCATTGGGCCCTTCCGACACCAGAGCCGAAGGAGACCCCGGTGCAGTGGAAACACCTTCGGTTGCAGAAGGTGTCTTCAGACCGACTACACTCACCGTTAAATCTTATGCTAAGCCTAAAACTCCTTTAAAACCAAAAAATGCTGTACATCAGTCTACAATTCAAGGCCCCATGCCTAAGAAACAGATGCTTAAGATGGCTGAAGATTTGATTACCCTAATCAGGGGTCCCATCCCCCTCCAGATAAAAGACCAAGACAAGAGGAGGATTATGCTTCCTCTGACCAGGTTTCAATTTCCTCAGATTCTTCTGAGGAACAGGATTACACCTTTCCCCCTTATGAAGACTCTGATGCTGAAGAGTCTATTCCCTCAGCATCTCCCCCTGAGGACTACTCCTTTGGGGAAACTTTACATACCATGAGGGAACATTTCCACTGGGAAGGCCAGGACTACTCTGATTCTAAGAAAAGACTCCGAGAGTTCCTTTTACTACCCCAGCACAGACCACTTGCTATCCCTCCAGTTTTAGATATTGTGGATGATGTTTACTTGGAATCTAGTCTAAATCCAGACTCTCTTCCTCCTGCTCCAGCCAAACCAGACAGATACTACAGAGTACCTGACTCACACAGATTCCTTTATAAAAGCCCTGTGGCTGACCCAGGAACAATTTCCCAGGGTCCAAAGGGGGCTAAAGCTTCTATGGCTAAAATTCCTGTGCCCTCTGAAAGGGATTCCAGAGCCCTAGATCGATGGGGAAAGAAAATATACACATCAGAAACTCTGGCTATGAGAGCATTAAATTGTCAGATTCACATGCTGAAATATCAGCAATTCCCAATGTCGCAATTAAAACAAAAAATGAGCACACGTTCTGAACAGTCTGAATTCAAGGAAATGCAGGATCTGTTGCATGCAGCTGAACAGGTGGGCAAACATACTTTACAATGTGGATTTGATTCATTGGAAGCTTCCTGTAGAGCAGCTGTTACTGGGTCTGTCATACGTAAACATGCTTGATTAAAAGAACAAACTCTACCTGATCATGTTAAAGCAAAATTATTGGATGCACCTTTACAGCAGGATGTATTATTTGGTGTCAAAGCAGAAGAGGTTTTAAAGAAAATGGAGGATAAGGCAAAGTCTATGCAGATGGTCAAGGATTTTTTTACAGGTACAACCCCCTTGTTTCAGCAGAAATTGGCCAACAAAAACTGGTCCTTTCCAGCTTCTGACAGATCACAGAGGGGCAAATACAGACGCCCAAGGGGCAGAGGTCAGTCACAAGGCCCTTGCACACCTCGCCAATGGGGTACTGCTACCCAGAAAGGAGAAGAAGACCGGCCCCAAGCTAGCAGAAGACTAACACACTGACTCAATCCTCAAACTACCAAGCAAATCTCTCCTGGCAGCTCCCTTGGGAGGAAAATTAGCATTTTTTGCAGACAACTGGCACATCATCACAAAAGACAAATGGGTCCTAAACATTGTCTCACAAGGATACAGATTCCACTTTCATACCTTGCCAAGGATAAAAGGAATGCCAAACCTGCCACCAAATTCAATGGGCAGAGGCACAAAAACAAATTACAGCTCTCATGGACATGAGAGCCATTCAACAGGTACCTACACAGGAGCAAGGACAAGGATTTTACTCAAGACTCTTTCTAGTGCCAAGAAAAGACAAAGCATGGAGTCCCATTCTGGATCTTTCAGTTCTGAACACCTATCTGCAAGTACCAAAATTCAAGATGCTAACACTATAGCAGCTTCTTCCCATGCTGGGCAAGAATGCTTGGCTAGTAACGTTGCACCTCAAGGAGGCATACCTGCATATCCCTATCAGACAAAATTGCAGAAGATACCTCCGCTTCATTGCAGGTTCAATGCATTATCAATTCTCTGCACTGCCCTTTGGCTTATCTACTGCACCCAGGGTCTTCACAAAATGCCTGGCACCAGTAATTGCATACTGCAGACAAAGAGGAATTCAAATATACCCGTACCTGGACGGATGACTGCCTTCTTCAAGCAGAAAACAAGGACATTCTTTTAAAGCATCTGGCATTTGTCAAACATCTTCTAAGTTGCCTAGGGTACACAGTAAACGAAAAGAAATCAAAACTAGTGCCCTCACAAAACATAATATTCCTGGGTGCCAGCTTGAATACAACAGCCCAGATGGCTTACCTCACGCCAGACAAGCAACAACAGCTGACTCAATATTTCAAAATAATGGCAACAAAGACCCAGCTCCCTGCAAGAAAAATTCTGCAGGCCTTGGGATTCATGGCATCTTGCATACTACCAATACCATTTGCAAAACTGCATATGAGGAAATTACAATGGTACCTGAAAAGTGTATGGACTCAGCACAGCCACAGCTTGGAAACAATGATACCACTCATTCCCTGCCTTCAACAGGAGTTTCTATGGTGGGCACAGGCATGTCACCTCAACAAGGGTCAGCCTTTCACCTTACTCACAGCCAGGCAAACTATGACAACAGATGCATCGGACTATGCCTGGGGAGCACACATGGTAGGACAGTGCATTCAGGGCAAATGGACTACAGATCAAAGGCATCTGCATATCAATCAAAAAGAAATGCTAGCAGTACAGAATGCCCTAACAGCTTTCAAGGACCTCTTACACCCAGGACAACTAATAATAAAGAAGGACAATACCACAGTAATGTGGTACATAAACAAGCAAGGGGGCACACATTCCTACCCTCTATGCAGGCGAGCAATGACCTTGTGGAACATGGCACTGTCTTACCAGGTTCAATTACAAGCACAATTCCTGCCAGGAAAGAAAAACACATTGGCAGACTACCTAAGCAGAAACATCATGGATCCACACGAGTGGAAACTAGATCCACAAGTATTTGCAATGATAGCTCAAAAATGGGGACACCCAGACATAGATCTGTTTGCCAGCCCCCAAAACTACCAACTTCAAAAATTTTTCACAAGGACATTCCATCCACAAGCTTGGAAAGTGGACGCCCTCTCATTCAGTTGGAAAACATTAACAGTGTATGCCTTTCCTCCACTACCTCTTCTAGCAAAGGTACTGCTGAAAGTCAGATTAGAGAGGCCACAAATAATATTCATTGCACCAGACTGGCCACGCCAGCATTGGTATCCAGTTCTAAGGAACATGGCCCACGGCCCACCATGGATTTTACCACAAATTCCTCACCTGCTCACCCAGCGAGACAATCAGATTCTACACAGCCAGCTCAAGACTTTAAACCTGGCTGCATGGCAAATTACCTAAACAACCAGCCAACACCTCTATCCAAGGCTGTTATGGATGTCATTCTAGAGGCCAGGAGGCCCAGCACCAGGAAAACCTATTCAGACAAATGGAAAAGATTTTGCGCCTGGAACTAAAGGCCACAATCCCCTTGATCCAAACATTCCTCAGATTTTACAATATTTAACTGAGATGTTGCACAAAGGACTTTCATTTTCATCTATTAAGATCCACGCCTCAGCAATTTCAGCTCATTACAACACGGATCCTCCTTTATTCTCACATCCACTCCTAAGACAGTACCTCAGAGGGGCTAAAAACATAAGACCGCCCAGGAGAGCACCAGCACCTACTTGGGATCTGAACTTTGTTCTGGGAAAAGCTTACACTGCCGTCTTTTGAACCAGCTTTTTCAGCTGATTTTAAAATTTCTTTCATGGAAATCTGCCCTGCTGCTAGCAATAACTTCAGCTAGAAGAGTCTCAGAGCTACAGGCACTAATGGCAGTGGAGTCTTTCCTCACTTTTTGTCAAGACAGAGTATCTCTACGAACTAACCCTTCCTTCATGCCAAAGGTGGTATCCAGTGTGGCCCTAAACCAAACCATTCATTTGCCCACCTTTTTCCCAAATCCCCAGAACAAAGGAGAAAGACTCCTGCACTCTTTGGACATTCACAGGCAATTACGTTACTACTTGGATAAAACTAAGGCTTTCAGAAAATCTGACCAGCTCTTTGTAGCCTATGCAGCAGGATCACAAGGAAAAGCTATCTCAAAACAGGCCATTTTTAAATGGATAGGGCATTGCATACGTTTCTGCCACACGCATCATGAGAAACCAGTACCTGCTAACATTAGGTCCCACTCCACCAGGGCTACAGCTACATCAGCAGCCTTTCTCAGGGGAGTGCCAACCAAGGATATTCTGGAAGCTGCAACCTGGAGTTCAGTGCACACCTTCACCAAACACCATCACTTTACCTCTATATTCTAAGACTAGAGCTGGTTTTGCCACTGCAGTTTTGCAGGGCCTACTAGCTTCTTCTAACCCTGTTTAACTCCACCACCCATCCTTAGCTTTGGGATTCAACCCAAGTGTGATGACTGCAGCAGGGTAACACGATGAACATAGTACAGTTTTGTACCTGCCATAAATGTAGATGTTCGAGTGTTCACCCTGCTGCAGTCCAGGTTACCCTCCCTCCATCCCCTCTGAACTAGCTGAACTGATCTATACCACTCTATCCTATACAACCTCTGTGGTGTATTTGCTTGTGCCTGAAGGTATTGTTTTATTTTTATATAGCTAGCTATATATATTGCCTACCTATTGGGGGCACCTGACATCTGGGGCAAGAAAAACTGAAGAAAATGGCGTCGGATGCTTCTTATATACCCCTGGCGCACTGACGTCAGGGAAGAAGTGACAGCAACCGACGCCGGACCAAGACTTTGGAATTCGGGCCGACTGCGGGACCGCCTGACAGCAGGATAACCCAAGTGTGATGACTGCAGCAGGGTGAACACTTGAACAGCTACATTTATGGTAGGTACAAAACTGTACTTTCTTTCTTTCCCATTCTGAAAAGAGAAACTTAGCAGAAAAAGCCAGTGGACCTAGATTTCATGGCAAATTTCAGTAACTGACTAGTAAGTGCACTGTCTAGATGAGATGCCAGGAAGAATGAAATAAAAAGGACCTGGAAGAAAATCAGCTACAAAAGTTGAGGAAAAACAGACTGGGAAAAGTACTGCAGCTGTTCAGAAGGAAGCAGTATAAACATGACTTCTAGTTCTAGCAAACTGGCATTTGCATTCCCTGATAAAATCATAAGGTTGATTAGGAGGATATTTGAGGGATCGGTGGTGAAAATTAAAGTGGGAGGGGTAATCTCTGATAATTTCTGCTTGAGCAGAGGAACCAGGCAGGGGTGTCCTATTTCCCCTTTATTTGCATTATATTTAGAACCATTGGCAAAGAAAATAAGGGACTCAGAAATTCAAGGATATAATTGATATGGCAGTCAAGAAAAGCTGGCTCTGTTTGTAGATTACATTACTTTATACTTGACAAAACCAGAAAGAGACATTACAGTGTTGTGGAATATACTGAGACAGTTTCAGACATTTTCGGGATACAAAATGAATGAAGCAAAAACCGAAGCAATAGAGGTAAATGATGTACTCACATACAAACTGGATCAGCAATATCCATGTTTATGGGAACGTGATAAAATGAAGTGTTTAGGAGTATGGATTAAAAATTATACTGGTGTGGCAGCTAAGGATATGTGGGAAGAGACTACACAAAAGATATTACAAAAACTGAGAAAATGGAACCTTTGTTATATGGATATTGATAGTAAGATTCAAGCAGTTAAAAAGTGTTTAATCCCTTTAGTCTTATACACTGGTTGGGCATATTTTTATCAAACAGAGGAGAAGTTGTGGATAGCAATTAATAAAGATCTGAAGGAATTTATCTCTGAGGTGAAGATGGCAGTAGTCAAGTGGGATAAGCTTATTCATCCTGTAGAACAGGGCAGATTGGGGTTACCCGAATTGAAGGGGTATTTCAGAGCAACACAGTTAAGTCTCCTATACATAGCAGAAGCAGAAACCTGTAATTCAGAGTGGAAAGAGATGATGATGAAATGGGGAGTGGGGGCTGAAGTAACAGGGAGAGAATGAGATTTTGGGTACAGACCTTTAAGGAGAACAAAAATAATCATACAGAATATTATATTCATGAAGTAACAGAAGGTCTTCCAAGAACTAAGCCAACACAGGACTGGAGAAAGGAGATTCTGCCGATAGGGATGACTGCAATTAGGGGTACAGACAGTAGGCAAGAGGGGGTAGGAATGTATTGGAGAAAACTGGCAAAGGAACCCTAAGGTACTGGGATCAAATGACTAGAGCGTGAAAGGTAATAGAATGGGAAGATGTCAAGAACTTATTTGGACTGCAGGCTGAAGATTACCTTCCATAGCAAGGACTGATATCAGAGTATAGCCAACGAGAAAGAATTAGGGGGGTCCAAAATGAAACACCAGCACTGGTAGAGTTTTTAGTAGAATCTAGAACAAAAGTTGCCATTAAGAAAGGAAAATTAGTAGAGCATATAAAATATTGCATAATAACTATAAAAATCAGTCAGAGGAGGTTAAGAAGGACTGGGAAGAGAGATTACATAAGCAATTCAGAAAGAAACAATGGGGGATATATGTATGTCTCCCAAATATGCAATAAAATCTAGAAGATTTCAGATCTTTGCTTGGAAGTGCTTACATAGATATTTTTATACCCCAAGCAGACTTTAAGTAATTTTTCCTCAGGTAGACAGCAAACGTTGGAGGTGTGATGAGGCAGAAAGAGGTACCTGAACATATTTTCCGGGAGTGTAATGAGTTGGTAGACTTTAAAGATTCCCTGCACACTGCTGTGTCAGAGATGCTGGATGAGCAAGTTGGAGTGATAAGAGAAATGGTTTGTTTGAGCTATGATACAGACTTGCCTAGACATAGGCCTTGTTGAGTGTAATTATGATGCCTGCCAAAAAAGCAGTTACTAGAAAATGGAAATCAAAGTCTAAACTAACTTTACTAGAAGTAGTGAAGATAGTAACTGAGTTAAATCAACTGGAACTGGGATCTTTAGAAAAGGGTAGGAACAAATTAAGTTAAAAATGAGAACTGTGAGATCAGTACATGCAGAGGAGGAATGAGGTTTAAAAGAAGGCAAGATTTTGAATAAGCTATTTAATGGTTGACTGACAATGACTGGATATGTTAAAATTTATGTATGATGTTTGCAGCTACAGTTGTGACGCACGGTTTGGAATGTATAATTTTTGCAACTGAGATTGTGTTGCTATGGTTTACAGTCCTTTATATAAATGTAACAAGGCATATGTTATATATGATAATTTAATAAAGATGTTTTTGCTTAAAAAAAAAAAAAAAAAAAAAAAAAAGAATGCTTGAGCCCTTGCCTGACTGGCCTTTTCTGTTGAGGGTTGAGTGTCCCTCGACTTGCAGGTGTGGCAGGCCATGGATAAGGACAGCAGTATTCAAAGACTACACAGTTCTACTTTCTGCACATTCCCTAATCTTACTCTCTCCCCTTGCCAGACATCCTACCCTCATCAAGTGTGCATCAAGAAAACCGTCTAAAACCTTTTCCCGAAAAGAGCCATCTAGGAGTAGTCACCAGACAGGATTAGGATATTACTCCCAAGTTTTTTTGATATCCATTAAGACAAAAGACATTGGGTCTCTGTTAAATTTGAACAGCCTAAATTAATTGGCTTCAAAAGAAGCCTTTTTGATGTGCACAGCACAGTCCATCATTTCCTTTCTATCAGAAGGAGAATGGATGTGATTTTCAAGACACCTATCAATTCATCGAGATTTCCAAGGAATCCAGGTTTTCTTGCTTCTGGGTAGAAGCCGGCCATTACTGTTTCAAGACTGTGCCATTTAGTCTGACCTCAAGTTCCATGGAATTCACCAAATATAGGTTCATAGCTGCAGTGAACCACAGATTGCAAGGAGTGAATGTGTTTGTTTTCCTGACAGGACGATTGGCTCATGGCCACTTTCTCACTGAAGAGGTTGATGTTTGTGCAGGAGTCAGTACTTAGCCTATTTCAGTCCATGGAGAAGACTGTAAACCATGCAAAGTCCCAGGTGGAACCTTTTCAAATGTTGACATTGATAGGCTGTACCCTAAACACAGTATCATGAAGGGCTTTTTACCCACTGACAACATTTTTCTGTTACGAGGATAATCCCATAAATTTTACAGTCCCCGCATGCAACAGCATTTCTTAATTTTCAACCTTTGAAGCTGATGGTAGTGACAAGCTTTGTGGCTCCCTTTGCAATGTATTTTTTTGCAAGTTCTTCAGTGGGCTGAAGATTCAGTGGTCCTAACATGTTCATCTCATGTGGCTGCAAGTAAAAATTGTTAGTGTATGCATATCAAATCTCATATGGTGGCTGTACACACTAGTGCTTTTGTTGCAGTCACATCCAGAATTCACTACTGTAGTGGTTGTCGCCACTACAGTAAGGGGCCATGGTCAGTTGAAGACTGACCAAGGTGTATGGTCACAGTCAGAGGCCAGTTTGCAAATTAGTGCTTTGGAGTTGAAGGCAGTCCTCAACACTGGAGGCCTTTGAGGACTCTCTCTTCCACAGGGTGTAATGACCATTCACACTGATAATATGGCAGTGCTTTGATATACCCTCTAAAGGGGGGGGGGTCAAACTCCTGCATTTTCTGTCTTGACACAGTAAAGGCATGAGATTGGGCTGTGTCAGCAAACTGATTTCTGACTACTAGACACATTCTGGGTAGGCTGTTCTGTAAGGGAAAGTTTCGGTAACTGATTACTGATGCACAATGATTGGTTCATCAGAGGCATGGAATCTGTTCCACCACTGGGGAAAGCCTTGTTGCAACTTGATTACATTCTCATCCAGCACCAAATGCAGCAACTTTTTTCTCCTTATCCCTTCACTGGGAGAATGTCCCAGAAATGCTGCCATACAAAATTTGCCTCAGGACTTCATTACATTTTTTCGCTATTTCCCATTATTCCGAAATTCAGAAAGCCAGAAGAAAAGTGGTTCAACAAACACATTCCCATAGTCCCATTCTGACTTTGTGCACCATTCAGGTTTAAATCTCCACTCTCTTCAGCCAACTGCATTGTTTCTCCAGTTCCACCAAAAACTCTTAAGTTATCCCTCTGGAGTACTCCCCATTCCTACCTTTGCTTAGAAGGTCATTGCTAAAAAGACATGCAGGACTAAGTGGACATGTTTTTCTGTTTGTGCTCCTCTAGAGGTTTGGATCATTATGGAGTTGCAGTACCAATAGTGTTAGATATCTTCCTCAGATATTGACACAGGACTCTGTTAGTTAGTTATTCTTGTGCAAAAGGGCATCTATCAGCTGTCTCCATGTGCCACCAGAACTCCAGTTCATTGCTCTTATCAACTTTAAAAATGTGGAAAGTTATATTTCTGATGAAATCATCACTAAAGGAATCTTGTTCCTCCATCTGAATCAACTCAGCTTCAGAGATGAAATTCTTGCTTTGGAAAATGCCCTTTATTGTGGCTATTACTTCAGCTAAAACAGCTTCAGAACTACAAAACTCGTTTGTAAATCCTCCATACCTCATGTCTCACTCAGAAATCCTTGCAAAAGGATCCTTCATTTGTTGCCTAAGGTAGTCACTGAGACAAATGTCAACCAGTCGAGTCACTTTTTTCTCTCAACTCTTCTAATAGAGACGTATATTTTTTTATATTGTATGGATGTCTATAGACAGTTAAGTTTTTATGCAGACAGAATCTGATCATGTGGAAAATATTTAGTTATCCATTTGTTTCTTTATAAAATAACTCTGCTCTAAAGTTTGTGAAGTGACCTAGACAAATGGATAACTGACCGCATAAAATTTGGTTATGATAAGTATAATAATACTTTGCTTCCTTAGCAGAAGGCATGATTAGCCATGGCTGTGTCTACCTTTCCAGCCTTTTTGTGCAGTGCAGCCTTAGGGTGGTAATTGTGTATCATCTACATGGCCTTCATTGAATACTCACAAGACGCTGTAAGCTGGATGCAGGCTCTTGATCTAGGATATTCTTTGTGACACTTATCAAAGATGTCGCCCTGGGTGGCTTTCCCATAGGAGCATAAGCTTGCAGTACTGATGTGCTGTTGAGGAGGATGAACTGCCTCATACTGGATGTGAAAGTTCTATATTTACCATAAAGAGAGATATGGCTGAGCAAATGCATCACCCTTCCTGTTCTGAATAACAGTTTATTATTTTAATTCACCTACTTCCTTTATTGGAGAATGACTCCAGCTCACATTGTGTGGTGTCATTGTACCATGGAAAAATGGAGAAGGGAAATAGAATACAGTATAATGGTAATGGGTTCTGAAGGAAGACGTGTACAAAAAAGTAAAAAAAAAAAAATGTTTGTTTTCTGGGTAAGTGCACTGATCCGTATTGACCAGTTTCAGGCTTAGTCCAGGAGGTGAAATACAAAATATTTCAAAAATGAAAAATACAGAGTAGTTCAGACTAATAGCATAAAAACTGTATGTATTTATATGTTTGTATGTGTGGGTGCGTGTGTATATATAAAACATACATTCTAGTGAACAAGCACAGTATAACGTGTAATGTACAACATATACATTAATGTCTAAAGTGAGTCAATCTTCAGTATATTTTGAAAGGGGAAAAGAGATTTGAATAGGAGATATGTCAGGTGTTAAGTCCTGTGATGAAGCAGGAACATTTGGCTTGGATAAAGAAGTGCTTTTTGAGTTGCATTCTGAATTTGGAATAAGTGTTTATTTCTTTTATGTCGATGGGGAGAGCTTGAAAAAGGGTAGGTACCTGAGTGGAGAAAGTATGTGCAGTGTTGTGGAGTTTGGTTTTAGGGTTTTGTATTGTGTTTTTGTAAAGATGTATGTTATAATTGCAGTAGTATTTTTATCATTGACAGTACAATATATGTATGCGAAAACAATGCGAATATGCAAGAATTTCTGCAAGTATTGTTGGAGATCTGAGTAAAGTGTATTGTCTATGAGATGGGATTGTGTTTCAGGCAGTCTGACATCAGGCAGTGGATTCAGATGTTCATTTTTTGTTTGTTTCAGATTCGGATTGATAAGCTGGTAGACAAATGGTCTGGATCCATTGAGATTGGAGTAACTACGCACAATCCTAATGACTTGGACTACCCAGCCACTATGACCAATTTGCGTTCAGGTGAGCCACCAAGACTGCCTGTGGTACAGGGTCCTGCCCTGCTGAATAAGTGCAAGTGCCGGAAGTGTTGTCTAGTTTGATTTCATTGTCCTAGAAGTCAACATATCTCGCTGTATGAGGAATAGTGAAAGCGTTATCTGTGCTCAGATGTATGGAAAACCTTGATATGTATCATAAACTTGAGGATCCACCCTAAATGTCAATACTGACCAAATTAACAGTGTTAAAAGTTATGCAGTGAAATTTCCAAGGGAAAGTTAAGACCCAGTGGCATGGCTTCATACATGTCACCTGTGATTTACATACATAAGTTTGCACTCTTAGGTTCATAGGTGTGTACTCGGCTGATGGCCCTGGAGCCTTTACAAGCCTAGCCCATAGAAGTGCCCTGGCATTGTGCTACCCGACATTAGTTCCTAGTGCCTCTATCAATTTGAGCCACTGGCGTGATCCCCTGGATGAACTTTCTGTTACCCAGCCACTCATCAAGATTTCTGTTGAAGAGGGACAGCGAGGTTCTCTGCTTGATATATATGGGAAATCTATTCCAGAGCATGGGCAGTCTGTGGGTGAGGATCCTGTCCCTCCAGCATGCTCTGTTGATTGTGGTAATGAGGTTGTGGTCTCTGGAGTGTGTGGTGCAGAGAGATTGGGATTTCTTTAGGTGTAGCATTTCTAACAGAGCTGGGTCAGACATAGCTTTGCAAGTCAAGCAGAGATCGCCTCTAAGTAGGCGATATGAGACGGAGAATAGCTGGAGTCTTTTGAGTCTGTCCGTGTAGGACATGTGTTTAATGCCTAGGATCCTCTTCATGAGGTACTTCTGTGGTCTCTCCAGCTGTTGCAGGTGTTTAGTGAGGCACATGTCAAATGGGACATTATACTCGATGACTGGTCTAATGAGGGAAGAGTAGAGAGCGACTGTGACCTCTTTCTTCCTGGATGCAAAACCCTTGGTAATGAGAGTTGCCACATAGATGCAAAACCCTTGGTAATGATATGTGCAACATAGAAGGACTTTTTGACCACAGTAGCAGTGTGGTGGTTGAAGGAGAGGTTGCTGTCAACCTGCGTCCCCAGATCTCTTATAACATGTTCAGTGGGCTCCCATCAATGTGGTAATTAGTGGAAACTGAGTTTTTACCAAAGGGGATGATGACGCATTTTTTGGCGTTAAGCTTAAGGCCATGGTTTCGACACCAGTCATTGGTCTCAGTGAGGCCTTTCTGTAGGATGTCTGAATCACTTGGGGAGTTAATAAGGTCTCCCAGCTTGCGGTCATCTGCGAACCTGGTCAGCCAGAGTCCCTTAGTACTGGCCTGGACTTCTGAGAGGTAGATGCTGAACATAGAGGACCCAGGACCGATCCCTGTGGGACTCCACTCATGATTGGTCGCAGTCTGACTTGGAGTCTGCTGCTTTCACACTGTGTGTTCTATCTGTGAGCCAATTTGCAACCTGCCTAGTGATATAGGGGTTGATGCCTAGTTTGGTGAGTTTATCAGTAATTCCTGAGTGAGGAATGGTATCAAAGACTTTGGCTAGATTGAGGTAGGCTGTATGCACTGCATTGCCTTCATCCACAGCCCTGGTGACTGACTCAGAGAAGTCAACCAGGTTTGGCAGGCATGATCTCCCTTTCACAAAGCCAGATTGCGTGGGGTCTAGAGTTTGGAGATTTCCTATGGCTTTGTTAATCAGGTCCATGAAGATGCGCTCCATAGCTTTACATATCAGACTTGTCAGGCTAATTAGGTGATAATTCCCAGGGTCTGTAGTCACTCCCCCTTTATGGGGAGGGACTGTAGCAGTGCGCCATTCGGTAGAGACAAAGCCTGAGGTGAGGCTGTGACTAAACAAGGGCACACAGATGTGGTGCCACTTCTCTTTGTAGTTCATGTAGAATACAGCTAGGGATTTTATCGGTTCCCATGGAAGCTGTATTCTTGGCCTTGGACAGTGCAGCTTTAACCTGTGTTGCAGTAATGCTGGGTGGCTGGAATTCTTCCGGTATTGTGATTGGTCCTGGGGGGGGGGTAAAGTTGGCACTAACTCTGTCGGGCAGTATGTTGGCAATATCTGTTGGCTCAGTATAGGAGGTACCATTGTGCAGTAACTCAGAGCATATCTGGGTATTGCGATGGAGGTTCTTGATAATAGCTATAGAAGGCTTTGTGATTGTTTTTAGTGTCTGCCACAATTTTGCCTTCATAATTGGCTTTAGAGGGTTTGATGAGGGATCTCAATTTGTTGAAGCTAATGAGGGAGCTTTTCCAGTCTTTGGACTTCACCTTTTTCTGCAACAGTTTCTTCCCTCTGTTGTAGAGTTTATTAATGGTAGGGGACCACAAAATTGGCTTCCTTTTTTTTTGAGGAGAGCGTCTTGGTTCTGTTGGGTATGGTGAGTTCCATGCATTTATGTACATGTTCGTGTATTGGTGTATGATTTGGCAGTCATGCAGCTATTTTCCATTGGCATGGGTGCTGTGAAGTTAGCCATCTCTGTTTTTAGGAGTCCAAAGTCAGCTTTGGAGAGGTTTTTCAATTTTGCAGAGGGAGTGGGTGAGATGTGGATTTTCATGGTGCTTAGTTTATGGTCGTATCTGACCAGGGAGGGATTGACTATTGGTGTAGAGCAATGGTCACCCATGTTAGTAATAACCAGCTCAAGAATGTTGCTTCCTCTAGTGGGGGATCAGTATGAGTTGGTCCAGGGTATTGGAATTGATGAATTCCAGGAAGCGTTGGGCCAGTGTATTGGTGCTTGAGTCGTTTTCCCAGTTGATGGAGGGGTAGTTGAAGTCTCCTAGTAAGAGATTGCTGGGTTGGAACTTGATAGATTCCAGGGTGCTTAGGAATGTGGAGTGAGAGTCTAGGTACATGTTTGGGGACCTATAGCAGGCTATGACCTGGATCGCCATCTTACCCAGTGTTAGTTATACCTGAAATCCCTAATAGGGAAGGCATCTCTGATCAGTACTAGCAAAAAGTTACGATCCCTCATAAAATCCTCCAAGGCCAGCTTCGAGAGAAAAATTGCACAGGACACCAAAGACAATCATAAGGCTTTTTTCAGTTATGTTAGAAACCTGGGATGCAACTCCCAGACTTGTTCTGAGTTGATTCTAAACGACAAAAAATACACTGAACCCACAGACATCGCCAATATCCTGGCAGACAGGTTCAGTGCAAACTTCTCCACCCCCTCCCCCCCAAAAGAGCAAGTATCTATCCCAGCAGAGGGCTGCCTCCCAAACATCTCAGATGCTCAGGTGAAGGCTGCCCTCTCCAAAGCAAAAAAACACTGCTTCCATGGGACCAGATGGCGTCCCAGGTTGCGTCCTACATGAACTCCAAGAGGAACTAATCCCTCAAATAAAACAGCTATACAATCTCAGCCTCACTACAGGGTATGTGCCCACAGAATGGCGTACAGCAACAGTGGTCCCACTCCACAAAGGTGGAGCCTCTACGGACCCTGGAAACTATCCCATAAGCCTGACTAGCTTAGTCTGCAAGGCTATGGAGAGGATCATCATGGAGCTCATAAACAAAGACATTGGGGACCTACAGATACTAGATCCTACCCAATTCGGCTTTGTCAAGGGCAGATCCTGCCTTTTGAACCTGGTTGACTTCTTCGAAACAGTCATCAAAGCCATAGATGAAGGGAAGGTAGTCCACACAGCCTATCTGGACCTTGCAAAGGCATTTGACACAATACCCCACTTGGGCATCATAGATGAGTTATCCAGCTTAAATATAAACCCCTATGTCACAAGATGGGTCGCAAACTGGCTCAAAGACAGAACCCACAGAGTGAGAGTTGCTGGAGCCATGTCAGACTCGAAACCGGTCACAAGTGGCGTCCCACAGGGTTCTGTCCTGGGACCACTCTTGTTCGGTATATACTTTTCCAAGGTACAGGCAAACGTGGGAGGACTATGGCTCACCAAGTTCGCAGACTACTGCAAACTGGGCGCCATAATCAACTCTCCAGCTGACACAAACATCCTTCAAAAAGGTCTCACAGAGACAGATAACTGGTGCCAGCGCCATGGTTTAAAGCTAAATGCCAAAAAATGTATAGTCATACCCTTTGGCAAAAACAATGTGCCCACAAATTACCACATAGGCGGAAACCCATTAAGTACAGAGAAAGTTATTAGGGACCTGGGGACCCAAGTTGATAGCAATCTCTCTCCTTTGAAAACCACATTGCCAAAGTGGTTAGAAAGACCTTCTACATAGCCCACCTCATCACAAAGGGTTTCACATCTAGATAAAGAGAGGTAATCGTGCCCCTTTATTCATCCCTCATCAGGCCCATCATAGAATACAATAATGCCCCTTTTAGGATGTACCTTACCCGACACCTGCAGCAATTAGAAAGACCCCAAAAGTATCTCACCAAGAGGATCAAGGGTCTCAAACAGATGCCATATGCTGCTCGATTAAAAAAACTCCAGCTCTACTCAGTTGCATACCGCCTACTTCGAGGCGATCTATGCCTGACATACAAAGCTATGTCAAATCCAGAATTAATGGACATGTTCCACCTCAGTAAATCTAAATCCCTTAGAGCCACACGCTCGAGGGACTTGAACCTCAGCACAGAAATAAATAGAACTTGCTGGAGGGACATGTTCATAACCCAGAGGCTCCCTTCGCTCTGGAATAGAATTCCAGTTCATGTGAGGCAGAGCACCTCACTGAATCTCTTCAAGAAGAATCTCGATAGGTGGATGGGGGATCGTAAGTTTGTCCCAGGGATTACTCCCGTGTCACTATTAGACAGAGGCACAGTAAACTAAACCTTAAAAAAAGGGCACAGTATACTCAAATCAAGGGGTGGCATAAGCCATACAGAATCGGGCTAGGCTTATAATTGCCCCAGGGCAGATAGCCTAGTATGAACCTATGAAGCATCTCGGATGTTTTTTGCTGGACTACTAGTTTGGAAGCGTGCATATCCTTTATAAATATGGACACACCACCGCCTTTAAATTACTGCTTTGGTGTTTGGATTTGCACTTTGAGTTGGTGAAATGTCTGTCACTGTCCAGAGAACAGTGTCTTCCAAGGAAAGAGCTATGTATTGTATTTCACTGTGCTGCCAGGGAAGTGTTCATAAATTTTAATTTGTTCATATTTGCTTGGCTCATTTTTCCATGACTCTTGTGTAGAGGCCTTTAAAAGGGCTTGAGATCCTTATATACTTAATTCTATAACAATATATATTTTTTTTAATCACTTGTAACATAGGCAAACAGTTCTGCAGTAGTTTTCTGCACTGTTTTTATTTATTTGTTTGACTGAATTATTTACTTTACTGTGTCTCCATTTATATATTTTCTGATCTCTGGTTGCTTATCAGTACTGCATTGTTTTTTATTTATTTGTGTAACAGTTCTGCACTAGTTTACTGCATTGTTTTTATTTATTTGTTTGACTGAATTATTTACTTTTCTGTGTCTCATTTATATATTTGCTGATCTCTGGTTTAATTTTTCTTTTCTCAAACCCCTCCACCCAACTGCTGTTGTGTTCTTGTATTTTGTGGCTTTTGCTGTTGCCCGCCCCAACTGTAAATTTGATAAGGGACACTCTTCCCAGTCCCATGTCATTAGCTCATTCTACCTAATACAGAGATTATTTAGGAAGGTCAAACCCTTTATTTCATTTACCTTGAATTTTCTTGTGTTCCTCCACTCTCCCTTTCTACTTTACTAACAAGAAAAAAAAAAAACACTTTAATCAACTTCTTTTACTGTATTTTGTTTTTCCTCCTCTTGCTCCATTACTTCATCTTGCTTTTTCTGCTGTTTGCAGAGGCTTGTTCTCTAAAGTGTTCAATTGCATCCTTTCTGTTGCATTTGTTACTGCTTTTTATAGCCTGTTTAAATTGTAAGTGTTATTCTAAGCCTCTTAGTTTTAGGTTTAGGTTTGGGCTTTAGGCTTACCTCTTAGCTCTCCCTGGTGCCTCTCAGATTCTGAAAAATATGGATGGACAATTTCCTAAAGTTTCTCCTGCCAGTCTGGTTGATATGGGCATCCTGAGACAGTGTAGCAACTGTCTTATGTACACAGACAGACACCTGCTACTACCACTTAGGAACACAATTTGCATTAGATGCAGTTATATGAGGAACCTAGAGTTTATGCTCTCTCCCTCACAAGCCAGTATATCTGGCACTGAGAAGGTTGTCAGCACAATCACCACACCTCAAACACCACCCACAACTAAACAACACATACCCACATATGTGGAGGTCCTCAACAAAAACATACCCAAACAAAGGAGACATCTGAGGCAAAAACACATGCGATCTCCACAGCCCTCCACACCACATACCACGCATAGTTCACACACCTGTGTCTCACAACCACTAAGGCTTAATGATAAACCCAACATATTGGTCATAGGAGATTCCATTGTGAGACGTACAGATGTGCCTCTCACCAGGCTGGATAAGGAGAAAGTCACGTTTATTTGTCTGTCAGGGGCCAGAATCCGCCATATCACAGACGCACTCAAGTCTGTCAACAACAGGTACTGTTATGACTCTGTCATAGTCCATGTTGGTGTGAATTACTTGAGATGTACCTCCCTGGACTGTATGAAGAGAGACATGATTGAACTCTCTGAAAATGTCCCAGGCAGGTATGTCCCTAGCCTTAAGCAGCATTCTACCGTCACCCTGAATGATGCAAACAGAAAATGATTGACTTTAACAATTGACTTCGTTTCTGGTGTCATTCCAGGGGGATCCAGTACCTGACAGCCTGGGAAGATATGATTGACAGACCATGTTGCTTTCCCAGAGCTGGTCTGCATCTGTCTCACTTGGGCTTCAGGCTTCTGGCAAAGGCAAAGGCACTTGCCTCCCGCATAGAGCCTTTTTTAGTAAAAGTGATGAGGTTAAAACTACCAACATAACAATTTCAACAAAACCCAAATTAAAGGTCATGCTGCTAAACGCTAGGAGTCTAACATGAAACTGCACTCATTGCAAGCATTCTTAACCCTGGAAAATGCTGACATCTGCACAGTCACAGAAACCTGGTTCAAAGCTGTACCTAGTTACTCATCCTGTCATACTTTCAGACCCCAAACTGTGGGTAGTAAAGCCAAAGGAGGTGGAGTTTCAATATATATTAGACATACACACAACCAGGCTGGTCAAACAGTATGACACACAGGAGACACTCCAGGTGCAGTTAATCATTGACAAGACCCCTATACAAGTCATAGTTGGCTACCGGCCCCCAAATCTGACTCAAGATGCCCAAACTGCCTGTCTACACGTCTTCAAATCTATCAAGATTCAACCCTTTACCCTGATCTTGGGTGACTTTAACTACGCAAATATAGACTGGAAGAGCTGCTTATGCCAGAACACACATGACTAGAGTCTCCCCCATTTTGTCAATGCAAATGCTTTGGAACAGCTAGTCGATACTCCCACAAGAGGTGATAATATCTTGGACTTGGTATTAACCAATATGAGTAACCACTGCAACATCTCTGCAGTATCATCCTCCCTTGTAAGATCTGACCATAAAGTGGTCACATTCGAAGTCACCATCCCCTCGACCCCCCTCTAGCTAGGGTCAATCAAAAAAGCTTCTCCAAAGCTGATTACAGCCTCCTGAGTGATGGTATAAACAGCTTCACAGCCCCCTCCCCCTCTCTAGGAACTGGCACCAGTATCCAAAACTATACCAAATTACTATACAAACATTTATATAGATGCATGGAATCAGGAGTACCGTAATCTCAAAGGTAGCACCCAGATCTGTTTAGAACTGGTGGTCAAGGACACCACATATACAAATGCTGTAGATATAGCAAACTTGCAAGCTGACAGATTCAGTGAAAATTTCATCCCTCTGTCCCCCCATCAGTAAATCAGGACATTCCCGTTACCTGCCCCCTTCCCCTTATATCTAGGGATCAGGTCATCACTGCTCTCTCAAAGGCAAAAAATACAAACTTCATGGGACCCAATAACATCCCACGCTGCATCGTACATGAACTCAGGCAGGAACTTGCAGCACCATTAGGCTCCGTATTCAACCAAAGCCTGAGTACTGGCTTTGTCCCAGCAAAGTGGAGGACAGCCACTGTCATCCCTTTACACAAAGGTGGAGCATCCACCAATCTGGGAAATTATAGACCCATCAGCCTAACTAGCCTGATCTGCACGGCCATGGAATGGATTATCATGGACCTCATTAACAAGGACATTGGCAACCTCCAGACACTTTATTCTACACAGTTTGGCTTCGTCAGGGGGAGGTCATGTCTGTTAAATTTGGTCGACTTTTTTGAGACAGTCACCAAGGCCATGGACAAGGGGAAGACAGTGCACACCTCCTACCTTGACCTGGCCAAAACCTTCAACACTATTCCCCACTCTGGTATAATAGATAAACTCTCTCAACTAGGCATCAATCCATATGTTACCATATGGGTAGCTAACTGGCTCACTGATAGAACCCACCTGGTCAAAATAGGGGAAACCACTGTAGACCTATATCGAGTGGCATATACCCCAGGGTTCGGTCTTGGGGCCTGTGTTATTTGGGATATACTTTTCTGAGGTGCTGGTCAAAATCAGTGGGCTGTGGCTGACCAGGTTTGCAGATGACTGCAAGCTGGGCACTGTCATCAGATCCCCTGGTGATGTGGACAGTCCTCCAAGAGGGTCTCACCCAAGCAAATGACTGGTGCCAGAAACATGGCCTCAAGCTTGAATACAAAAAATGCATCATTATCCCCTTTGGAAAAAGTGATGTCCCCACAAATTATCACATTAATACCAATGTCCTAAGCACGCAGTCATTCGTGAGGGGATTTGGGCACCCAGATTGATAGCAACCTGACTTTTGACCACCATGTTGCTTCCACTGTATGGAAAGCTTTCTACAAGTAAGGGTTTCTCATCCAGGGACAAGGAGGTCATGACATCCCTGTATTCTTCCTTTATAAGGCCCATTATTGAGTACAACGCCGCATGCGGCATGTACCTCGCAAAGCACATGCAGCAGCTGGAGAGACTACGGAGGTTCCTTACCAGGAGAATCCAGGGTCTCAAAAGTCTTCCATACACTGGTAGGCTAAAAGTCCTATCCCTCTACTCTGTTTCATACGGACTCCTCAGAGGTGACCTGTGTCTGGCATACAAGGCGATCTCGGACCCCGTCTTGATTTGACTGCTACATATCCGCAAGTCCAACTCCACTCAAGTAACATGCACACCCGCATCAATAGGACTTGATGGCGTGACAGATTTGTGTCCCAGAGGCTCCCCCATCTGTGAAATAGATTCCCTCTCCACATCAAGCCAAGCACTTCTTTACTCCTTTTTAAGTGCAACCTGGATAACTGGATGGGAAATAGAAAATACATCCCTGGGATTCCACCTGTGTCCCTGCTGGACAGGGGCATCAGGTGCTGATTTGTCTATACATGGGCTAAACTCTTGGCTAGGCTTATAAGGGCCTCAGGGCCAATAGTCTAGTAACATCCTGTGATCCTACATTTATATAAAACAATCAAACCATACTAACAGGTTCACATTTATAAAAATCATAAATCACATATGTTGTTTTTAACCATCATTATACAAGTTAATTCCCATCTTCTCTTAAACCTCATGCCTCCTCCAAAACAGTTTTTGTAGGTATTTTCCCACAGTTTCGATTTTTTTGTATGTAATTTACTCTTGACCTTTTCAAAAGATCCAAAATAAAGTGTGTACGACATGGCAAAACCAACCAAAAAAGAAAAGCTGAGATTTCATCAGAATCTTAAAATTTTGGAGAGATGAAAGTTTCCAGTCCTAGATCTGTTGTTTGATTTATGCAAGTATATTGCTGTTCCCTATGTATTAAATTTATTTTTATTAATTGTTGCTGGCTTTCCAGTCTGCTGCTGGACTATTTGCCTTTTCTAAAGATTCTACTTCCTGTTATTTTAACTCTGTTGCAATACTCACTACTTCAAGTATGGTTGGTTTAAACATTTATTTCCATTTTCCAGCAATTGCTTTTTTTTGGGACTCACCAGAATTGAAGTTAACAATACCTTACTATGTCTAGGCAATTCAAATCATGTATCCCAGAACAAAAAATTTCCTTAGTTAAAATTATTTGCTCAGCCAGTACTCTGGAAGGGATTTTTAGTCTGCCAACTTATTACACTCGGAAAACATATGCTTTTAAGTACTTCTGTCTTCCCCATTACAGCTCCAACATTTGCCATCTGTTTGAGGAAAAATGATTTGGAGTCTTCTTGGGGTATAAAAGTATCTATGTAAACGTTTCCATGCAAAAATCCTAAATGTTCTAGATTTTGTTGTATATTTGGGAGACATGCATATGACCTCCCATTGTTTCTTTGTGAATTTCTTGTCTAATCTCTCTTCCCAATCTTGTTTGAACTCTGCTTATTGATTCCTATCGTTATTGTGCAATATTTTATATGTCCTACTAATTATCCTGTTTCACAGCAGCTTCTGTTTCAGATTCAACTAAAAACGTAATCAGTTCAAGCCTTTCGTTTAGGATTCCCCTATCACATTCTTTTTGCTTGTACTCTGATATCAGGCCTTGATAGGGAAGGCAATCTCTAGCTTGCAGTCCAAATGTCTTCTTGGCCTCTTCCCATTCTGTTACCTTTCCTTCTCTAATTATTGATTCCCAATACCTTGGTTCCTTTGCCAGTTCCTCCAGTAAGTTCCAGCCCCTGCTTCCCTGTTTTCTGTACCCATATTTACAGTTACAGTATTGGCAGAACCTCCTTTCTCCATTCCCGTTAGCTTAGTTCTTAGTATACTTTCTGCCACTTTATGAATGTAAAATTCTGCATGACTGCTGTTATTCTTCTTAAGGGTCTTTGTTCAAAATCCCATACTTTTCTTATTTCTTGAGTCCCCCTGCTTCATCATCATCCCTTTCTACTCTGAATTGTAGGTTTTTTTTGCTTGTGTTATATATAAGATCCTTAAATGTGTAGCCCTAAAATATCCCTTCAAATCAGGTAATCTTAAACCTCCCTGTTTTATTAGAAGGATCAGTTTATTCCACTTGATTCTTGCCCTCTTCCCCTTTCAAATAAAATCTTTCAACTCTTTATTAATTACTGCCCACAACTTGTTTGATAAAAGTATGCCTGAGCTATGTATAAAACTTAAAGGGACTAAAAACATTTTACTGCTTGTATCTTGCTATCCGTATCTGCAGATAAGAGCTTCCAGTTTTTCAGTTTTTGTATTATCTTTTGTTTAGTCACTTCCCACACATCCTTAGCTGCCATAATGTAGTCTTTTTAACCCATACTCCTAAATACTTAATTTTATCATGTCCCATGAATATGCGCATTGCTGAACCAATTAATGTGTACATACATAGCATACAGCTATAGCCTTTGTGTTATTTTCATTAATTTTATGTCCTGGAATAAAAAATGGAGCTGTCTCAGAATGTTCTACAACACTGAGATGACATTTTCTGGTTCTGTCAGGTACAAAATAGTATCTGCAAATAAAGCCAAATTTTCTTGAATACCATACCAATTTAATCCTTGAATTTTGTAGTCCTTTATTGTTTGCCAGTGGTTCTAAATATAATGCAACTAACAAAGGGGAAACAGGAAACCCATGCCTGGTTCCTTTGTTCAGGCACAGTTTATCAGAGAGGAACCCTCCCATCTTGATTTTTGCCTTAGATTCCTCGTATGTCCTCCTAATTAACCTTATTTTTGTATCATGAAATGCAAATGCTTGAATTTCCCTAGTCATAAAATCTCAGCTAACTCTGTCAAATGCTTTATCTGCATCATTTCCCACCAGCAAAAGTGGTGTTTTCTTACATTCTGCTTCCCTCTTGATCATCATTGTTGTATTAATGTTATCAAATTTTACCTCCTCTCCACAAGACCACATTGATCCATTTTCTATCAATGTTGGCAACATATTTGCCATTCATTTAGCCCATTGTAGACATAGACACTTTATAATAGTGGTTTAAAATTGTAATTGGCCTATATGAAGCTGGAACTGAAGGGTCTTTACAGTCTTCAGGCAGTAAAGCCAGCACAGCTTTTTTTTCCAGGATGTTGGTGCTTCCCCTCCTTTTAAAATACTGTTTAACAAAACCTTCCAGATCTTTATCACTTTCTTCCCTCCTAGCTTCCAAACTTCCACCAGAATACAATCTATTCCTGGGAACTTTCCTGCAGATTGGTTATACATCACCAATTTTATCTCATCTCCTGTTGTAACTGTTAATTGTTGAGCTTTATCTACCTCTAACCTTGGCATATTCAAGTCTTCCATAAATATTTCCATCTGTGCCTTCTCTTGATTTTCCCACCTCTCTGCTTTATACAAATTTTCATAAAATTTCCAAAATATTTCTAATACCTCTACAGGATCTCTAGTTGTTTATCTTGTTAAAGGTTCCCTAATTTGGCAACAACCCTTTCTGTTTTCTGTGCCAAAAGTTCTTGTGCTGTGGAGTTGTCAAAAAACAGTTGCTTAACAGCAGTATTTCCTAAACACATGCAAATTATACATGTGCTACCTTATTTTTATCTTTTTCACTCTACAATTGCACCTCTTGTTCGGCGAGATTCTCCTTGCTCTGTAATTAACTTTGTCAGCCCCTTGAAATAATTCTTCTTAATACTTAACTTTATCTCTCTTTTTTCTTTTATTTCTACTCTGTTTTTAAACTCCAGTTTCATTTTATCCCATTCACTAGCTGTAACTACTGTAGTACTTTCTATCTTCCCCAATAACTACCACATAATTTCCACTACCCGTTCCTTAAATTCCTCTCTTTTTAACAGGTAGTTGGAGAAGCACCAGTGTGTCATCTTTGCTGCATTACCCTGCATTTTTATCTTTGTAATTATTGGTGCATGATCTGAAATAATTATTCAGTGTGCTTCAAGGTTCTCCGTTAAATGCATATGTTCCTATGAAATACAATTTCTGTCTAGTGTAGTCTAGCCCAGTTATTCTACCCTGAGGAACAATATGTAAATTCTTTCAAAGTTCCTACTACTGAACTTGCATCTTTCATACCAAACATTTTTATAAATTTCTTCATAAATCTACCCTCTTTGGTTATATTTTCCTTTCCAAGCCCCACATATATCTATCCTTATTGTTGCAAATCAAACTTTTGTTCCTACCTATAGCTAACATTCCCTGCTGAAAGCTGATTATTTTTCCCAATTTTTTTTAAGTTCCATAATAGCATTTTTAGGTGGAATATAAATCCATGCCTCTCTAATCCTCATACCGTGCCAGTAGCCCATTATACCACAAATCTGTCATTATTATCTTTTTCCCCTCTTTTTATCACAGTTGTAGCTCCTCTAGCCTCAATCTTTTGTCCCTGACATTCTGCTGAATATCCCAAAATCAGCCAGAGACACAAAAGACAAACCAGTAATCCAACACAATGGTGAATGACCAGCAGAAAAAGCAGCAGCAAGTCCAACATGGATAAAAGTTCCTTTAGAAGGTTTATTAACAAACTCGCACTTAAAAACAAAGAAAACGTATCATTAAATATAGTGAGATACTAATGGTTTCATCCTGGCACCTTCCAGAACTTCCTCAGGTAAATCTAGACAAGCTACACCCAACTTAGCCCTTAAATAACCTCTGTTGAAGCCACAGTGTTTCCTCTTCTCCAGATTTAAAGGGACCATGTTCAAAAACATTGCATATTATAACTTTAGCTCTTAAAATCTAACAAATATACAATTCATTTTTAATTACGTAAAAAAACAAGTATGCACAAACAAATAATTTATAAATAAAATATGTAAAAGTTAAACGGACATCTATATAAAATGTATTACTACTAATAAACTATAGATGAAAATTAGAAACAAGCATATTAATAAATTCATTCATTTCCTACCCCATCCCAAGATGCTAAACAAGGCATTGCAAGTATTATACAAGGATACACAATAAAACTTAAAAAAAAACAAAAAAACAAAAATCAAAAACACAAAAAATCCATATCACCTCCACTGAGAATTTAGACCAGAACCTTCTGCATATAAAACAGATGCAATTCCCACTACACTACAGTCATCTTTCAAGGGCTTTCATTCTCAAAAAAACAAAGCTATATTACAGTTCTCATTAAGTCCTGGGGATTTAAAAGCATTGAAAAAGAGCTGTCAGTACAATTCCCTTTATTTCTAGCCATGCTTGACAAGCTCTCCCTGTTTCCCAGTGTCCACTTTTTCTAAAATGACATACATTCTATTAGGGAAGAGAGCGAAGTAGTATCTAAATTGGGGGTACAACCTAGTGTGGTATATAGAAGAAGCAACAACTTGAAGGATACATTAGAGAGAAGGGTGATGAAATTGGAACCAATAAGGTGTGGTATGAAGAAATGTGGACACTGCCCACAAGTGGATTAATGTGGGAGACAGCTGTTCTGTTTTAGGCAAAGTATTTTATTTAATGGTGAGTTTAATTACAGAACAATTGGTGTGGTGTATTGCACTTAATGTCAGGGGTGTAACGTGTTTTATATAGGTAAAACTGAACGGGCTTTAAGGTCTTAAAATAATTGAACATGTGTTTGATGTTGAAAAGAATAAAAATACAAGTGCCCTGGCAAAGCATATTTGCTGAATATCACAGATTCATAAGATCATTGCCAAGCTAACAACGTGAAGAGCCTTTCTAAGCATAGCAAAATTTTCCTGAAAGAATACTGACTATGTTCATTGTGCTATGCTGCTGCAGTCATCACACTTTGGTTATCCTGCCGTCAGGCGGTCCCGCAGTCGGCCTGAATTCCAAAGCCTTGGTCCGGCGTCGGTTGTCATCGCTTCTTCCCTGACGTCAGTGCGGCAGGGGTATAAAAGAGGCAGCCGACGCCATTTTCTTCAGTCTTTCTTGCCGCGCGGTGCCCGAAGCAGAAGCAGTTTGCAAGTGCCGGTCGGCCAGCTCCTGAGATTTTCGAACAGAATTGCAGCCGAAGTCTTCTATAAAGCTAAGTACCTCGTTGGGGAAACTTTTTTTGCCTCAGACCGATGTCAGACAAAGTTAATAATTGTATTTCTTGTGGGAAGCAAATACCTCATAAGGATTTTCATTCTTATTGTATTCCTTGCCTAGGCCCAGACCACGACGTTTCTGGTTGTCGGTTTTGCGCTAGGTTCAATAAACGCACTATTAAGCATCGGGCTGATACCGCCCGACATTATTTTGGCAGAAACTTCAACTACATTATGTTGTCGGAACCTCCAACAACCGCTATGTTTAAAAAACGCAAGGACAAAGACAGGTAGCCTAGACCTAGACCAGATACCGAGGTCTCGGTTAGGCCTGCCGCCGGATCTTTGGTATTCAGTGAGGCGCCTACGCAGCCCCTGACTACCGCAGATTTAGAAAATACGACTACCTCTCAGTCAGAATCTACTGGGCCACTAGAGCCAGTTCCTCCTCAACTCGCGGAAGCCAGCCCTGGCGGCGATCCGAGACTATGGACAGGCCTTCAGTTTCAGAAGGCGTCTTTAAACCGACGACTCTCTCCGCTAAGTCATACGCTAAGCTTCCAAAGGTTAAGAAACCGGGTCCACAGACTCCCACACAGGCCCCTATGCCTAAAAAACAGATGCTCAAAATGGCGGAGGACCTGATTACCCTTATCAGAGGTTTCCAGCCCCCTCCTGACAAAAGGCCTAGACTGGAGGAAGATTTACCTCCTTCTGACCAGGAATCCATTTCCTCAGCAGACTCTGAGGAACAGGATTACTCCTTCCCTCTCTATGAAGACTCAGATGCTGAGGAGTCTATTCCCTCTGTTTCCCCCCCTGAAGACTTCTCTTTTGGGGAAACCCTGCATACGATGAGAGAGCATTTCCACTGGGAAGGACAAGATTACTCTGACTCCAAGAAAAGACTCCGTGAGTTTCTTCTTCTACCTCAGCATAGACCCCTAGCCATTCCTCCTGTTTTAGACATTCTGGATGATGTCTACACTGAATCCAATCTAAATCCAGATTCCTTACCTCCAGCACCACCTAAACCAGACAGATACTATCGAGTCCCTGACTCTCATAAGTTTTTATATAAAAGCCCTGCTGCAGACCCAGAAAGCATATTTGCTGAATATCACAGATTCATAAGATCATTGCCAAGCTAACAACGTGAAGAGCCTTTCTAAGCATAGCCAAATTTTCCTGAAAGAATACTGACGTTCTGTATCCAGTAGGACATTTAATGCCAGACATTTATAAGTTACTTTTGTCCATAAGGGACATGGGTGCCAGCCCTGGTGTACATTTCCTCTTCCCCATTCACTGATTTAGATTGCACTTAAACTGGATAATATTGTGGATGGGAAACCTGTTCCATAGGAGGGACAGTCTTTGGGACACACATCTGTCTCTCCAGCATGTTCTGTTTAAGTTACAGTCAAAATTCAGGTCTCTAGACCTTGTATTTCTGCTACTCTTTGACTTATAACTATGAAATAGATTCACAAGTGTGTGGTTTGGGGATGCCTTTAAGTCAGGAATAGATCCATAGATCAACTTTCCGCAATGTACAGGAAACCTTCCAGGGTTCTGTGATAAACATACACATTTGATCAGTTACAATAAAACCTAATATACATGCATACATTCTTTTTGTCCAGCATGATGCATTTTTAACAAACGTAGCTCTATAAATATATTTTTAACTCAAAAATGTGTGCTGGGCAGTGTGATAGTCAAAGAACATAAAAATCTTTACAAAACTCCTGCTAGCTATCCTGGCATATGTGCACATGTACTGCTCTCCTCTCCCAGGCACAAATGGCAATACCTCATAACATCAAACACTCCTTCAGTGTTTCAGTGTTTTGTTTATTTTAATCAGCTCTGAGCACATATGACTTATTTTTTCATCTAGATTACTGGAGGCCATGTTTTGCACCAAATCTGGAGCTTGAACTGCTTTTTTCTGAACAACTGCAGGCTTCTTCTGGGTCGGTGTTTTCTGTTTACCTATTCTATTTGATTTTATTTCAGGCTCTCTCAGCTTCTTTTCTGGCATCAAGGCATTGTACTTTCCAGCCAGTGACTGAATTTACTAAGAGAGAGAGTGCCTTGCCCTTGTCTTTCAGTTTGTCACACTGGGAGAACTGAAGTTAAGCTGTCAGTGTGCAGCCATCTTTGAAAGCCTTAGAGCTTGAGATATCTTGTGTGTTGACTAGCTTATTGAAGGCTGTTGTCATCTTTGTCCATTGTCTTGTATGGTATAGTTTTAATTCTGCTTCAAGAAGTCGTGCCTCTTTAAAATAATTTAATTTAAAACAATGGATAGAAAACAGATTTATTTTATTTTTTCCTTTGTGGGAGACTATTTTAGCAGTAAATTTATGAAAACAGCTTATCATTGTCTTCAGCCATTTTCCTACATGATTTTTAAGTTAAAGTCTTGCTGCACGAGGTTATTGCTTGTCTTGTGCTCTTCCCACTGAGGAACCACCCCGAAAGAAGACATGCAAGGGGAAGCACTTGGACTCCCTGGAAGAATCTGTCACAGAAGACATGAACTTCATTGAAGGGGAGGTCCCCCAGTCACATCCCCCCCCCCCCGGAAGATGTCTCCTTTGGAGACATCCTGGAGATCCTAAAACAGAGGGATGATTGGAAGCCCAAAAACCCATCCTCTGAGGAATCTGTGTGCTTGCAATCCTTTTCTTCTTGCCCATCTACTTCCTGGGTGACTCCACCCACTGATGGCTTCATTAAATTGATCACTCAGTGGGTGTGGAAGGCCCCTGATTCCATAGACCCGATTCCATGGAGACCAGATAAAATCTCATCAGCACCCAAAGATCACCAGTATCAGGCAAAATGTTTAGCAGTAAATGCCATGGTGGTGGCGATGGTCACCAAAAAGGAATTTTCCGATGAGAGTCCACCCACCTAACCTGAGAGTCCAGGACGATGGACAGATTTGGAAAGCAGGTCTATGCTTCATCAACCTTCGCCCTCAGGTCCTTGAATTTCATGGCACACTTTACTAGACTCCAGAGGGATCTGATTAAGGAGTTATCGGATACCCTCGCTGGAACTGTGTCTGATGAGGTGCAGGATAAAGTTGCCTCTCAGCTGGCCACCCTGGAGTCTATATCGAACATGCAGCCGATGGGACTAACAGAGCAGCGGATTCAGTTGTCATAAGACATCACACCTGGATGTATTTGTGTGAGTTTGCGGAGCCTTTCAAATCTTCCTTCATTAGTGCTCCTTTTGACAGATCATACTTGTTTGGCCTCAAAGTCAAAGACAAAGATGGAAAGACCCTTTCTGCTGTGGGCATTCATTTTTCTATTCCTCCGCGATCCTACTCCAAGAATCAGGGGAGTGGGAAGAAGTGGTTCAAGAAATCTTGAGGGGCCTTTTCAGGACACATGTAGCATTAACTCCCCTTGGGGCAGAGGGGGGAGCTCTAATGGAAGATGCCAATCCCATGGCAGATGTGGCCCATGAAATTAGGGGTCCAGAGACTCCTCTCGACAACCCTACCAGTGCTCCTGAAAGGAGGCCCGATTGCTTACCTCTGGAAACAGTCGAGGGACGACTTTCACAGTACTCGACAAACTGGGGACAAATAACTAACGATACTTGGGTGCAGAAAATCATTACCAGAGGTTATCATATCCCCTTTATTCTTTTTCCAAGATCACAAAGAAGAGTCTCCCCAATGTACCACCCAATCAGAGGGACAAAGCAGCCGTGGAGATTCAAAAGCTGCTAGAAAAAAGGTTCATTCAAGAAGTCCCGCCAGACCAGATAGGATCCAGATTTTACTCAAGGTTCTTTTTAGTGCCAAAAAAGACAGGGGACTGGAGACCAATATTGGATCTCAGCCTTCTAAACAAGTTCATTCAACAAACAAAATTCTGGATGGCTACGGTTCAGTCTATACTTCCTTTTCTAGAGGAAATGATTGGATGTGCTTTACAGAACTTCAAGACTCATATTACCACATAAAAATGGACAAACACTCCAGACGGTTTCTCCTCTTTTGGCTAGGAGCCAGTCATTTCCAGTTCGGAGTGATGCTCTTTGGTCTCATCACAGCCCCCAGGTTGTAGACCCAGGGTATTCACCAAATGCATGACAGCACTCAGTTCACTTGAGACTAAACTTATTCCTGGTGTTTCCTTATTTAGATGATTGGCTCCTCACCACCCTCACCAGGTATCTACTGCTTCAGGCCACGAATTTCATCCTGCACCTTTTCAACTTTTTGGGCATTACAATCAACAGAGAAAAATCCCAGCTGACTCCAACACGAGACCTAGAGTTTATAGGAGCTTGCCTTAATACAGTCTCTTGTGTAGCTTCTATTCCTCTTCACTGACTTCAAAAGATAAGGTCTCAAGTACAATTGAAAATGTCCAAAGACAAAGTCCCTGCTCTTCTTTTTCTCCAAACTTTAGGGTCGATGGCAACGACCATTACCTTAGTTCCTCTGGTAAGATTTTACATGAGGCTACTTCAGTGGCTCTTAGCTGCACAGTGGTCCATCCTAACACATCCTATGACTTACCCCATTTTGTCACTGCAAGAAGGATCTATCCTGGTGGATGCAATCAGCGGAAATTATTCTGGGCCGTCCTTTTATTCCCTCTCAACCCAAGGCCATACTGACCATAGATGCCTCCCAGGTGGGCGGGGGGGGGGGGCATAATCTGGGGAGAACAATCCAAGGCACTTGGTCTCCTTGAGGCCAATTTGCACATCAGTGTCGTGGAATTGAGGGCAGTTCTGTTAGCGTTGCAAGCCTTTAAATCTGCCCTCTCTCCGGGGGCAGTTGCAGTTCAGTCAGACAACATGTCAGTGGCTTGGTACATCAACAAATGGGGTGGAAACAGATCTTACCCCCTATGCTGGGAAGCTGTCAGAATATGGCAATGGATGGTATCTTCCAACCACTTTCAAGCTGCAGCACACATCCCGTGGAGTTCCAGTGTGGCAACGGATTTACTGAACAGATGCATTCTCCTGCCTCACGAGTGGTCTCATCTCTCAATCCCAAGGTGGCAATGGAAATTTTTTGTCGATGGGGCCAGCCTTGCTGCAGCCTCTTTGCTTTCCCTATGAACCACAAATGCAGCAGCTATTTTGCCTTAAACCCCTCCGGGGGAGTCCCCGAGAGATGTTCTCCTTCTCGATTGGTCCTCAGGTCTTCTCTACTCCTTTCCACCCTTTCCCCTCATCCCCCTGTTCTTGAAGAAAGCCCAAAGGTTGAGAAGCAAAGTGATCCTCGTTGCACCCTTTTGGCCCCGACAGGTCTGGTTCCCCTTACCTTGGCCTCACCTGATTCACCATCCATGGATACTGCACCCAGTTCCAGACCTGCTGTCTCACCTACAGGGACTGGTGCACCAAAATCTTCACGGTCTCAAGCTGACAGCTTGGTTCCTCCAATTCCATTAGTTGGCAGGCAGAGTAATACAACTTCCCTACAAAAAAATATTTTGGCTTCTCATAAACCATCCACCAGATAACTCTGTCTTAGTAAATGGAAGAGATTTTCTTTTGGGGCCTACACAAATAATCTAGACCTCTTTTCGGCTCCTGTTGAGAAAGTTTTAGAATTTTTAGCTTCCCTTTTTGATCAAGGAGCCTCTGCTTCCACATTTAAAGTTCAGTTAGCGGCCATTTCTAATTTTCACAATGGTTGCAATGACCATTCCTTACTTTTCCATCACTTATGAGTTTTTCTTAAAGGTGCCTTTGGTCTAAAGCCCCCATTCAAGGACCCTATAGCTCCATGGGATCTGACCTTGGTCGTACAATCCTTGGTACTTCCCCCTTTGAACCAGCAGTGACTTGCAATTTCAAATTTCTGTTGTGGAAAACACTCTTTCTAGTAGCCATTAGTTTTGCTAGGAGAGTTTCTGAGATTAAAGCATTTTGTGTGAAACCCCCATATCATATTTTCCATAAGGATAGGTTTTTGTTGAGACCCAGCCCTTCCTTTCTTCCTAAGGTGGTTTTAGAATCTAATATTAATCAAACTATTGATTTGCCTGTTTTCTTCCCCAATTTCTCCAATAAAGGTGAATATTGCCTGCATTTACTGGATGTTCACAGATACATTTCTGTCTTGACAAGACTAATGTTATTCGTTTCCTTTTCAGGTCTAACTCTGGGAAAACCAGTCTCAAAAGTTACCTTATCAAGATGGCTAAGAGAGGGTTCCTATTACCTGATCGAACCTTTAGGTTAGCGAATACCTAAAGTTCGATCTGGTAATAGGAAAGCAAAAAACCACAAATGGACGATTTAACGCAGGGGAAAGAATTCCCTTGGCCGTTATGCGGATTTTGCCCCTTTCCCCAATGTATAGCAGTCTCGGAGTTGTTATATTTAGTTAGGGGGTATGTGGGGGGGCACAGCCCCCCAGTTCGTTTTAGTTTAAATTTTTTTTTTGTTTTGCGGCCAAGGGAATTCATTCCCTGCATTAAATCGTCCGTTCCCTGATGTTCATCGTGCATACAGCTGCAGTAATCACAGATGGGTTTTCTGCCGTCAGGCGGTCCCTCGGTCGGCCGAATTCCAAAGTCTTGGTCCGGCGTCGGTTGTCGTCGCTTTCTCTTCTGATGTCAGAGAGGCCAGAGTATATAAGACACAGCCGACGCCATGTTCTTCAGTCTTTTTTGCCGTGCGGTGCCCGAAGCAGAAGCAGTTCGCAAGTGCCGGTCGGCCAGCTCCTGAATTACGAAAATTTTGGAAACCGAAGTCTCCATTAAAGCTAAGTACCCCGTTGGGGAAACTTTTCTTGCCTCAGACCGATGTCAGAAAAAGTTAATAATTGTATTTCTTGTGGGAAGCAAATACCGCATAAGGATTTCCATTCCCTCTGCATACCTTGTTTAGGCCCAGACCACGACGTCTCGGGCTGTCGCTTTTGCGCTACCTTCAATAAACGCACTATTAAGCGTCGGGCGGAGTTCATCCAACACTATTTTGGTAAAGCCTTTGATTATAAAATGTCGTCGGACACTCCGACTACCGTTTTGTCCAAAAAACACAAGGAAAAGGACCGACACACGAGGCCCGCGGTCCCCGCCGACACCACGCCAAAACAGGCTACACGTGGTCCGGTTCTCAGCGAGACGCCTTTGCAGTCTCTGACTACCGACGACACTCCTTTGGCGGTGTCTTCTGTACCCGAGACCGCTGGGTCCTCGGCCCTTTCCCAGACTACAACCACCGAAGCCTTTGCTAATGTTGAGCCTACTAATGTGGACAGGTCCACCTCCACCCACGGTGTCTTTAGACCCGCATCTTCTTTTTCTATTAAGGCCTTTACTAAATCCAAAGCAGCCAGGCACCCCAAGAGGCCTGTTGCACAGGGGCCATCTCCAGGTCCCATGCCTAAAAAACAGATGCTTAAAATGGCTGAGGATTTAATTACTCTTATCAGAGGTTCTCAACCCCCTCCAGACAAGAGACCCAGAGTGGAGGAAGATTCTCCTTCTTCTGATCAGGGATCCTTTTTATCAGAACATTCTGATGCAGAGGAACACTCTTACTCCCCTTTTGAGGATTCGGATGCAGAACAGTCCATCCCTTCTGTATCTCCTCCTGAGGATTTTTCCTTTGGGGAAACCTTGCACACCTTGAGGGAACACTTCCATTGGGAAGGCCAAGACTTTTTAGATTCTAAGAAAAGGCTCAGGGAATTTCTTTTGTTACCTCAACACAGACCTCTGGCGATACCCCCTGTTTTGGACATACTTGATGATGTTTATTCGGAGGCTTGCCTTAACCCGGATTCTCTACCTCCTGCACCAGCCAAACCTGATAGGTATTACAGAGTACCCAACTCTCACCAATTTCTCTTCAAAAGCCATAATGCTGACCCTGAAACCATTTCACAAGGCCCCAAGGGATTGAAGGCCTCCCACTGCCAAGAATCCACTTCCTGCAGAAAGGGAGTCAAGATCTTTAGAAAGGTGGGGTAAAAAGGTATATACCTTGGCCACCCTAGCCATGAGGGCCTTAAATTGTCAGTTTCATATGCTTAAATATCAACAGTTCCTGTTATCACAATTAAGGAATAAAATGTCTCAACCTGAACAACCAGATTTAAAGGAGTTACAGGATATGATGCATAGTGCAGAGCAAGTGGGTAAACACACTTTACAATGTGGTTATGATGCCCTAGAGGCTTCAAGTAGAGCGGCTGCTACAGGATCAGTCATTCGCAGACATGCTTGGCTTAGAGAACAAAACTTGCCTGATCATGTCAAAGCTAAACTTCCAGATGCTCCTTTACAAAAGGATGTGCTGTTTGGTACTAATGCTGAGGAGATACTACGGAAAATGGAAGAAAAAGCCAAATCTATGCAAACTGTCAAAGCCTTTTTACAGGTCCAACCACCACGTTTCAGCAGAAATTGGCCTTCAAAAAACTGGTCCTTTCCAGCCACTGACAAGCCCCAAAGAGGTAGATACAGACGCACAAGGGGCAGAGGGCAATCACAAGGATCATATAGAGGACGACAATGGCAAACTCCAGCACCAAGAGGTGGCGAGGACAGTGCACAACAATACAGGAAGCAAACCCAATGACTCCCGCATTTCCATGCCAAGCACGTCTCAGCTGGCAGCACCTCTGGGAGGAAAGCTAGCATTATTTGCAGCCAATTGGCATATTGTCACAACAGACAAATGGATCCTGGACATTATAAACAGAGGCTACAAATTTCATTTTCACACACTTCCAAAAATGAGAGGCATGCCAAACCTGCCACAGAATCAAAGGGCAGAGGCACAACTACAAATTTCAAAGCTCATAAGCATGAGAGCTATTCAAGAGGTACCTACTCACGAACAAGGTCAAGGTTTTTATTCAAGACTTTTTCTGGTACCAAGGAAAGGAACCGACTGGAGACCCATTTTGGACTTATCCATCCTAAACACATTTCTACTCGTACCAAAATTCAAGATGCTCACATTACAGCAACTTCTTCCCATGCTGGGCAAGGAGTTTTGGCTGGTAACATTGGACCTCAAGGAGGCATGCCTGCATGTCCCAATCAGACAAAGCTGCAGAAGATACCTCAGATTTCTTGCAGGTTCAGTCCACTATCAATTCTCTGCATTGCCCTTTGTGAATACTCTGGGCGCAGTAGATAAGCCAAAGTGCCTGGCATCAGTGATTGCCTACTGCAGACTTCAAGGGATACAAATTTACCCTTATTTGGACGACTGCCTGATCCAAGCGGACAGCAAACACATACTTCTGGAACATCTGGCATATGTGACACGGTTATTGCATTCTCTGGGATACACAATCAACAAAGAGAAATCAAGGCTAACACCATCTCAGAAAATAACTTTCCTGGGTGCCAACTTGGACACAAACACCCAGATGGCCTATCTTACGCCAGAAAACAGGGCAACTATCTCATTACTTCAAAATACTAGCAAAAGTACCAGGCTTACTGCAAGGAAAATCCTGCAGGCTCTGGGATTCATGGCATCTTGCATTCTTTTAATCCCATGTGCAAAGCTGCATATGAGGAAACTTCAATGGTACCTAAAAAACCTATGGTCTCAACACAGTCACAGTTTGGAAACAATAATACCAATAATCCCATGTTTGCAAATGGAATTTCTATGGTGGGCCCAAGCATGTCAAGCAAACACAGGCCTCCCATTCTGCAAGCCTCAAGCAAAGCAAGTTATCACAACAGACGCCTCAGATTACACCTGGGGGGGCGCACATGACGGACAGGTGCATCCAGGGCAAATGGTCCCAAAAAGAAAAGCACCTTCACATCAATCAAAAAGAAATGCTAGCAGTAATAAATGCAATTACAGCTTTCAAGGACTTCCTGCATCCAGGACAATTACTGATAAGAACAGACAACACCACAGTACTGTGGTACATAAACAAACAAGGAGGAACACATTCATACCCCTTGTGCAGACTAGCCATGACTCTTTGGAACTTGGCTCTGGAATGGCAAATCGAACTTCAAGCCCAGTACCTGCCAGGATTGGAAAACACGCTGGCAGACAAATTAAGCAGAAATATGACAGATCCACATGAATGGAAGTTGCATCCTCAGGTGTTTACAGAAATAACCCAAGTGTGGGGGAGGCCAGACATAGATCATTTTGCCTCCCACAGGAATCATCAATTGGAAACGTTTTATTCAAGGACCTTTCATCCAAAGGCCTGGAGAGTGGACGCCCTTTCATTCAGTTGGACAGCATGGACAGTTTATGCATTCCCACCTCTGCCTCTTCTGCCCAAGGTACTTTTGAAAGCAAGAGCAGACAGACCGAAGATGATACTGCTTGCTCCAGATTGGCCACGGCAACACTGGTACCCACTGCTGAGGAGCCTAACACATACTCCTCCCTGGTCCCTGCCTCTAATGCCTCTTCTGCTGACTCAGCACAGCTACAAAACTCTCCACAGTCAGCTGAAAACACTCAATCTCGCTGCATGGAAAATTCCTTAACACCACAACAGACCCTACTCTCCAAGGAGGTGCAGGATGTCATTTTGGAGGCCAGAAGGCCATCTACTAGAAAAGCTTACTCCGCAAAATGGAAGCGGTTTTGTTCTTGGAATGAGATAAAGGCCAGGACCCTAGAAAACTGAACTTGCCTCAGGTATTACAGTATCTAGCTGAGCTGCTGAAAAGTGGACTTTCATTTTCTTCCATAAAAATCCATGCCTCAGCCATTTCTGCAGAATACAACACGGATCCTCCTTTATTTTCTCACCCACTCTTACGACAGTTCCTCAGAGGGGCTAATAATATTAGACCACCAAGGAAACAAACAATACCAGCCTGGGATCTTAATTACATACTAGAAAAATGAACATTGCCTCCTTTTGAACCAGCTGCCTCAACAGATTTGCAATATTTGTCCTGGAAAACTGCCTTCCTTCTGGCTATCACTTCAGCTCGTAGAGTTTCGGAGCTACAGGCCGTCATGGCAGTGCAGCTCTTTCTCATTTTCCATTAGGACAGGGTTTCCCTTCGTACCAACCCATCATTTATGCCTAAAGTGGTATCCAGGGTAGCTTTAAATCAAGCCATACACCTTCCTACCTTTTACCCCAATCCTCAAAACAAAGGGGAAAGGCTGCTACATTCTTTAGACATCCATAGGCAGCTACGTTACTACTTGGACAGAACAAAGTCCTTCAGGAAATCAGAACAACTCTTTGTGTCCTATGCTGTAGGGGCTCAAGGGAAGCCAGTTTCCAAGCAGACTATTTCAAAGTGGATAGGCCACTGCATACGGTTTTGTTATACCTATCATGGGAAATCTGTTTCTACAGGTATCAGATCACACTCCACCAGGGCCACAGCTACCTCTACAGTCTTCCTCAGAGGAGTTCCTACCAAAGATATTCTGGAGGCAGCCACTTGGAGTTCTGTACATACCTTCACAAAACACTACCACCTGCCTTTATATTCCAGAACCAGAGCAGGCTTTGCCACTGCTGTTTTGCAGGGCATTCTGGCTCAACCCAGTTCCTCCTAGTACCTACCACCCTGTGCATAGCTTTGGGACTCTACCCATCTGTGATTACTGCAGCTGTATGCACGATGAACATAGTACAGTTTTGTACCTACCATAAATGTAGATGTTCGAGTGCTAATACAGCTGCAGTACAGGTTTCCCTCCCTCCTTCCCCACTTGGTAAAGGCATGGGGCCTAACAACCTCTTCATACAACCTGACTGGGTTATCCTTCTATGGTTTATTTGCTTGCAACCACTGATTTTGGATTATATTGCATTGCATGTATACACATATAAGCATAATTTATGTATTGCCTTCCTTCTGGGGGCACCTGACATCTGGGGCAAGAAAGACTGAAGAACATGGCGTAGGCTGTGTCTTATATACTCTGGCCTCTCTGACATCAGAAGAGAAAGCGACGACAACCAACGCCGGACCAAGACTTTGGAATTCGGCCGACCGAGGGACCGCCTGATGGCAGAAAACCCATCTGTGATTACTGCAGCTGTATTAGCACTCGAACATCTACATTTATGGTAGGTACAAAACTGTACTTTTTAATTTTTCAATATTACCAGTTCGATGTTTCGGTATTGCGAACCTAAACATTCGATCGGGTAATATAGACACCTAAGAGATTGTGTTACCTTTGTTTATAATCATAACAACCACAAGTTATCTGCACCTGTAAAAGTGCAATCCACCAGATCAATAGCCACGTCAGTTTTTTTCCACTCCAGGGCATCCATGGATGAGATATGTGCAGCCCCAACATGGGCTACTCCACATACCTTTAGCACTTATTACAAATTGGATATGGTCTCCAGGGGAAGAGCATCCTTTGGCTGTATGGTTCTCAGGAATATCCTTCCATAACGCCATCCAGGACCTACAGTAGCTGGGGACTGTGTCCCATTCATCAAGAGTGAATGAAGATTGTGACAATATCAGATGAAGAAGTTATGTACTCACCATAATGTTCCATCTATGTTATCGATCTTCATTCATTCTTGACATCCCACCCTCTTTCCCACTCCTACAGATTTCCTGGAGGATCGGACTCTTGTTCTGGGAACCTGTAGGTTTCACCTTGGACATGGCTTCTACCTTTATATTATCTTTCTTCTGCTGTACTGTTTGGCTGCAAACTCTGTCTGAGGTAATGGAGAGGGGCATTGTGGGTAGAGTCTTAGCTCAAGATTTTTTTGACTGGTGTGAGCTGTATAATGGCCAATCGAGTTCCGTGGATCAGAAGAGAGTCCCATTTGTCAAGAATGAATGAAGATTGACAACACAGATGGAAGGTCATGGTAAGTACATAACTTCTTTTTAATTCCTGTCACTGTTTCACAACCTTTGGTTGCTTGATTCTGTTTTCTGTTCACAAATGGTTTGAAAAGTACTTTGAATTTTACGTGTTTTCTTATTTTGAAAAAAAAAAAAGGTTGTTAAATATGTGGCACTAGAGAGCAGTACGTTAGTATAATTAAGCAATGACCCATGACTCGGTGTGAGTTATGGTGGATTTACCCATGTTTTTATTTGGTTTGATCACAAGATCGAAGACAGAGTTATCAAACAAAGCCAACTGTGGGTAAATCCATCATTGTCTACACTCGAGTAGGTTATTGCTATTATATAATGACATTATTTAAGAATGATATTTCCATTTCTGTTTTCCCTCCATTCCTGCCCATCTTAATGCAAGAAACCTGGACAAAGCCCAACATAAAGGTGGGGGGGGACAAAGGTCCAAAAATAGGGACAGATTTTATTGCTCTTAATAAACTTAGAAAGTTGCTTGAAGGAGAGTTTGTTTTGTTAGTGTGTATATTCTGAAGGATATAAAGCCCAAACCTCAAATGTCTGTTATTATTTAATGACTTCAATCCCTAGTGGCTTGCCAGAAAAATACTTATCTTATGAGGAAAAGAACAAAACTATGAGGCAAAAATCCGGATATTCTGAGAAGATCCAGGCAGTTCAGATGTATGACTGCCTGCAGATATTTTAGGTGGAACACAGCAGAAGTACAAGGAAAAACTGGTACATTATTGTGTTTTTTTTTTAGTTTTGCAGAATATGCCTGATTTTTCTTGCATTTTGATTTGTCCTCTGTAGCATATGCCAATAGAAAAGTCTGGCTGCTCAATGGTACTTAAACAAACAGACTTTTTTCTATTAATATATGCTCTATTTACAACGGCATGATGGTTGGGCTGACTAGTCAGTGTGCATGTTTTTAAATACTAATGAGAAATCATTGTGTAATGTGTAGTAATGCACATTTGGCTAAACTTTGCTGAATCTCACAACTGTTGAGGGGTGTCAATGCATTTAGAATATTGCTGTTATATTAGAGGGTCAGTTCAGGTTGGACAGTTTGGAGACGAAGCAAGAGAGGCAAGATTGCATTGGTTTGGACATGTGATGAGGAGGGATGCTGGGTATATTGGGAAAAGGATGCTAAGGATGGAGCTGCCAGGTAAGAGGAAAAGAGGAAGGCCTAAGATAAGGTTTGTGGATGTGATGAGAGAGGACATGAAGGCGGTTGGTGTGAAAGAGCATGATGCAGAGGACAGGAAGAAATGGAAACAGATGATCCGCTGTGGCGACCCCTAACGGCAACAGCCAAAAGAAGATGATGCTGTTGCCTAAAGGTTATGTAATGTCACAGTTGATTGTTAATTCCAGTGGGCATGCAGAGGCAAAGCCCACCCTTCACGACTAATCTCTCACAGAAGAACATATTTTATCAATCTAAGGCATTTTCCCCATCCCCTACCCTGCATATACTTGTGGTGGGCTGTCAGAGATATGGAGTGAGTTATTTAGGTGTGTAGAACTGTGTGTAAAAGGAGAGTAGTTAAGGTAGGCTGGGAAAGTTGTAGGGTTCTAGTACAGTGCTGACAGTTTCAACTCTAGTAAAGATTGAGATGAAACTGTCAAAGTAGTTCTGCTGTCCTGGCATGCTCCTAGATTTCATTTACTGTACATTGGTTTGCTCAGTTCATTAGTATATAAAAATGTGGACAAAGTGACATAATTTTCAAACTGTGATCTTGATGAGGGAAGAGGAATATTGTCATGTTGTAATGTAGGTTGCTATTCTTGGTTTCATCATAGGGGCTCAGTAGTGAAAATGCTATAGGACAGCAAACTTATGAGTGACTTAAGTTTGTTGACCCTTTGTGTATGTATGTATGTGTATACGCATATACCCTGTAGGCCTCAACTGTAGGAGGTTTGTCTGGGACTTTTTTTTTACCCTTTGGTTTATGTTTACTTAATACACACACATGGTGATGTGAGAGGGGAATGTCCATTTAGCCCAGTGTTGGAGAGGGTTATGCAAAGAAGGGGGTGCATGTGCATGGGGGAAGTTCCATTCCCAAAAAATAGTGACTTTTGATAATGCAGTGAAAGTAGTATTGTTTTCCTACAAGAATCTGCTTTTGCACAGGTTGCATTGTTTTCCTCATGTTCTACAGGGTGGCTGCAGTTTCATTTTCTGTTATAACCGATTTATCTGATGTTGTCAGTCTTCATTAATTCTTGACAGTTGGGATATGGTTTCTAGCCTCTAAACTGTCTCTGCCTTTATACACCTCATGATAGCCAAAAAACACTTGAGCTAAGTCTCTACCCACAGTGCCCATCTCTGTATTACCTCAGATCTCGTTTGCCGCTCTGTCAGCAAGGTGCGTCAGCCGATTCTCTCAGCTAATTGACAATTTTTCTTCTGTATTTTTAAGTACTCTTAAATATTCTTAAACTTTCTGATTTTGTGATTTCCTTTGAGTGTGAGTATCTCTACCTCATATTTTATTCTTTAGATCCCCTCTCTTCCTTCTTAACATGTCAGGGTTTTTCTCCGATACCATTGTTGGTATTCTTCTCCACATTTTACCACACTGGTAGTCTTGTTTGCCATTGTTGGTAGATCTCCTGCCTTTACCTTTTTACCATACTGGTACTTTTCCTACCATTGCTGGTAGATTTCCTATGCTTTCTTTCCTGTCATGTGTAAGTGTGTGAATCTTTTGTGTTGTTAGCGTTCCTCAACGTTTCATTATGATGGAAAAACCATCAAAAGGCACGTCTGGGTTTAAGCAGTGCCAGGAATGTGGAAGAAAGATGCCCAATTCTGATGGGCACCTTTCCTGTGTTTACTATTTGCACTGACTGCAGGAAAAAGAGTAAAATGCCCTTCAAAGTTCATTTTACTTTTCTTTCTAATCTTGTGTGTGTGTGTCTGTGTGTGTGTGTGTCTGTGTGTGTGTGTGTCTGTGTGTGTGTGTGTGTGTGTGTGTGTGTGTGTGTGTGTGTGTGTGTGTGTGTGTGTGTGTGTGTGTGTGTCTGTGATACCATGCCATACAGTAACATTGCAATCACCTCCGACGAAAGTACTTGGGCATAAAATGCCTGAGGAAGAGGTATACTGTTGAGTGCTCTGACACAGTGGTGAATATCATGTTGCATTTTTTCTTGTTTTTTTTTTTCTCTTATGCTTAGTCCACCCAGCTTCTCTTATTGATCCTGTCACACTGTCATGCAGTGTCCCAAGGTCTTTGTACTCCATTGTTTTCCCCATGTATGCCTTCCATTACAGGGGTTGGTATCTCCTCCCAGCTGTTTACAGACCTGATCCAGTACCTGGAAAATGAAATTTTACATGGTGTTACAATTCCTCCATGTGGTGAAATTTACTCTGACTTGTTGCAGCCAGAATTACTTATATCCGTTCAGGTTTGACAGAATTTCTGAATGTATGTAGGCAAGTGTTTTTCTTTACATTAATAGTAGTAGTATTTATAAGACTAATTTTAAATTATTTTTCCTTTTGCTGAAGAGAAATGTTAGACTAACATAACATTACACAGTTGAAGAGAAACAATTAAACAAACTAGTAGTTATGGTTTCTGTATTTATTTATTTTTCCTTATTAGTGACTTTGACAGCTGTGCCTTATAGTATGCTACCTGTAGCCTGTTCAGTTGCATGTTTATTTTGTGCAGAATTTATAAATGCTGCTTTTCTTTGATAGAAGCTTTGAATAAAATTTCTTTTGTTTCCCCAGGAAAGTAATCTATTCAGTTTGCAAAACAAAATGTTACATTTATATTTTGGAGCTTGATGAATTACAATTATGCAAAGGATGCTATTTATAGTACCGTATAGGGGAAGTAAAGTAATTTGAGGGCAATTAAAAAGATATGACTTTGTGCTCTATAATTCTGACTGCATGTGCTGGAAATCTACTAGTTCTTCACAAGGAGAAGCAGGCTATGAATAAGCTTTATCTTAAAGTCAAGATGGCACTGGTGGAAAAGAGATTAAGAGAGCCCCTCCCCCTCACAGAGACTGTTTTGGATGAATGGAAGCCATAAATTCTTCAAGAAAATGAAAATTTAAATGGGCAGGTTGAGTGAGACCCAGGCTATTTTATACAGACATTGTTCATGTGTTTGTGTAATGCGACATTTATCTCTTATTACTTGAGCCCTAAGGAAGTCATTGTTGTCTTCATTTGATCTTCAACCTGTGGGTATAGGCACCAACATTGGTGCCGAGCCGGCCATATCCAGGCTACGATGCTGAAACTGAGCTCCTCCCATACCCATAATGCTCCTCTCTCTTCCATTTCCCCCAGATCTCGTTTGCCACCATTCCAGCTACAAGCGAGTTGTCTGAGCTCCATCTTGTTGAGTTTTTTTGTCTAGTGTTGGGATTTTCTTGGTACTCAGGTACTGTTTAGAGTTTTCCTATAACTTTCTCCTACCCATCACATTTTGCATAAAAAATTGTTCTGGTAGTTCTCTTCAGTAGGTTCCCCTTCTTGTCTTTTCTATCATGGCTGACAAGTTGGACAAATCCGAGAAGGGTGTGGGATTTAAGAAATGTGCTGAGTGTGGGCATAAACTCCCACCCTCGGATGGTCATACATTGTGTTTAGGAGTTTCTCACCAAAACACTGGGTGTTCTATTTGTGCAGGTTTTTCCTCTTGTACCCTCGCGGACAGAACAAACAAGTTAATATTAAAGGGTGTGTTACCCAGTTCTTCTAGTGTGGGTGCAGGGACTCAACCTCCTGGTAAGTTGCCCGAGAGCAAAAGCAAGGACGTGGACAAGAAGGCACAGAGAGAGAGAAGGCGAGAGAGAGAAATCCAAAGGCAATGACAAGCCCCCAGAGAAGTGGAGAATGACTGAATCTTCCCCTGCTGCTGTTGAACCTTCTCCCCAAGATCAGGGCTAGGTTATCTTTTCCTCAGCCTAGGTTCTCGCTCTAGCCCCCGGAGTCGGCCTCGCCCAGGCACCACTCCAGACCTGCTTCTGTGGCTTCCTCTGCCAAGTCCTCCTGTAGTATCTCAGAGAAAGAAGTGGATCGATTGATGAGACAGTTCTTGCGGGCTCAGATTCAGTTGGGAGTCCTTCCCGCCCCCTCCACACCGGGAGTGGGCGGTTCCTTTCCTGTCCCTTTCAGGGCGTTCTCCTTTGCCGAGCCCTGGGGTTTCGGGTCTTGTGGTCGCCAGAGTTCCCGGCGTTGACTTTGTTGGTTTCTTCAATGCTGACAATGTGCTTGGGTTCCTCTGCCTCTTTTTCTTTGGTGTTGGAGGGCTGTCAGAGTCATAGCTCGCTTTGCGCCGGTTCCAAGGGTTTGGCGTCAGTATCTAGGGTTTCGGTGCCTTTTCTCCCCTCTTGGAGCCTCGGCACTGTGCAGCTTGGCACTGACTCCCCTGTCGGTGCCTATGTGGTTGGGGGCTTTAGATCCACTGGCATGAAGCATTTCAGTGCAGACGCATGCGGTGCCGATCTCCCATTCTCCATCCACATTCGACATGGTGGAGAGGGTCCTCTCTAATTTGATGTCTTTCCCTGTGGATCCTTTTCCACTGCAGCTGGACTCTGGTCCTGATGTCTCCAGCCCTCTGCTTCAAAGGTGTCCTGCCCCTGTCCTCCAGGTTTCTCTTTCTGTGGAGCCCCAGGCTTCCGGTTCCTCCCCGGAGTCTCCCCACTGGGGAGGTCCGCCGGAAGCATGTGTGCAAAAGGAGGCACATTGACTCCACCCCTGAGTCTGTCATGGATGCCACTGACTGGGAAGAAGGTGAGACCCCCCCCCCCCGATCTCCACCCGATGATGTCTCCTTCGAGGACGTAATGGAAATTCTGCGTCAGAAGGGTGGATGGTCTGCTCCAAAGCCCAATCCGGACAAATCAGTGTTCCTGGAGGTGTTCAGTGGAGGGCCTATCTACTTCCTGAGTGACGCCCTATGCGGACCCTTCATTAGACCTCATCACCCACAGTGCATGGAAGGAACCGGACGAGATGGAACCAGTACCCAAGAACCCCACCAGACAGGACTTTTTGGCAGAAGACAGTCCCTGTTGACACTTTGGTGGTTGCAACCACCAAAAAAAGGAGCTCGCCCAGGAGAGCTCCTTTGTCCATTCTCCTGACAGGGAGTTCAGAGATATAGACAAACTTGGGAAGCGTGTTTATACATCAGCTACCTTCTCTCTGAGGGCACTGAATTACTTGGCACATGTTACTAGACTGCAGAGATCGCTCATCGAGGAACTGTCTGCGTCTGCCCCGGAGTCCATGTCAGCAGAGGAGAAAGTCTGGCCACTGTCAAAGCAATTCTAACACCTCTATGAGGTTCCTTTCCTATTCATCGGAAGGCACTTCTAGGGCAGCTGGTTCAGGCATCGCTGCTAGGCGTCATGCCTGGATGCAGCTTTGTGATTTCTCTGAGCCCTTCAAGGCGTCCTTCACGAACGCCCCCCTTTGATGGATCTTCCCTGTTCGGTACATCCATGAAAGAGACTTTGGCCCAGTGCGAGAAGGACAGTAAGACCCTGTGTGCTATCGAAATCCACTTTTCTACTCCTCAATGTTCCTACTCCAGGTATCAGAGAAGGCAGTAAGAGATTGTGGTCCTGAAAATCCAGGGCTTTCCATCAGGATACACCTGCTAACTCTTCCCTTAGAGGTAGATCAGGGAATGATTCTTTTAAACGCCACACTATGGGCAGGAGGCCTTCAAGAGAACAAGGGTCTTGGGACTCCTGCCCGGACAGACCCTTCCAGCGACCCTGAAGTGTTGCCCGGCTGTCCTACCCAGGAGGTGGTTGGGAGTCACTTTTCTCTGCATCCATCAGCCTTGGAAGCCATCATGTCGGATCATTGGGTGCCAAGAGTAATATTCAGGGGGTATCTGATTCCCTTTCTTCATCCTCAGGCCCAAAAGTCTCTCCTGGATGTTCCACCTGCTCACAGGGAGGCTGCAGAACTGGAAATCTCCAAGCTGCTCAACAAGCGAGTCATCCAGCCTGTTCCCCCAGAACTGTCTGGATCAGGCATATATTCAAGGTTCTTTTTGGTGCCCAAAAAGATGGGGGACACACACACCGATATTGGATCTCACCCGACTGAACAGGTTTGTAGCCAGAACCAAGTTCTGGATGGTTACAATTCAGTCCATTCTTCCATACCTTCAGAAGGACTTCTGGATGTACTCGATCAACCTCCAGGAAGCATACTGCCATATAAAGATGGAGAAGTCTCTCAGGAGGTTCCTATGCTTCCGATTAGGAGCCAGGGATTATCAGTTCAGGGTGCTCCCCTTTGGCCTCACCACAGCCCCTGGTGTGTTCACCAAAGTGGTAGCAGTACTAGCAGCGTATCTAAGGCTGCAGGGGATACAGTTTTCCCCTTACCTGGATGACTGGCTTCTGGCTGCTCCCACCAAGCATCAGCTTCTTCAGGTCAGGGATCAGTTCCTTCAGTTAGCTTCGACCTTGGGCATCACTATAACTTTTCCCAAATCAAAATTGGAGCCTCTCCGTTCCCTGGAATTCATTGGAACACTGTTGAATACTTCTCTGTGCAAGGTTTTTCTTTCCATGGACAGGATTCAGTCTCTTCAGGGCCAGGTGAGAATTCTTCTGGAGACACCTCAACCATCACTGGCCCAAATTCTTCAAGCTCTGGGATCTATGGCAGCAACCATCACCATGTTACCCTTGGCAAGGCTATACATGCGGGTTCTCCAATGGACCCTATCAGTCCAGTGTTCATTTAAGGACCAGCCCCTGTCGTATCCCATTCGGCTATCCAGAACCTGCCAGTACTCACTTATGCGGTGGTTAAACGTTCAGAGTCTAGCAGAGGGTCGATATTTTGTGGCTCCTTCTCCAGCGGCCATGCTCACCAAGGGCGCCTTCCAGCTTGGGTGGACTGTTCAAGGGACGTGGTCAGAGTTAGAGACCAATCTTCACATCAGTGTTCTGGAGATGATGAGGGCAGTGCTTCTGGCATTGCAGGCTCTGCATTCTTTTCTCCCCCCAAGGAACAATTATGATGTAGACAGACAATGAACCAGATCTTAACCCCCTTTATCAAGAGGCCATAAGATTGTGAGAATGGACAATCTCTTCAGGCTGTTTTCTTGTTGCAATGCACATTCTGGGTAGTTGCAACATCCTAGCAGACAAACTCTGCAGGACCATTCTGTCTCCTGACAAGTGGTCTCTGAAACAGTCAGTGGCAGACATGATCTTCCAGAAATGGAATCAACTGCGCTGCGATCTTTTTGTCTCACCTTCCAGTGCCAAGTGCAGCGACTTCTTCGCCCTGATTCCTCCCAAAGGAGAGACTCCCAGAGATGCTGTAGTTCATGCTTTGCCCCCCAGTCTGCTGTATGCGTATCCCCCCTTCCACTTATGGCAAAATTTCTTCAGAAGGCTCAAAGGTCGAGGTGGCACGTGATCCTCATTGCCCCCTTCTGGCCTTGTCAGGTTTGGTTCCCCCTTCTTTGGTCTCACAGTGTCAGTTCTCCATGGATTCTGGATTGATGACCGGATGTGATTTCCAATCCAGAGGGCAACTTTCATTCAGATCTGGACAGTCTGAAGCTCACAGCTTGGCTTCTGCAGTTCCAATAATGGCTAGAGTTCCTGGGCTATCATCTCCTGTGAAGCATATATTGCTTTCCGCTCATAAGTAATCCACTAAGAAGATCTATGCTAGTAAATGGAAGAGGTTTTCCATTTGGGCTTCCCACAATTCGGTGGATCCCTTTACTGCATCTATTCTTTCAGTTTTAGATTTTTTGCCTTGTATTTTCAACCAAGGTACCAGTTCCTCTACAGTGAAAGTCTAACTAGCTGCCATATCCCATTATCATGTCGGACTAAAGCATTCTTCTTTGGCCACGTCTAGATTGTGCGAGGCCTTTTTGAAAGGAACGTTTCTTTTACAGCCTCCCATTAAGGATCCGGTTCCCCCTTGAGACCTAACGTTGTACGTCAGGCAGTGGTGTCGTCTCCATTTGAGCCCTCTGCAAAGGTGGATGTTCAGTTTCTGTCATGGAAAACAGCTTTATTGGTAACCCTAACTTCATCTAAGCAGGTCTCTGAGATACATGCCCTTTGTATTCAACCCCCATACCTCATTTTTCACAAAGACAAGGTTTTGCTTAGACCGAATCCTTCCTTTATGCACAAGGTCGCTTCAGAGAAGAATATTAATCAGGTTATCAATCTTCCTGTGTTCTTTCCAGAGTTTCAAAATAAAGGAGAATACACGTTACACATGCTTGATGTTCGACAGCTTCGTTTCTATCTTGATAGAGCCAACTCTTTCAGGAAGTCCACTCAGTTATTTGTATCCTTCTCGAAGTCTAGATTGGGATTGCCTGTTTCCAAGGTAACCATTGCCAACTGGATTGCCAAATGTATTACCTTTATTTATCAGAAGCATGGTGCTCCTCTTCCTTCTGCAGTGAAGGCACATTCTACCAGGGCTGCATCTACCTCCTCAGCTTTCTCCTCCAGGGTATCAGTGGATGAGATTTGCACTACAGTTACATGGGCTAGGTCTCGCACCTTCATATCCCATTACAAATTGGATATTTCATCTAGGAGCAGAGCTTCCTTCAGTTCCACCATGCTCCGGAACATCCTTCCTTAGGGCCATCCAGGGCTGAAGTAGCTGGGGACTCTGTCCCACAGGTTGAAGATCAAATGAAGAAAACAATGTCAGATAAAGAAGTTATGTACTCAGCATAACATTCCATCAGCATTGTTGTTCTTCATTTGTCTTCAACCTTCCCTCTCCCTTCCCCCTTTCCATGAGTACTTGTCCTGGCAGAAGAGGCTTTTTGCTTTCTCTCTCTCTCTCTATGCTTCCTCTTTTAAGGGTGGTTGTCAGTCACTCTGTTGCTTATAGGTCTAGGTCATGTACCTTTTGTTGGCAAACTCTATCTGAGGGGATGGAGGAGAGCCAGGCGTTATGGGTAGGGGAGAAGCTCAGTTTCAGCGCCGTAGCTTGGATATGGCTGGCTTGGCACCAATGTCAGTGCCTATACCCACAGGGTGAAGACAAATGAAGAACAACAATGCAGTTGAAATGTTATGGTTAGTACATAACTTTTTTTTTATTAGGTTATACAGATGAAATTTGTTAATTTATGTCTGAAATTTTGTTTTATTTTTTAGGGACAATCATGATGAGTGGATGTGGAATACTGACCAATGGGAAAGGAACACGCCGAGAATACTGTGAATTTAGCCTTGATGAGTTGCAAGTAAGTTTCTGAGGATGTGTGGCTTCAGGTGCTTACTGTAGATGACAGTATTTTGCTTCTGGATGAGATTTATTATACTACAATTATAAGCCATGTGTTGATTGGCAAAGCTTTAGCCTTCAGAGAGCGAGAGAGAGAGAGAGAGACCACAGCTCATTTCAAAGTGCAAGTGATTGCTGTTGACACTGAGAGAATACCTTTTTAAGACACCATTTGACCAGTATGTATAGTAAGTAAAACAGTTAATGATGAGCAGTTTGTGCATTGATAAGAACAGCATGTATAACAAGGCTCTTGTATGTGGAGTTCCACCCTCCATAACAGCAAAACTTAAGCAGAGGAAGGCATTAGGTCTGCTTGGCAGGTAAATTCACTGGCTGGAGAAACCCTCTCCCTAAACCATAAAGGATTTTCTGAGATGAGGAAAGTGGACCCAGGCTCCCTTTAGTAGTTTGGTGGTGCTTTATTGCCTTTCTGCAAGTAAAACGTTTATAATTGTTTCATTAACACTTTTGCTTTCCAAATTACTTAGGCAGGAGTTTCTTCTTTTAATGGAACATTGTTTCCCTTTTTACTCTCTTGGGCCTAAGATTGCTTTTTTCACTGGAGTTTAATGTGCCAAAAAAAGTCTAGATTATATTATTCTTGGCTCTCCTTCCAGATTAAATCTAGAGGTATTTCATTTGTGTTGATTTTTTTCACTCATTGTAAGGCCTTTAAATCTTTGCTTCACTGTCTTTTCTTGCTACAATGGATTTTATTTATGAATAATTGTTCTTGTGCAGAAGATCCCTCCTTAAGAATAGACACTTGTTGTCTGCATTATGTGGGTGAGCAGCACAGTAAGTATTCTATTTGTAGAGAATTCTCAATATCTGCTTTAAAGAATATATAAGAAGTTAGACTGCTGCATTTACTGAAGTGGTATCTTTCAGGGAGAGAGAGAGAGGCCACACTGAAGCTTCTACCTCTTCTTTCTTTGCCTGTGTCAAACAACAACACGTGTCAGCATTTCAATATTATAAACCAAGACAAATTTCCTAAATTCTTCAAACTTACTCATCTAACCAGGTCTTTCCAGCTGTCCTTTTTGATGCCAAAAGAACGAAAGAGTCATTACAAAGGTATTTTGGTCACTTTGTCTGAAACTCCGGCAACTTTATTTCAGGAAAAAATTAACCTTTGTTTTTGCCTGCAGTTCTGATAGTGTGTTTCCTTTGTCTAGCAGAGTCTGAGGCTATCTGCTGCTATAGCTGTCTCCTCCTTATCTCATAGGTTCATAGGTTAGTACTAAACTAACTAACCTTGCGAGCCATTTTAAGCCTAGCCAATTATCCCTTGTGAGACTCGAACCCTGCACCTTGTGTTTGTAAGGTAAACACCTTAACCATTAGGCCACCCTCCCTTGCATCTGACATAGGTTATAGGTAAGTTGAATGAGGCCCTCTTGAGGGGTCTGGTAATGCACTGTAGTGCTCAGTCCCCTGCTTCATTGGTCAGAGAGAGAGGTTTTTTTTACACTTTTTACCCATTTGTATTACATCTCCGATTTCCTCAGAGGTAGTAGTGTTTTCACTGCTGGACTTGAGCATCCATTCCATTGTTGATCCAGTGGCTAGCAGCACTATATGAGTTGATGGAGATCTTATTGTGTTGGGCATTACCGTGATATTGATGTCATTGCTTTCAGTACTGACAGTGTTCTCTCCAGCAATGCCATGAGCTGGAATCTTAGCATTGATGTTAATGCTGGCCTTGTTGATGTCAGTGTATGATTTGGACTACCAGGACTTGGGTTTTTTGGTGCTGAATCTTTTAGCATTGACTCGGTCTCAGTGCTGATTCTAATCCAGCAAGCATCTTTGTAATGGTTTCCTTTGATGCTATACTAGCCCTCGATCTTCTATAGGGCTGATGTAGTTTCTTCCTGAGGCCATGTCTGTGCTTATCTGCCTGTTTCACAGGCGGTCATATAGATCTCAGTCCATCTTAATGGCCTCTTCCGATTTTTTGATGTCCTCTCTAAACAGAGTTTCTTCCTTGGAGTTTCCACCCACCAAAGAACCCCAGAAAGACTCTGTGCAAGAGGAAGCATCTTATCTCCCTTCTGGAGTCTCCCATGACAAATGTTAATGATGAAGAGAATACTTATGCACTTGCATTCATCCCTGGACAGCCCTACATTTTGTATTTAGAAATTGTGTTGGAGGGGAGCAGTTGCCCATTAACCAAGTATTTTCCTCACAGAGGTGGTTGCAGAGTGCCTGTAGGTCAACCCAGCAGTCGTCCTGTGTGATACCTTTGTTGGTGGAAGCTGTCACCAAGGGAGCTTGGGAGAACCCAGATATGGTAGCCCTGTCCTTAAGGAAGCTGATTGCATTCCTTGGCCCCTGCAAGAGTAAGGCATTTGGTCAGAGACATCCAAGACTGACACCCTTGTCTAAAGAGTTGCCAACTCCCCGGAACCCACCCAGCTGTCCCTGTCCCAGACAAAGGAATCCAGAACTGTGAGCACTGCTAAGTTGCATATCTCACATGTGGACTGAATGTCAGACATGAGCCATTCTGATGATATGCATCAAACCATTGAGTAGTTTCTGGACGGTATTATTAATGATAAACTGTTCTGTTAGTCTTCAGCTGATGTGTCTGTTGCCAGCCTTTTAATTCTTGTCTTGTTTAACACTGCAAAAGGTTCAGCTGGAGCTGTGAGTTCCAGCATTGACATGCACTGGCAGGCATGACTCCACTTAGCACATTTTTCTTAGGTCATTGTGGGTGGCCTTTGTGAATACCCTTTCAGGATCCTTGCATATTTGGTCCCAAAGTGAAGGCATAACTTAAGAACATGGATTGGGGAGGGCAAAACCCTGATTACTGCTCTTCCAGGATGCAGGAGAGCTAACATTAGACATGGTCCAGCTGTGGCAGATGGCAAAGAAATCTGGCACAGTCTGAGAAGAATCCCATTAACCAGCACAACTTCTTCACAATTGTGGGCCCAAAAGTAAGGTCTGTCTTCAGTCATCAGGGAGTTGTTGTCCACCCATGAACAGAAAGCAGCAGCATCCTAAGATTTTTCCGAATCATCTTTCTCTGGAGGCAGTTGGTATCCACTTGTCTGTGTAATATTCCATTATGACATACAGGTGGATCACAACAATCTTTTCCAAGATAATGTTTCATAGCATAGCCAGTCTAACCCTCTTTTTTCCTCCTGCGAAACATGTCATTACCATCAAAATGTATCCACTAGAAGGGTGTCCCTTGACTTTTTTCAAACAAGAATCATCCAGGAGATCCCAACAGACCAGAAAGTATTACAGTTTTATTCCAGATTTTTTAAGAACAGAAAAGGCAAAAAACCTCAAAGCATTTTTTTTGCATGTTTTGGTTTCCTATGGCTGACCATAAGCCTCTCTTCATGCACTTTAATTAGCCACCCAAAGACTAGCCACAAACCCATGAGTGAGGGCCAGTGAGGATATTAAAGCTTCTTAGAACAGTGTCATACTGCTGCATATGAATGGTTTCTTTTAAGGCCCAATCCCATCCTGTTGCATGAGCCTGTGCTTTCTCAGAGATTGGCATGCAGTAGGCTTTGTGGTGTATTGTCTGCACTTGTGACTTGACCCAGTCCCTTGCACTTTATGGACAACAACCCCTGCTTCTTTCTTGAGTCGACTGGGGATTGACAGAGATGATGCATCTGAATGCACGCACCCAATCCCCCAGGATGGGCACACCCATCCTGGTTGCACCCTCAAGTAATTGAGCTGCTAATTTGAACTCTAGTCTCCTGTGCCATAGTTGGGACTTTATCCTTCTGTACTATCAGCACAGACTGTAAGAAACATAAGCCAGTTTTAGATCTTTAGAGGCCTAAGTACCTTCATTGCCATGAAAACCTTTTGCGTGGTTATGAAGCATTTAGTCCTTCCTTGTCTATTAGAAAAAGACTGGATGTGTCATTTGGACTCCAAGATGTCTGTCTATACAGTGAGGATTGTAGAAGAGCTCAGGCAATATCTCCTCCTCTGGATAAGAGGTAGTGCTCTTACATTGTCTAGTCCATCCACTTATGAACTGAAGAACTGATCGTGACAGGCATCTCCCAATCAGCACTAGTGCATTTCTCCAAAGATCAGGCTAGGCTCCTCCCCTGACTCCCACAGTGCACCCGTGTAGATCTCATTTGCTACCAGTACTCAAAGATGCTGATCATCTGAGTTTGTGCAGGTATTGGGATAAGTCAACCCTGTTTTTATTTTTTATAGCTGTGCAGTTATACTTTGTGAGTATTACAGGAAAGATGCATTGCAAATAATAACCATGGCTATTTTACTTGGTCTTTATTTTTTTTCTGTCATAATCCTCCCCAATCTGTGCTAAGACAGCAGGGCCTAATCTTCTCTGTTTTGGTATTTTATGTATTACCTTGCAGTACACTTCTAAACTTAGTGCTTCTTATATTCAAGCTAAGTCGTGTGTGTGTGTGTGTGTGTGTGTGTGTGTGTGTGTGTGTGTGTGTGTGTGTGTGTGTGTGTGTGTGTGTGTGTGTGTGCGTGTGTGTGCGTGTGTGTGCGTGCGTGTGCGTGCGTGTGTGCACGCGCGCCCTTCCTTGGGTCACTGTTGCATTATTCCAGACTGTTGGGTTATCTTGCCAAATAAATTGGATGTCCATCTGGTGTACCAAAGTCAAAACTTTCCATATAGCTGTACGTCTGACATATGACCTAAGCCTGCTTGCATAAAGATACATAAGTGGATGTATGAGCGTAAATCCTCAGACTATCTCACCACCTGTCCGAATGCAGATCTCGCACCCATTGGTCTGTTCTACTCTTGGTTGTTGGTACAGTTGGGATCTTTTACTTTTTGCCAAGATACCAAAGGAATTACCCTACAAAACCCACTTCCTTCACTCGCAGGGAATCCAGGCCTTCTCTTAAGGACAATACAATGCATAGCAAAAGATTCCAGGACAAACCAGACAGGGACTCTAGATCCGGGAGGCCTCCTTACCCAGACAAGTCCACCTGACTACCTTCTGTCTGCCCCGAACCCCTTGGTCCATCCCTTCCTACTATTTAAAAGGGTCATATCCTGTATTTTTAAGAACACTGATTACATATCACTTCAGACAAATAGGTGCTCTCAGTCATCCAAAAGGGATATAGAATGACTTGGAAGGAAGCTTCTCCTTTCACTGGCATCCCTCCTACTCCACAAAATCCGATACAGTTGCTGTGTCCTATTGCTTAAACCTTGCTAGAACAAAATACCATAGAACTGGTGACTACAGTATGTAGGAAAAGGGTTGTATTCCTTGTCCCAAGAACAGAAGAAGTCTCGAGACCAGTTCTGGATCTCTCCACCCTTAACACCTTTCTTCTTCTTCCATCTTTCAAGATATTGTCCCTACAAGCTGTACTTCCATTCATCCTTCCTCAAGCCTTCCTAGTGTCATTGTACCTAAAGGATGCCTATCTTCACATTCTTATTTACTCAGCTCAAAGGAAATTTCTGAGGTTTACTACTGGATCATCATGCTTTCAGTTTTCTGCTTTGCCTTTTGGACTTTCTACAGAAGCCAGAATCTTTACAAAGTGCCTTGCACCACTACTAGCTTACAGCAAGACTCTGGGAATCCAGATATTTCCTTATTTGGATGATCTGTTAATATAGAACCCTTTTCAGCAGGTACTCTTGACTCATCTCAAATTCACAATAGCCCTGTCGCAGGCTGTGGGTTTCACAATCGGTCTGAAAAAGTCAGCAATGATATCGACTCAAGACGTAGTTTTCTTGGGGTGCAGACTAGACACCAGACTCATACAGGCTTTCCTTCTGCCAAAGTGCAGAGCCTAACCAATTACTTTTTTTGTCCTCCCCCCTTCAGTATTGTACTGCAAAAGAGATGCTCAGAGCATTGAAATTCATGGCAGCAGCCATCACCGTGGTCTCCTTTGCCATGCTCTATTTGAGGAAGATTCACTGGTACCTGAAAAACACCTGGTCTTAATATTCTTATTACCTGGGCACACAGTCTCCTTTCCTGCCTTGCAAAAAGAAGGAACTACTGTGGTGGAGATCACAGATGAAGCTAAACCTGGTTCTTCCTTTCAAACCACAGTCACCACAAAAGGAGCTGCACACAGACACATAAGATGAAGTGTGGGGATCATAGACAAGCAACATGAAAGTTCAGGGGCAGTGGCTTACAAATTTAAGATCAGAATATATCAGTCACAAGGAGATGAGGCACTAATTCACACTCTGTCGATTTTCTCCCATTCTTAGAAACCACTTCCATTAAGAGTGTTGATAGACCACACAACAGTTATGTAGTACATAAACAGTGGGGCAACAGATCTTACCAACTTTTCAGACAGGCCCTCTTGGGATGGGAGCAGGCCACAAAAGCAGACCTCTCCCTCCAAGCAGTTTACATTCCCTCACAGGACAATATCCTGACAGACTGTCTAAACAGATCAAGGGAAGCCCCCCCCCCCCCATGAATGGGTACTAAACAGGGAGATCTTCCTAGACATGAATGAGGGGGGCATCAGATATATCTTTTTGCCTCCATCAACAACAAACAGCGCACGCTGTTTTGCACCAGGACTTGCTGTCCTCAGCCTTGGAAAATGGATGCAGTGTCCTCCCGTTGGAGAGGGAGGGTCTTATTTTCCTTCCATCCACTTCCTCTTCTTCACAAGGTCTTACTGAAGATTTAAAGAGAATAACTAAAGTTCTTACTGGTGATTCCTTATTTTCCAAGGCAGGACTGATTACCCCTTATCTCCCACCTAGCCAAGAGCCATCCCCAGAAATTTCTGTCCACAATGGACTCCATGGGCTTACTGCTGCATTCCAACATGTCATCCCTCAGCCTGACATTATAGATGATAGGATTCCAATTGCTTTTAGATATCAATTTTCTGAGAACATACCTAAGGTTCTCCAGGAGGCAGGAAAACTTGCTACAAGAAAATCTTGTGTATCAAAATGGAAAAGATTTACTATATGGTGTCTCATAAATTTCAGGACCCACTTCATGTTAATGCCCTGTATCCCTCTCCTGTTTGTGTGAGCTGTTGCACTCTGGCTTAGCATTGTCATATGTTAAGGCACACGTTTCAACCATATCCACATACCTACCTCTGGACCTGTGGCTGCAGGCCAGACTACAGATAAAATAGTTCTTAAAAGTTGTACTCCACCTGAAACTTCCTAGGAAAGCTATTCCCCGTGTTTGGGGCTTCAGTTTTGTGCTGGAAAAACTGACTCTCCCTCCTTTCAAAACAATACCATCTGCTTCTCTGAAATTTTGTACTTAGAAAACTATTCTTCTGGTAGCTCTCATTTCTGCCAGATGAGTCTCTAAACTGTAGACCCTTATGGCAACCCCTTCCTTCCTTATTTTTAAGAATGGAGTGTACTTATGTGCCAATCCCTCCTTTGTGCCTAAAATGGTAAATGAACTGCCCCTTTATCAGGCCATAAATGCGTCCACTCTTTTCCTTAATCTGCAAAATAAGGGAGGAAATTCTGCATTCCCTGAATGTGCATAGGCATCTCAGATTCTACCTGGATAAAACCAAAAATATTTGCAAATCTGATGAATTGTTTGTCTCTTTCTAAGATTCCAACTTAGGAAACCGAGGGTCAAACTGTATTTCTTGATTTCTAAATCCATTTCCTTTTGCTAGACCCTGCATTGCAAATCCTAACCCTATCCAGCAGAGGCCTCATTTGGTGCCTTTTATGAAGGAAATGACTCAAGACCAATTTTAGAAGCAACTACTTGATCGTCTGTGCATACTTTCACCAAGCATTACAGAGTGCGTGCCTTTTCTAAATCTAGATCCAGCTTTTGCAGGTCAGCTCTCTCTGGATTACTAGACAATTATCCTATCTCCCTTCCATCTACCTTTCACAACTCTTAAACTTTGGGAATCACCCAGCAGTTTGGAGTACTGTAACAGTGATCTAAGGAAGGACATAGTACAGTTGTGTAAGAACTTAGCATAACAATAGATGTCCTTTTGATCACAGTTGGAGTATTTCTTCCCCTCTACATTCCCCCTTTTCTGATTCTTTACTCTTTTCTCTTCATGAACCAAGGGGATCACATACTTTCTGCCTCTCCCCTCCTAGCTGACCAGCTTAATTTCCTCTCAGGTCTCTTCAAGCTTGGAGATAAGTGGATGTATGAGCATAAATCCTCAGACTGAGTACCCTTATGCCCATGGGCTTTGGTCATACATTGGACGTATGGCTGTGTGGAAGGTTCCTTGGTAGGATGTCCAGGTTATTTGGTGAGATAACCCAACAGTTTCGAATACTAGAACATTGATCCGTAGGATGTCTACTAGTAAATTCTTACTCAGCTGTACTATAAATGGGGATATGCTTAAATATGTCAAACTAAAGATGTCTGTAATGTTTAGCTTTTAATTTCAACAAACAAACTTCAACACACTTTTGCACATGCTCTAAGGTTATTCCTTGGGCATGCAAATTTAAAAACATTTTTTTTTTGGAGGGGGGGCTAGTTTTCCTGCACTATTCTGGTGGGGGCTGCCCCCACCCCTTGCTAATTATTTATTCCAACTCCGGTATCACACACAAACCCTGAGGGGGGCATATTCTCCAGCCTCAAGAATTGTTGGTCTTGGACACCTGTTGATCATCTGTTTTGTCGGCTAAAGTGTGTCAACAAAACAGAGGTCGACATTTGGGAGTTTTGCTCATTTTAAGCACTTGTACATTTTTTTTAATGTGATGGATTGTAAGATGTTTGACCCTTTCATATCATCTCTGTGGGGAAAGATAGGACCTTGGGATATAAGTGTGAATATTGCAGCCGTAATATGCTTCAGAAAACAATCTGTGCATTGTGTGCCTAAGGACTGAGTATTTAAAAGAAAATTGTGACATTTGCAAGACTTTAGAGAGACAATGCTCCTGGAATGGCAAAATAAGTTGATTTGTAAAGCCTTTTACCTCCACCTGAAAACAATACTGAGACAAAAGACTGAGAAGAAGTATAAGGGAGAAAAGGAAGCTAGAGGAGGTGAAAGCTGACAGTTTTTCCACCTCGCCTAAGGTCCCAAGGGTTGAGCCCCAACCAGCCAAGGCAATTCAGGCCACTAGAGATGATTCCCAACCTGTTCAGGTGGTTCAAGGCCCCCACAAACCTTCTCCAGTGGGGGCTTCACAGTTGATCACTGTTACTTCTGATTCTTCTCTGAGGAAAAGATGTGGCACCCTTTTGTTAAAGAAGGAGTTATCCAGATATTTGGACTTTTCTGTACCTCCTATTCCCTCTTGGGTAGGTCTATAAGGTTTGTCAATGTCCCCCCGCCAGCATTGAAGGGGATCATATGATGCCATCGTTGATCAGAGCTCATAATGACGTTGGATTTCCCCCCCCCCCCCAACCTTCTCTGTCTCCAGGGTGGACAGAAAAGGGCTTTCTCCTTCGTCTTATCCTTCTGCCTTGGATTCAGTTTTGGCACTGTGAGCTGTAGAGCAAAGTGTGGTTCTGGCACTGTCTGCTTCTTCACAACCAAAGCTATCTCCTTTGGTACCAGCCTCGTTGATTTCCAGCTACTTCAACACCACTTTGTTCTGGGCTAAGAGTACCTAAGCACTGTGGGCTTGTCATGAGTGACTCTGTACCTGGTTTGACTCCAATCCCCTTGGGACTATTCTTACTGTCAGACTCTTTGGCATTCGACATTATGGTGCCAAAGTCCATTTTCTGTCAACAATGGTTCACCCAGTGCCAATTTTCTGTGCAAAATTGTCTTGTGTTGAAACCATCTGTATCACCTTCGAAGACCATTTATGCAGTCCTGGTAGTGATGAGCATGATTTAATTGTTTGAATTCATGGAGAGAGTCAGTGAATAAGCCTGTAGGGTGGTACCGTTGGACACTACCCACCTTTGCTCCTTCCCAATACACACTTCATTCAGTAGTCTTTCATCTTTTTCATAGATTCCAAAATAAGTTACGTCTAAAAAAAACCCTCCGTTGATTATGACCATATGAGGAAGCTCATACCCTTCTTCGTCACAACACTTTGAAGAATTCCTCCCCCACCCCCAACAAGTATATTTAGGAAGAGAAAATGCAAAAGGAGGCACAGAACTCTGCATTGTAGTCTGTTTCACCAGACTCTAATCTCAGTGAAGGGGAGAGCTTCCCAAAGTGTCCTTTAGAGGACCTCAGGTTTGGGTAAAAGTTGGAACTGCTGAGGCAGAAGGGATCATGGCTTACATACCCCCCCCCCCGCCAAACACACACACACACACACACACACACTCAAGGTGATACCATAGCCCCAGCTACATTTTGGGTTGTTCTGTCCCCAAGAACAGTATGGTAGACTTGGTTGTGGAGTGGATGTGGCAAGTGCCCTATGTGGCAGAACCCATTCCTATGAAGACTAAAAAGATTTTCTGGCTTCACAAGGATAGCAGTCAAGTAAGGCCCCTCTTGCAGACTCAACTGTGATAAAGGCTGCTATGAAAAGGGAGCCATCTGATTTGAAACTTGCAGTTCATTAGTTCATTCACCAGACAGGGTTTTGCAGAGAAAATTACTTTTATGTCTTTTTTTTTTTTATGTATAGGTATGCGCTGCTTAACATCCAGGATAGGTTCTGTCCCGTAGAATGTTAAATGGCGCGGACATTAAGTGAACACTCTATACTTTGTATTGGGCTCCTCTTAACATTCGTATGCACAACGGTCTATCACATTTACATCTGCTTGTACACTATGGATGTAAATGTGGTCAGACATTTTGCAGAAGGACGTTAAGTGGCGCATACATGTATCTGTCCCTCTGACATCAAGTGATGGCAGAAAAGACCATGTACTCATTGTGGATGTTACTCACCTCAGATGTTTCCATCAGATGGAATCACTGGTGACAACAGTGCTGAACATTGCTTTGCTATCTATAAGGCATTATGTATAACGGAGCTGGCAGGACATCCAGAGTATTCCTGCCCAAGACCTTTGCAGATTTCAGGGTGTCTTTTCAATAAAGCCCCACTTTGACGGTTCTTTCATTTTGGTGATAGTTTGAAGTGAGCACTGTGTTGAAATGCTTTCCACCATTGTGGTTGAATTCTTGGCTCCACAGAGGTCCTTTTCTAGAACCAAAAAAGCTTAAAGAAGTTGTGGTTCCACAAATGTTAGTGACAGAACAGTTGTCAGACAAGGACTTCATGTTTGCAGGGGCTTCTTCAGTGCACATTCCCCATGTGGCAGAGGTTGTCTGCAAAAATAGGAGTTCCACAATGCTTTTCCCCTGGTAACAAAGCAGAACGTCTAAGGACTTGCCATTCTGTTTCACTGTAAAGGCAGTCAGGAGTCACTTATCCCTGCTACAGCAAGCATGCTTGACCATCATGTGAGACAGATGGGTAAGGGATATAATATCCAGAGGCTATACTACTCCTGTTTTGGAAACTCCCAAGCTGGCCTTCATTCATTTGGCAAGCATTCCACCCCGTCAAAAGAAGGCAGCATGAATGGAGGTCATTAGCCTTCTTTTAGAAGAGAGCTATCAAAGAGGTGCCGCCATAGCAGAGATGATCTTCAGTTTACTCTAGATTCATTTTAGTTCCCAAGAAAACTTATGGTACTCAGGCCAGTCTTGATCTCAGTAGCCTAAGCCTTTTTATAAGAAAAACAAAGATATGGATTTTCACGATGCAGTCATTCCTTCATTGCTTACAGGAAGGAGATTGGGTCTCCTCAGTAGATCTGTAGATTGTCTATCTGCACATAAATGTTGTCAAGATTTCTAGTAGATTTCTGCACTTTCACCACTGAGTCACACATTATCAGTTGAAGCTCCTTGCATTCAGTCTTGCTATAGTCTCTCAGGTTCACCAATTGTCTGGCATTGGTTGCTGTTCATATGAGACTTTTTTTATATATATATGAGGAACCAGGATATTTCCGTACTTGGATGACAGGCTCGTTGTCACTGCCACAAAAGAGTTATTAATAGCACTAAAGGATTACTTACTCTGGTTTTATCAATCCTTTGGAATTTTAGTAATGTAAAGTCCCAGTTGGAGCTGTTACAGTCATTAGTATTTCTAGTCTGCCATCTAGACAGTGTTCGTAAGATTAAGATACTGCAGGACAGTATACTCTCCTTACAGTCTACTGCCAGACCAGTTGTTACACCATCTTGCACCTTCTGCCTTTCTAATCTTCAAAGTTTTGGGTCTAATGGCAGCTGTTCACCCCCTTCACCTGGTATTACAAGAGAGCATTACACTGGATCTTAAGGGTACACTGTTCCGAAATGGATAAGGCTTATGGGTCAGTGTATACATTTAACCAAAACACACACACAAAGGGCCTAACCAGCACTGCAACTAACCCTTTATTAAAATAACTACAATAAAAAACTGAGAGGTTTCATCTAAAATCAGCTTCACATAGACTTCATCAGAGTAGTTTTTGTCTACCATTGATGATGCATTAAGTAGAAAATAACAGCCAATCCAATCGAATGGATACCACCAAGCAGGTGATGTCACAAATAGGAATTCTGGGAGTTGTAGTATGTTACATTCATAAAGTACAGAAACACAAAATTCACACAACTGTGATAGTTAAAATGCAATAAGTGTTGTATAAAATGCAGTATTGCAGTATGAAAATGCAAAGTAAACTATATACAATACTAAAATCATAGTGTGCAAAAATGTAGATATGAATGTCACATACTATAACTCCCATAATTGCTATTTGTGATATCTCCTGCTCTGTGGTAGGATGATGGATAGATTCTGGAAGCATGTATACGCTTCATCGACCTTCGTGCTTAGATCCTTGAACTTCATGTCACATTTCACCAAGCTTCAGCGAGATCTGATAAAGGAGCTATCAGGCACTCTAACAGGAATCATAGCTGAGAGGGTTCAGGCTAAAGTAGCTTTCCAGCTGGCATCCCTAGATTCGATATGTAATTTGTCCATGAGGCTCACTGCGCACGCAGATGAAAGAATGACTAGGTTCTGGTGTAGCCATGAGGAGACATGCCTGGATGCGCTTATGTGAGGTTGCAGAGCCATTTAAGTCTTCTTTCGTCAGTGCTCCGTTTGATGAAACATCCCTTTTTGGCCCTAAAGTTAGAGACCCTTGCTAGATGTGAGAAGGATAGAAAGACACTTTCTGCTGTGGGGGGTACGCTTTTCCACTCCTCAACAGCCTTACTCCAGGAACCAGACAAGTGGGAAGCTATGGTTCAAAAAGTCCCAAGGGCCTTTCCAGGTCTCGTGTGGTAACGACTCCCATGGGGGCAGAGAGGGGAGTTATAATGGAAGATGCAGTGCCAGAAGCAGAGGTGGCCTGCAAAATCAGGGTTCCAAGGGATTCGTTCCCTGGTAACTCCTATCAGTGCTCCTGAATGGAGGCCTGATTGCCATCCTTGCCTGATTTCCATCCTCTGGAGGCCGTCAGGTGACCACTTTCCCTGCAACCTACCTGCCCAGCTAACCATAACAATGGATAGTTGGATGCGGTGGATGATAAAATTCAAAAACTGCTCGACAGAAGAGCCATCCAAGCAGTCCTGCCAGACCAGATATGATACAGGGTTTACTCAAGATTCTTTTTAGTGGCAAAGAAAACAGGGGACTGGAGACCAGTTTTGGATCTCATTGTCTTGAACAAGTCAGTTCAACAAACAAAATTCTGGAAGGTCATGATTCAGTCTATTCTTCCGTATGTAGGGAAACGCAATTGTATGTGCTCAGTACATCTCCAGGATGCATATTGTCACACAAAAATAGAAAAAACTCTAGAAGATTTCTATGCTTCCAGCTGGGAGCCAGTCATTATCAGATGTCCTTCTGTTACTATGTTGCAGTATTCTGCATATGGGTTTACCCCTGTAGTCTCGCATATGTATGGCCAGTATCCAAAAACTTTCAGTCCCTCCTGGGTGCGCGAGATGTCCGGTCTAGATGAGAGTATGTGGGTCATTAAAGTAATATCAGCATGCACCAGCCCTCAGAACTTTCCAGCCGCCAGTCATACATCAGGTGTTCCTGCTTTCACTGACGACTGATTCAAGTTTTAAGCTAAGTACCCCGTTGGGGACCTTTTCAGTTCTTCCTTTTGTATTCCTGCCTTTTCATGTCATCCAGAAAGGGGAAATGTCAGTGTGTCTGTCAGATCCCTCATGAAGACCCCCACAATAAGTGCTTGTTCTGTCTCGGACGGTCGCACGATTATAAGGCATTCCTTCCGAAAATGTTGCGCAGTCGTTTGCATGCGCTCAATTTGTACTTGGAGTACCAACATCTAAAACAACTTGCTTTGCATATGGAGGGCTTATCGGATGTCGCCTCTGAACTGCCAAAAAAGAAGGCTAGATCTTTACGGCCTGTAATGCTTGCTGAGCCTCTTCCAACCGGTCCACAGCCTGTGACTGACATCGGCCTGGCCTTAGGATCTGGACCTGGATCCGCCACACTGGATGTTCCAGGTACCTCTGAGGAAGCCATATTACCGCTGAGCGAGAGCATGTCTCCGATGTTCATCGTGCATACAGCTGCAGTCATTACAGATGGGGTTATCCTGTCGTCAGGCGGGTCCTCGGTCGGCCGAATTCCAAAGTCTAGGTCCGGCGTCTGTTGTCGTCGCTTCTTCCCTGACGTCAGTGCGGCAGGGGTATAAAGGAGGCAGCCGACGCCATCTTCAGTCTTTCTTGCTGCGCGGTGCCCGAAGCAGAAGCAGTTCACAAGTGCCGGTCGGCCAGTTCCTGAGATTTACGAAAATATTTCAGCCGAAGTCTTCTTGAAAGCTAAGTACCCCGTTGGGGAAACTTTTCTTGCCTCAGACCGATGTTAGACAAAGTTAATAATTGCATTTCATGTGGGAAGCAAATACTGCATAAGGATTTCCACTCTTTCTGTATACCTTGCTTAGGCCCAGACCACGACGTCTCGGCCTGCCATTTTTGTGCTAGATTCAACAAACGCACTATTAAGCATCGGGCGGAGTTCGCCCTTCACTATTTTGGTAAAAAGTTTAATTATATTATGTCGTCGGATACTCCGACTCCAGTTTTGAGTAAAAAACGCAAAGATAAGGACCGACATACAGGGTCCGCGACTTCTTCTGACACCACACTAAGGCCGACCACCGGTTCTCAGTGAGGCGCCTACGCAGCCCCTGAGTACCGATGCACTATATTACCGGTGTCTTCAGTACCCGAGGTCGCAGGCTCCTCGGTCCCCATTCCTACTACAGATACCGACGCCACTCTTGGCGGGGAAACTCAGAATTTAGACAGGCCTGCCATTTCTCAAGGTGTCTTCAGGCCTTCTTCCTTCTCTATTAAAGCTTTCACAAAATCTAAAGCAGCCATGAAAACCAAAAAACAGGGACCTCAGACCCCCTCTCAAGGCCCCATGCCTAAAAAACAGTTGCTCAAAATGGCTGAGGATTTGATTACTCTTATCAGGAGTTCTCAACCCCCCTCGGACAAAAGGCCCAGATTAGAGGAAGACTACCCTTCCTCAGATCAAGCCTCTATTACCTCTGAACATTCTGAGGACCAGGATTATTCCTATTCTCCTTTTGAAGACTCTGATGCAGAGGAGTCTATTCCCTCGGTCTCCCCCCCTGAGGACTACTCTTTTGGGGAAACCCTACGTACTTTGAGGGAACACTTTCACTGGGAAGGCCAAGATTACTCAGATTCCAAGAAAAGGCTCAGGGATTTTCTCTTGCTCCCCCATCATAGGCCCCTGGCTATCCCTCCTGTTTTAGATATATTAGATGATGTGTACACAGAAGCCAGCCTCAACCCAGATTCTTTACCTCCAGCTCCTGTTAAACCAGACAGGTATTACCGGGTTCCTGATTCACACCAGTTCCTATACAAAAGTCATACTGCTGACCCAGAAACTATTTCACAGGGTCCCAAGGGAATTAAGGCCTCTACTGCTAAAAACCCTTTACCTTCAGAGAGAGATTCCAGAGCTCTAGAAAGGTGGGGCAGAAGGTGTATACCTCAACCACTTTAACCATGAGGGCATTAAACTGTCAGTTTCATATGTTAAAGTATCAACAGTTTTTGTTATCTCAGTTGAAAAGCAAAATGACACAACCAGAACATCCAGATTTAAGAGTTGCAGGATTTGTTGCATGGTGCAAAGCAAGTGGGTAAACATACCTTGCAGTGTGGTTTTGATGCTTTAGAGGCCTCATGTAGAGCTGCTGTTACGGGGTCTGTTATACGTAGACATGCTTGGCTCAAAGAGCAAGCCTTACCAGATCATGTCAAAGCTAAATTACTAGATGCACCTCTTCAAAAAGATGTATTGTTTGGTGTTAAAGCTGAGGAGGTACTAAAGAAAATGGAGGAAAAAGCGAAGTCAATGCAAACAGTGAAAGATTTCCTGCAGGTACAACACGTTTCAGCAGAAACTGGCCTTCAAAAAATTGGTCCTTTCCAGCCACGGACAGACCTCAGAGGCAGATACAGACGCCCAAGGGGTAGAGGGCAACCTCAAGGATCTTTCGGAGCCATACAGTGGCAAGCACCAACCCCAAGAGGTGGAGAAGATAGATCACAGTCATTCAGAAAGCAGACACAATGACTTCCCCCTTTACCTGCCAAGCAAAGCTTTAATGACAGCATCTTTGGGCGGAAAACTGGCATTATTCTCAAAAAATTGGCATATTGTCACAAAAGACAAATGGATTTTGGACATTATAGACAGAGGCTACAGGTTCCACTTCCACACCCTTCCAAAAATGAGAGACATGCCAAACTTGCCACAAAATCAAAGGGCAGAGGCACAAAAACAAATTTCAGCTCTCATGGACATGAAAGCGATTCAAGAGGTACCTGCAAAAGAACAAGGTCAAGGGTTTTATTCCAGACTATTCCTGGTACCAAGGAAAGACAAAGATTGAAGACCTATTTTAGACCTATCCATCCTAAACACATATTTACATTGACCAAAATTTAAGATGCTCACATTACAGCGGCTTCTTCCCATGCTGGGCAAGGAGTCTTGGCTAGTAACATTGGACCTCAAGGAGGCATACCTGCATGTCCATATCAGACAAGATTGCAGAAGATACCTCAGATTTCTTGCAGGTTCAACCCATTAGCAATTCTCTGCATTACCCTTTGGCTTATCTACTGCGCCCAGAGTGTTTACGAAATGCCTGGCATCAGTAATTGCCTTCTGCAGACTTCAAGGAATACAAATATACCCATATCTGGATGACTGCCTGATCCAAGCGGACAGCAAGGACATACTTCTGAAACACCTGACGTTTGTAATAAAACTGTTGAACTTTCTGGGATACACAGTCAACAAAAAGAAATCAAAACTAATACCCTCTCAACAAATAGTTTTCCTGGGTGCCAGCTTGGATACAATCACCCAGATGGCCTACCTCACGCCAGACAAACAAGGGCAACTGTCTCAATACTTCAGCAAAATGGCAACCTTCACCAGGTTGACTGCAAGGAAAGTCCTGCAGGCTCTGGGATTCATGGCATCTTGCATCCTTCTGATCCCATGTGCAAAGCTGCATATGAGGAAACTTCAATGGTACCTAAAAAACTTATGGTCTCAACACAGCCACAGCTTGGAAACAATTATACCACTCATTCCATGTCTTCAAAAGGAATTTTTGTGGTGGGCTCAAGCATGCCAAAGAAACATAGGTCTTCCTTTCTGCGTACCTCAAGCAACTCAAATCCTCACAACAGATGCCTCGGACTACGCCTGGGGGGTACACATGACAGATTAGTGCATCCAGGGAAAATGGTCCCAAAAAGAGAAGCACCTACACATCAACCAAAAGGAAATGCTAGCAGTGCAAAATGCTATTATGGCCTTCAAAGACCTTCTGCATCCAGGCCAGCTATTGATAAGGACAGACAACACCACAGTGATGTGGTACATAAACAAACAGGGAGGAACTTATTCATACCCCCTGTGCAGACTAGCCATGAACCTATGGAACACAGCACTGAAATTGCAAATTCAACCTCAGGCACAATTCCTGCCAGGGAAGGAAAACACACTGGCAGACAGCTTAAGCAGAAATATGACAGATCCACACGAATGGAAGTTACATCCTCAAGTTTTCACAAAGATAACTCAGGCATGGGGACAGCCAGACATAGATCTCTTTGCTACCCACAGAAATTACCAATTGAAAAAATTTTGTTCAAGGACCTATCATCCACAGGCTTGGAAAGTGGACGCACTTTCTTTCAATTGGACAACATTGACAGTCTATGCCTTTCCACCTCTTCCTCTGCTGCCCAAAGTTCTATTAAAAGCCAGAGCAGAGAGGCCGAAAATGATTCTCATTGCTCCAGATTGGCCAAGACAACACTGGTATCCGCTCCTGAAGAGCCTGACAAATTCCCCACCATGGATCCTACCTCTAGTGCCTCTTCTGTTGTCCCAGCACAACTTCAAGACTCTTCACAGCCAGCCCAAAACCCTAAATCTAGCTGCATGGAGAATCCCTTGATTCCCCAACAGTCCCTCCTCTCCAAGGAGGTGCAGGATGTCATCTTGGAGGCCAGAAGACCTTCTACTAGAAAAGCCTACTCCGCCAAATGGAAACGATTTTGTGCCTGGAATCAGGGAAAGGGCCAGAATCCTTGGGTAATAAATTTACCTAAAATTTTACAGTACCTAGCTGAGATGTTAAACAGTGGACTTTCCTTCTCCTCCATCAAAATCCACGCTTCAGCCATTTCTGAACAATACAACACAGATCCTCCTTTATTCTCTCATCCTCTCTTAAGACAGTTCCTCAGAGGGGCAAAGAATATAAAACCCCCAAGGAAACCACCAGTCCCGGCATGGGACCTCAACTTCATATTGGAAAAGCTGACCCTTCCTCCCTTCGAGCCAGCTGCTTCAACAGAGCTACAATATTTGTCATGGAAAACAGCCTTCCTTCTGGCTATCACCTCAGCACGCAGGGTTTCGGAACTACAGGCCCTCATGGCTGTGCAACCTTTCATCATTTTCCATCAGAACAGAGTTTCCTTACGAACCAACCCTACCTTTATGCCAAAGGTAGTATCCAGTGTAGCCTTGAATCAGACTATCCACTTACCTACCTTTTACCCTAACCCACAAAACAAAGGGGAAAGACTACTGCATTCCTTGGACATTCACAGACAACTTTGTTATTATTTGGACAGGACAAAGCCATTCAGGAAATCCGAGCAACTCTGTGTCCTATGCTACAGGTGCTCAAGGAAAGGCTATCTCCAAACAGACAATCTCAAAATGGATAGCTCACTGCATACGCTTTTGTTACTCATTTCATGGAAAAGCTGTGCCTTCAAGCATCAGATCCCACTCCACAAGGGCCACAGCTACCTCTGCAGCTTTCCTCAGGGGGGGTTCCTACCAAGGACATTTTGGAAGCAGCCACTTGGAGTTCAGTGCACACTTTCTCCAAACACTATCACCTTCCACTTTACTCTAAATCTAGAGCGGGATTTGCCACAGCTGTCTTGCAGGGCATCCTTGCTCCTCCAAGTTCCACTTAGTGTCTGCCACCCCTACTTAGCTTTGGGATTCTTCCCATCTGTAATGACTGCAGCTGTATGCACGATGAACATAGTACAGTTTTGTACCTACCATAAATGTAGATGTTCGAGTGCTCATACAGCTGCAGTCCAGGTTTCCCCCCCTCCACCCCCTCTTAGGACAGGCCTTATGACAAACACCTTCTCATACAACCTATTTGGGGTATTCTTTTATGGTGTATTTGCTTGCAACTACTGGTTTTGATTATTCTATTTTGCATGATTACATAAGTTTATGTTTTGCCTTCCTTCTGGGGGCACCTGACATCTGGGGCAAGAAAAACTGAAGAAGATGGCGTCGGCTGCCTCCTTTATACCCCTGCCGCACTGACGTCAGGGAAGAAGCGACGACAACCGACGCCGGACCTAGACTTTGGAATTCGGACGACCGAGGACCCGCCTGACGGCAGGATAACCCCATCTGTAATGACTGCAGCTGTATGAGCACTCTAACATATACATTTATGGTAGGTACAAAACTGTACTTTTTGGACGCTGGGGGGGGCACCAGCATGTTCAGGGGAACCTTCCAATTCCCTGCCTTAGACTTTGATGCCCACTCCTAAACAGACGCCCATTGGGACTCTCAAGTGGAGAGAAAAAAGGAAGCATATCTTTCAGCCAGCAGAAAGTATTCCAGACTGGCAGGCCTTTAGCCAAAGCCTTTTCTCAGCTTTCATGGCCCTGAGGCCTACATCAGCTGCTTCTGCTCCTGCATCTTCTCCTCCTCTCCTTAGTCCTAGGCCTCAACCTGCAGCGACAGTTACTAGGGAAGAGGACATCTGTTCAGATTCCTCACATGATTCCCTCTCTTATAATTCACAACTCTCTTCTACCTTGGGATATGGATCCCCAGAGCAAGAATCTGTAGACCCAGATTCCCCTGCTGAAGACTTGACCTTCTCTGAAACTATTTTTAAAATGAAAGAACACTTCAAATTGGAATCCACAGACATGTATGTAATACAAAAGCGGTACTATGGCCTCATTCAAATGGAAACGCCAAGCCCTTCGGCCATTCCTCTTATACTGCCTGTCTTTTTAGATGCCTTTTCTTCTGCATCTCTTAATCCGGACTCGCAACCTCCTGCTCCTCGTAGAGCAGACAGACTGTACAAAGTCCCAAATTCTGCTAAACAGTTGATTAAGTGCCCTCCTGCAGATCCAGCTACCATTTCTGTCTCCACAGACAAAGCTTCCAAACTCCTGCCTACCACCACCATTCTTCCTGCTGATGAAGACAGCAAAACTTTTCAAAGGATAGGCCGAATGATTTACACCTCTTCCACTTTGGCATTTAAAGCTACTAATTACCAGACTCGTATGGCAAAGTATGCTCTTTCTCTTCTAGACTCTGCCACCAAACTGTTGGTGGACATTCCATACTCCTCAGCCAAATCAGCTATGTCTTCTTTACTGACCCTTATGCCCCAAGTCACCAGGCATTCAATTAAATGTAGCTATGATACTGCAGAATCCTCAGTAAGGTCAGCATCTTCAGCTTCTGTACTTCTCAGATACTCCTGGCTGCGTTTGCAACCCCTGCCAGATGATTTCAGAGCTAAGCTCAATGATGCACCACTTGACAATGCTGCCTTATTTGGCTCAGAATTTGCAGATCTTTTCAAATCCCTACAACAAAAAGGAAAAGAGATGCAAGAACTTAAGCATCTACTAGTTTCCCCTGTAGCTAAATTTTACAGGAACTATCCTGCGAAAACACAGTTCATCAGGAAACATTCCAATCCTGTTCCTCAAACTAGACACAGGCAAGCAAGAAAGAAAAATCCTTCAGCTAGAGCACCTTCCTCCTCTAGCCAAAGGACGCCCTTTCAGGACAGGACAGGTATTGTCTGACTACCTGCCACTCCTGTCTCCCCTACCAGCTGCTTCCATCTCACTGTCTGCTCTTCTTTCCCATTGCCTTCCGGTTTGGAATCAGGTCACTTCAGACAAGTGGGTCATCTCCATCCTCCAAGATGGTTATTTCCTGTCATGGATAACCTCTGCAGTAAGTCTAGGCAGGCCACGACCTCTTGCTCACCAACTGACCCTCCTGCTACCAGTTCTACAGTCCCTTTTAAACCAGGGCAGTATGGAAAGAATTCCTCCCTCCCAATTTGGAATAGGGTTCTACTCAAGGATTTTCATGGTTCCCAGAAAAGAAGGGCCATGGAGACCCATCCTAGACCTTTCAAGGCTCAATCCTTTCTTAAAGGTGTCAACTTTCAAAATGCTGACCCTGCCAGCTCTATTCCCACTTATGTGCAAAGGTTTCCAAGCTACACTAGACATCAAGGATGCCTACTTCCACATTCCCATAAGACCCAGACACAGAAAATACTTAAGATTCTTAGTGGGCTCCTCCCATTTGCAGTTCTCTGCCGTGCCTTTTGGACTTTCAACCGCACCCAGAGTCTTCACCAAATGCCTGGCACTGGTAATGGCCTTTTGCAGGACAAAAGGGATACAAATATTCCCATACTTGGACAACATGCTTTTACAGGCTGCCAGACAAAAAACACTCCTAACCCATATCCAGTTCGTGGTGTCTCTCCTACAGGCCCTTGGGTTCCAAGTAAACTTCCCAAAGTCCAACCTCACACCTCCCCTAGACATTGTGTTCTTAGGGTGCAGAATCCGCACAGACTTGATGGAGGCATACCAGCCCCCAGCAAAGGTGAGCTCTCTTACAGAGCACCTGCAAAGAATTCTACTCTTCCCCTCATCTGACTGCAAGGCAGTACCTCAAGCTGCTGGGTTACATGGCAGCTACCATTCTCATGCTACAGCTAGCTCGGCTGCACATGAGAAAACTGCAGTGGTACCTACACTGTGCCTGGAAGCAGCACAACCACCCACTGGAACATATTGTGCCCTTGCTTCCATGCCTAAAACAGTAGATCTTATGGTAGCTGGCCCAGGTGAATCTCAACCCAGGACTCCCCCTCCAATCACCTTAACCTTCTCAGGTCATGAATACAGATGCCTCAGACCTAGGGTGGGGGGCCACTCTCGGCCATCGAAAAGTTAAAGGCCTGTGGACAGGCAGGCAGAAAACAGAACACATTAATGCCAGAGAAATTAGGGCAATCCTCCTAGCCCTTCAGGCATTCACTCCTTTCCGTCGGAAGGGATGTCTCCTGATATACATAGACAACACCACAGTCCTGTGATATATCAACAAGCAAGGAGGAAACAAGTTCTACCTACTATGCAGACTTGCTATACTAGTGTGGGAAGTAGCCACTTCCCAGGGAATTAACCCAAAAGCAGCATACATTCCCTCTCTCCACAACTCCCAAGCAGATTTTTTTTTTATCAGAACCAGCACAAACAATCATAAATGGCTGCTTCATAGGGGTATCTTCCTGGACATGCTGGACATGGTCCACAGATGGGGGTACACCTCAAATAGACCTGTTTGCCTCCGCAAACAACAGACAATTTCCTGGATATTGCACCAGTACACCATACCCACAGGCACTGGCAACAGATGCCTTCACTATCTCATGGAAGGGGAAATACCTTTATGCATTCCCCCTTCCCTCTCATTCAGAGGGTCTGGCTACGGATTCAGCAGGACAATCTGAAAATCTTGCTGGTGACTCCCTACTGGCCCCGACAGCATTGGTTCCCCTTATTCCTTCAGTTGTCCAAGGGCAATCACAAGTTACCCCACAGAGTGGACCTTCTCAAACAGCATAAGGGATCTTTAATCCACCCACAGTGGCAGCTGCTACACCTGACCCTGTGGTGGATATGCTTCTGATCCTATACAGACACCTTTACATTGAGGACATGCTCAGTGTCCTGCAGGAGGCCAGGAAACCTAACACTAGAAAATCATACCTGTCTGAATGGAAAAGGTTTGCTACTTGGTGTCAAAATAAGCCCCTGGATCCGGCTTACCAGCGACATCCCCTTAGTGCTGTCTTATTTGTGTGGGTTACTTCAGACTGGCTTGGCCTACTCATCGATTAAGGCACACCTGTCTGCTATCTCTGCATGCCTACCATGGATCCCCCCTTGGCTTCCAGGCTCCCTTCGAAGCTCTTCCTCAAAGGGGTCTTACATCTCAGACCCCCCACCCCCACCCCCAGAAACCTATTCCTCCTCCTTGGGATCTCAACTATGTGCTGGAGAAGCTTACACTGCCACCCTTTGAGCCTGCTGATCAAGCTTCCCTAAAGCATTGCACTGGAAGACCGTCCTTTTAGTGGCGATCACTTCAGGCAGAAGGGTATCAGAGCTCCAGGCACTAATGGGTACCTCTCCCTTTCTCGTCTTTCATAAGGATAAGGTTACCCTCGACAAATCCATCTTTCATGCCCAAGGTAGTTAATGACCTGTCTCTCAATCAGGCCATCCACTTACCTGTTTTTTATTCAAACCCACAAGGAAGAAGCAAAAGAATACTTCGTTCCCTGGATGTTCACATACAAATTAGATTCTACCTCCACAGCACTAAGTCTATCAGAAAGACTGACCAGCTTTTCATATCTTTCCACCCTAGAGCGCTAATCAAGGCTGTGTCCAAACAGACTATTTCAACTTGAATCTCCAAGACCATTACCTCCTGTTGCCAGCACCATGGTAAATCTCTTCAGGGTACAGTAAGAGCCCACTCCACTAGAGCCATGGCATCCTCAGGGGCTTTCTTCAAGGGCCTGGACACCTCCTCTATCCTGGAGGCAGCCACCTGGTCTTCAGTTCATACCTTCACTAAACACTACAAACTACACCACATCTCTAAGTCCAGGGCAGGGTTTGCTAGGGCTATCCTGCATGGGTTCCTGGAATCTGCTTCCATACCAACCACCCTTTCTCAGTGAGCTTTGGCACTCACCCATATGCAGAATAGTGCAACATAGGAATAGAAGGACATAGAAAAGTTGTGTAAGAACTTACCATAACCATAGATGTCCTTCTCTTCCCTCTTTCCCCTGTTATCAGCTATGTTTCCCTCACTGGATGGCAATGACTTGTCATTGCCATATTAGGACTGGCTCCGACTGGGGCCTTCAGTTCTGAGGGCTGATGCATGCTGATGTCACTTTTATGGCCCACGTACTGTCGTCTAGACCTAACGTCTCGCGCACCCAGGAGGGATTGAAATCGTTTGGATTCTGGCGAGACTAGAAGGGTAAACCCATATGCAGAATACTGCAACATGGAAGAGAAGGACATCTATGGTTATGGTAAGTTCTTACACAACTTTCTTTTAAGAGCTATGCCCTTTGGCCCCACCACAGCTTCCAGAGTCTTCACCAAATGCATGGCAGTGGTCGCAGCTCACTTCAGACTGCAAGGATTCCGGGTGTTTCTTTACCTAGATGACTGTCTCATCACCGCAACCACCAGGCATCTACTGCTTCAGGCATGGAACCATGTCCTTCAAACTTCACTTCACTAGGAATCAGTTTCACCTATGAAAAATCACACCTAGAGCCAACACAACATGTAGAGTTCATAGGGGCGGCATTAAATACAAGCACCCGTATCACGTCTCTACCCCAAGAAAGACTTCAAAGAATAAAATCACAAGTCAGCCAGATTATTCACAACAGAACAGTGGCTGCAAGACTGGTGTTACAGACTCTAGGATCTATGGAGGCCTCCATCACTTAAGTTCCCTTTGCGAGGTTTCACATGCAAATTCTACAATGGCTCTTGGCATTACAGTGGCCATTACTGAGCCAACCAATGTCTCATCAAGTACTGATCACCAATTTATGCAAAAAGGACCCAAGTCGGTGGCTCCATTCCAACAACATTCTATCTGGCTGTCCCTTTGTCCGTCCTCAACCCCAAGCCATAGTGACCATGGACCCATCCCAGATAGGGTGGGGGGCATTATCTGGGAAAGAGAGTCCAATGCACTTGGTCCTAGTTGGAGGCCAATTTGCACATCACTGTTCTAGAGATGAGGACAGTGCTCCTGGTTTTGCAAGCATTCCAAGAAACCCTCCCAGACAGACAGTATGTCAGAGGTTTGGTACATCAACAAACATGGAGGAACCAGATCTTAACCCCTTTGTCAAGAAACACTCAGTGTATGGCAATGGGCAGTTTCATCTGGGCTCTTTCTAATCGCAATGCATGTTCTGGGGTGCTCCAATGTGATCGTGGACAAATTGAGCAGGACCATCCTGATGCCACACGAGTGGTCTCTCAACTGTTCCATGGCGGAAAGGCTATTCCATCAATGGGGCCAGCCCTGCTGCTTTCTCTTTGCATCTCCCCTGAACAACAAGTGCAGCAGCTACTTTACCTTGATTCCCCCTCTTTGGGAGTCACCGAGAGATGCTGTCCTTCACAATTGCCCCTGGTCTGCTGTATGCCTTTCCCCCCGATTCCTGTAATTTCACATTTTCTGAAGAAAGCCAACAGGTCAGAGAACAGGATAATTATCATTGCTCCATTCTGGCCTTGACATATATGGTTTCCCTTTCTGTGGCCTCACTTAATTCAGAAACCTTGGACACTGGACCCAGCTCCAGTCCTATTGTCCCATCCAGAAGGACTTCTTCATCTTAATCTTCAAAATCTCAAGCTCACTGCATGGCTTCTCCAGTTCCAATGATTGCAAGGCATACTAGTCATTCTGTCCCAGTTCAATGAATTGTTCTAGTCTCCCACAAACCTTCGACTAGACTATTATACAGCAGCAAGTGGCAAAAATTTTCAAAATGGGCTTCAGACAGTAATTTTCACTCATTCTGCACCAGTTCATAAGATCTTGGAATTTTTAGCATCACTTTTCGACGCAGGGGTGTCCAAAACTATACGGGTTCATCTAGCTGCAATTTCAGATTTTCATAATGGTCTAAATGACACAGCTCTAATGTCTCATAAACTTTGTAAAGCCTTTCTGATTGGAACCTTATTGCTGAGACCTCCATACAAGGATCCCGTCTACACCTTGGGACTTGAATCTGGTGGTAGAATCTTTAATTAATTCCCCATTTGAACTTTCCGCAAATTGCAATTCGAAGCATTTATCGTGGAAAACCTCTTTTTTGGTTGCTGTTACTTCTGCTAGGATAATATCTGAGTTACAGGCCTCATCTTGCAAGCCTTCTTACCTAATCTTTCATAAGGACGGGGTGTCTTTACAAACAAATCCATCCTTTTTACCAAAAGTAATATCTGACAGTAATATCAGTCAGAGTATACAGCTTCCCGTATTTTTTCCCAAATTTTCAAACAAAGGCGAATATTGTTTACATTTGATAGATGTTCACAGACAATTAAGTTTTTATCTGCACAGAACTAAAGAATTCAGAAAATCTGATCAGCTGTTTGTTTCATTCTCTTCTGCTACTCTGGGCAAACCAGTTTCTAAGTTTACTCTGGCTAGATAGCTCAAAGACTGCATAACCTTCATTTATAACAAAAGGAAAGTGCAATTGCCAGGACCTGTAAAGGCACATTCTACGAGAGCTGTAGCCGCTTCCACAGTCTTCCATGCCAGAGCTTCTATAGATGATATATGTGCAGCGGCTACTTGGCATCCCCGCATACCTTTATTACTCATTATAAGCTGGATCTGGTTTGTAGGCGATGAGTGTCTTTTGGTTCAGTGGAGCTCAGGAATATTCTTCCATGAGACCTCCCAAGATTTTGGTAGCTGGGGACTCTGTCTCCACAGTCAAGGATTAAGTGAAGATCGACAATATCAGATAAAGAAGTTATGTCTTACCATAATGTTCCATCTGTGCTGTCGATCTTCACTTATCCTTGACATCCCCACCTTCCTTCCCCCGCCTTTCAGGCTTCTTGGGGGAACGGATCTATCCCAACAAATTGGATTATTCCTTTATAAATACAGATATGGTCTGTGATTTCTTATTCCTGTCTGTCACTATCTTATGCAAACTCGATCTAAGCTAATCTTGAGAGGAGCATTCAGGGTAGAGCTAAGCCTAAGAGTTTTTGAAAGGTGCTAGCTTCAGTAACGGCCGAGTCTGTTCCGAGATATGGAACCAAACACATAGTCAAGGATAGGTGGAGATCAACAACACAGGTGGAACATTATGGTAAGACATAACTTCTTTTTATTACTCATACTAACCTTAACCTGTCAGTCCATTTACTTATCTTTAACCACAAAGAGGACAAACGACAGCCAAATGCAGCACTTCTGTATTAAGGGGTATTATAATTGCCAGAGTAAAAATGTGATATATATGGCAAAATGTCTAGATTGTCCTCTATTCTATATTGGTAAGACTTGCAGACGGTTCGAGGATTGAATTTATGAACATTTACTAGATATTAGAAACAGGAAGATGACAAACGCATTATATAGGCACATACAACATAATAATGAGCACAGTTTTGCATTTATTGTGCTACAAGTGGTTCAGGATGTACAAGGGTTTGTTGTTGATGAGAACTTGAGTATTTGTGAGCTTAAGTGGCAGTTAAGACTCAATGTCACAAAATATCCTGGAATTAATGAAAATGTCAGCATAAATCGTGTATTGAAATTAAAAAAACATTTTAGGGTAGGATTTTTTCATGTAATTTATTTTAACATTTTTATCAACATTAACACTGATTGTTTAATAGGTAAAAAAACAAGCAAAATGCATTTCCATGGCTGATAAAAGATGAAATTCCAGACTCAATGTAGTCAAAAAGTTTAATAAAAAAGATGAGCACTTTCACAATTCAAACAATTGCTGCTTCAGATCACAAAAAGACCAAAAAACCACAGGTTTAAATACTCCAATTAACAATAATTAGTCATGTGATATGTAAAACAGTAGTAATTGTGCTCAGGAAGAGAGCTATTTAAAAAGACAACCACAGTAAAAAAACATACTTCATAAAAAAACATGTATAAACAAGATACATAAAAACTGTTAAAAATTGTACACCACTCTAAATGACCTGAAAATTTTATATATTATGTTAACTAATGTAGTATAACTATTATATAAAATTACTTTCTCAAACCCCTGTTCTTTAATTCTGGTTTCAAGGGAACTACATCATTTAGACCGGAGCCTTTACACGCTCCTAGTCTAAGAATCCATCTAGTTTCATTGCGTTCAGTGTCATTAATAATGTCACCTAATCTCATATCAGTCCTGGTAACCTCCTATACCTGAAAGGCAAATTTATGCTGATCCCCTTCCTGTGCTACCTGTTTAGCAAGTGCACTGTACTCTAATCTTTTACTAATACAATATAAATGGTCTCTTATCCATTCACGGAGACGTCTGTTGGTCTTGCCAACATAAAATTTTCTACATGTCATGCACTTAGCTAAATATACTAGATTTTTGGTGTTACAATCTGCTTTAACATTAAGCATGAACTTATGCCCAGAGTCAGAATGTATAAAGCTCGGATCTTCATTTATACTAGTACAAAAATTACAAGCACCACATCTCTTAGTGCCTGTCAGTATATGGTTCATACCTTGCCTTGCATGTTTAGGGTAACATAACTGCTGGATACAGCTGGAATTCTTGGAACTAAGCCTTCTTTTGTTTACAGGAATACAAAATCTTTAAGAAGACCGTTATGTTACCCTAAACATGAAGGGCAAGATATGAACCATATACTGACAGGCACTAAGAGATGTGGTGCTTGTAATTTTTGTATTAGTATAAATGAAGATCTGAGCTTTATACATCCTGACTCTGGGCATAAGTTTATGCTTAATGTTAAAGCAGATTGTAACACCAAAAATCTAGTATATTATGACATGTAGAAAATTTTATGTTGGCAAGACCAACAGACGTCTCCGTGAACGGATAAGAGACCATTTATATTGTATTAGTAAAAGATTAGAGTACAGTGCACTTGCTAAACAGGTAACACAGGAAGGGGATCAGCATAAATTTGCCTTTCAGATATTGGAGGTTACCAGGACTGATATGAGATTAGGTGATATTAATAACACTGAACGCAATGAAACTAGATGGATTCTTAGACTCAGAGCGCATAAAGGCTCTGATCTAAATGATGTAGTTCCCTTGAAATCAGAATTAAAGAACAGGGGTTTGAGAAAGTAATTTTATATAATAGTTATACTACATTAGTTAACATAATATATAAAAATATCTAGATTTTCAGGTCATTTAGAGTGTTGTAGAATTTTTAACAGTTTTTATGCATCTTGTTTATACATGTGTTTTTTTATGAAGGATGTTTTTTACTGTGGTTGTCTTTTTAAATAGCTCTCTTCCTGAGCAGATTTACTACTGTTTTACATATCACATGACTAATTATTGTTAACTGATGGAGTATTTAAATCTGTGTTTTTTTTGGTCTTTTTGTGATCTGAAGAAGCAATTGTTTGAATTGTGAAAGCGCTCATCTTTTTTACTAAACCTTTTGACTACATTGGATCTGGAATTTCGTCTTTTATCAGCCGTGGAACTGCACTTTGCTTGTTTTTTTACCTGTTGACTGTTTGGTTTTGTGCAGCTAACCATTGTGAGGTATTTATATTTTCTTGACTGTTTAATATTATAATATTTTAATTGCATTACTCAATTGCCCAGCTTTATTTGTCATTAGCATATATAAGGGGTTGGGGTTTCTCTAAAATCTTTGTTCTGATGAAGTCATATACAGTTCTTGAATGAAAGCGCTTAACTTTTTATTTTACTGCATTGTTTAATAAACGGAGTTTGGGAGTGCTGCATTTGGTTGTCGTTTGTCCTCTTTGTGGTTATTGGTTCCTATTTTATGTGTGGAATTCAGCTGGTTGTTTTTGAGTACAAGTAACTGTCAGCAGCAGCCCTACATGGATCAATCCAGTCAGCATGGTGATTTAGCAGACTTACTGGAATGTGTAAGTCAACAAATGGCAGTCCAGTCTACACAAATAAATGGTATTTTGGAAAAACTATCGGGCAGCAATTTGTTTGGTAGCTTGGGTGTTCCGCTTACACAGCCCACACCATACACTCAGCAAGTTGCGTCTTCGAGGGTGGAACAACATGCGCCTGAGGTCAGCAGGACTAAGCATGAATGGACTGGGTGGAAAAATTTTACCTTTAATTTTAATGAAGACAATGCAGTAATAAGTAATGCGGGGCCCCAACCTATTTCCTTGGCGGATACGCTCAAGGAATTTTAAAAAACCCTGTTATCCTACAGAAAATTGCAGTTAGAGAATGGGTACCTAGAAAGAAATTGAACATTGCAACAAGTTCCTCATGGGTTACGAGTTTGGAAGTATCTTAACAGGGCAGAGGAAAGCCCTGAATTTATTAAAGAATTGCATAAACTGTTTGACTATACAGGGTTTGAGCTCTTGAAACTTATTCTGAAATACAACAGTTGAAGCTGGACAATTTAGTTAAGCAATTTGATGAGCAAAATGCCTTTATACAAAGCAATTTAGTCTTTGATAGCTACAGAACCAACTGACAATTTGTTTAGTAATGTGGATAATATTTACCAGAATATTTTTTGTCGTAAAATGAATAAAATAAAACGTGATTTAAAAAAATACAAAACAAGGAAGGTGTACTCCCAGCCAACTGGTAACTATGGTTACAACCAGGGGACAACCAATTGTGTTAGTGATCGCGAAGAGGAAGTGACATCATCACCAGGACGGCATGAAAGCAAGGATGAACATGGGGAAATCCCTTTAGAAGCAGGAATGAGATGTTCGGAAAGACTGAGGACCAAAGGGCAGGAGAGGTAGAATTTTTTGGAGAACAATCACAGAGACTATGTAGCACAGGGCGCAAGGCCCAAAAACAAGAACTTTATGCAGTATCATCAGAGGAGATGATGGACTTGGCCATTGTCCTGCTGAATGAAGTAAGTCAATACAGCAGTTCTGATACGTTGAATCACGATGTTCCTGCAAAAGTATATGGACTTGATAGTGTTAATAGGTTTTATAATCAAGATGTCTGTAATTTATGATGATTAATAATGACATTACAGAAGTTAGAGATGATTTAACGCTTGCTGTTCATGACAACAGTGTTTCTTTCTATGCTGAGGAAGATTTAAACTTATTTGGGTATGTTAGCAATGATTTGAGTGTAAATGATACAAATGGGTTTATTTTTGATGATAATTCATTTACAATTTTAGCACCTAGTATTGTATGCAACACAGAAGGTGATTTTAAGATTTTTGATTATTCTAACAAAGGTATTGATATTCAACACACTGATTTATTAACAAAAGGCTTTACTTTTGTACCTAGTAGAAGGGCAAACATTGCTGATTTACTTTTTGACCTAAAACTATATATACGCAAATTAAATCTGGCTATGTGGTTTAGACAAGGTAATATGGGAAACTGTTACAACAGCAATGTTTTAAGGAAACCAAGTGATCTGATGTTAATCTTCTTTCCATTCATCACTGATGGGTTCGGTTCCGAGCCCTCGGAACCGAGTCAGCCTTTTTCCAAGCTTGCGCCAGCCAAAAACTCTCGAGCTATGCTTCTACCCAGAATGTCCTTCTCCCTGTTAACCTCAGATCTCGTTTGCCACATAGCCGTAAAGCCGTGTTTCATCCGAGCTCTCAGCTAAGTGGAAACTTATTTGATATTTTGTGTGAAAAACTTTTTGATATTTTCTCTTTTAGAGAGCAATTAATATTTCTAGTGTTTTTTTTCTACTGTCAGACCTTGATCTTTTCTTCCCTGCTCTACCGTTGGTAAACTTTCAAGTACCATTGTTAGTACGGCCTCCTCACCTTAATCTTGTGGCATCCCTTCAATACCATAGCTGGTATTTCTCTTTTCTTTCGTAGCCTGTTCGTGTCTTTTCAGTAAGACATTTTCTGTTTTACTTGTATATATCGCTATAGTGATAAGACTGTGTGGCTTTTTTGAGCTGTGTTTGACTTACTAGTACAGACTTGTTTCATTTTGTTCTTAAAGTATTTGCCTGTGGTGTCTCTCTGTAAAGATGTCGGATAAGGAAGGTACTTCAGAGTTTAAGCATTGTGCTTCATGTAATGGCAAGTTACCTAATAGTCATTCTCACAATGATTGTGTATATGGTTTGGGGGTTCCCCATCTTTCGGTGCAACCTACGTGTGACATTTGTTAGAGTTTCGGTCAATGCTCTCTGAATGAGCGAAAAAATAAACTGATTCTGAAAGGGTTATTTAAGTCTCCCTTCTCAGAGGCCATTTCTCCGAGGTCTCAACCCCTCCTACAAAAGACAAAAAGAGGTCTCACTCAGTTCCTTCCTCACCCTCGGGTGATCAGGGTAAGCCTGTGAAATCAAAGGTCCCCAAGTTGTCCTCTGAGCATAAGTCTGCCTGTATAGCTCTGTCCTTGTCGGCTCCGAGCATCTCGAAACCTACGATACCAGTGCCAGCTTCGGCACCGATCCTGCCTCCAGCACCAATGATAGACGTCACTATGTCTACTATGGCTTCGGCACCTGTGACCACTACGTCTCAGGGCACACCTTTGATACCTTTGTCTGTTATGATATTGGAACCTATCACTTCAGGTCCGAGTGCCACTTCGGCACAGAGTGTTTTTTTCAAAAAAGTTGGATTTGACCCCATTAATCCCAGTCTCAAAACTTGAGACATCGGTGATGGCTAACCTTGCACCACGGACCCGATACCCTTCCGTAGATCGTTCTTGGGCCAGATGTATAGCCTGTTCATTAACCGACCTGACTCTCCATCCAGAGTATCTACTAGATGCACCAGGAGCCTGTCAGAACACGATGTGTTGCATCTTCTGGACCAGCTGTTGGCAGCCAGGGAGATACCCACACTTTCTAAGACCCACCGCCTGCAGGACTTTGGTTGGTTTCTCCACAGACTCCTCCTTACACTGCTCCTTCGACCATTCCGTTTCTGAAGCCTTCTGCTCCAACGTCCTTCTCTGAACCCATCACCTCGGCGCCTATAATGGACCTCACTCAGGCTCCGGGTTTGCCTCTTTGGTCCTCGGTTCTAGCAGAACCGGTCCTTCCTCAATCTGGGGATTGGGGAGGCGGGTGCCTCAGCTCGGGGCACGGTTCCATGTTTGTCTTCGGTTCCGTCCTCGGTGCCGATAGCCACGTCTGCACCGATCTTGCTTGAGGCTCCATCCGTGTGGGCGGGTTTGTCGGAGTGGGGTGTGACCCCAGTCCCGAGGTTGCCTTTCTCTGTTCTGTGCTCCCATCTTTCTTTGGGCGGACCTGCTTTCAGCGTGATGGATAGGGCTCTTGTTTCTGGAAACGCTCCTTTGACGTCAGAACCCCAGTTTTCACCCCCTGAGCTGTAGCTGCCACAGAGCACCCCCCACCCGGAGCACTGGACAGAGAAGTCGCAGGACACCCCTGTTCAGGGTGACCGCTGTTTCGAGTCCTCCTCAGAGACCCACATTGAGGAGCCCCCTTGAAAGTGGATGTGCACATGGACTTGCCCGAGGAGTCTTTAGTGGAAAACCCGGATTATGATGATGGTGAAGGGTCCCCACGGACACCTTCTGATGATGTCTCCTTTGGAGACATCCTGGAAATGCTGAAACAGAGAAATGATTGGAAGCCCTCCAACCCTTCGTCTGAGAAGTCCGTGTTCCTGCAGACTTTCTGCACCCAGCCCTCTACCTCTTGGGTGACCCCTCCTGCTGATGAGCTCATCATGCAGCGTGCTTGGAAGAACCCTAGTTCCACTGAGGCGATCCCTTGGAGACCTGACAAAATTCTTTCCCCTCCCTAGGAGAACCCGCATTGGTCCAGAGGGTTACCAGTCAACACAATAGTGGTGGTGGCGGCCACAAAAAAGGACTTGGCTGAGGAAAGTCCTGCTCTCCACCTACACAACAGAGAGTCTTGGGCAGTGTACAGACTTTGGAAGCAGGTTTTTGCATTAGGGACCTTTGCTATACAGTCACTGAACTATTTGGCACATTTTACGAGGCTCCAGAAGGACTTGATCTCCGAACTCTCTGGGACACTCGCTGGACAGCTGTCTGACGAGGTCAGGGACAAAGTGGCCTTACAGCTCGCAATCCTGGAATCCATCTCCAACTCGTCCATGAGGTTGCTATCACATGCGAATGAAGGGGCGGCTAGAGCAGTGGGTTTGGGCATTGTCATGAGTCGTCATGCCTGGATGCACATTTTTGACCTCGTGGACCCCTTCGAGTCTTCCTTTTTGAATGCTCCCATCGAAGCATCATCCCTTTTTGGCTCCAAGGTGAAGGACATGCTAGCCAGGTGCGAGCAAAATGGCAAGACCCTGTCTGCCGTAGGCCTACGATTTTCCAATCCTCAACATACCTTCTCCAGGAATCAGAGGAGTGAGAAAATGTGGCACAAAAAATATCATAGTCCTTTCCGTGATGCACGTGGTGATGATACCCCCAGGGGCAGAGGAGGTAAGAATTCTGGAAGACGCCCTTACAAAGGCAGAGGGGTCTTCATAACTAAGGCTCCAGGGACTCCTTCTCTGGACAGCCTTACCAGTGCTCCTGAGGAGCAACCTGATTGCTTTCCTCTGGAAGCAGTCGAGGGTCGTTTTTCTGTGCACCAAGCTGCCTGGCAATCTATTACCACTGATCATTGGGTGCAGAGTATAATCACCAGAGGTTACACCATCCCCCCTTTCTTGTCAAACCAAATCTTCCAAAAAAGCTTCCCAACGCTCCACCCAGTCAAAGGGAAGAAGTAGCTTCAGAGATAATTAAGCTGTCTCAAAAAAGAGTCATCCAACCAGACCAGTGCAGATCCGGATTCTACTTGAGATTCTTTTTGGTGCCAAAAAAGACTGGACTGAAAACCCATTTTGGATCTCAGCAGCTTGAACAAGTCTGTCACCCAAGCCAAATTCCGGATGGTCACGGTTTAGTCCATTCTCCCTTTTTTAAGGGAAGGCGATTGGATGTGCTGGATAGATCTCCAAGATGCATATTGCTACATCAAAATGGACAAATGCTCCAGGAGTCTGCTTCACTTCCGGCTAGGGACCAGTCATTATCAGTTTTGTGCCCTGCTGTTTGGTCTCTCTACAGCCCCCAGAGTGTTCACGAAGTGCATGGCAGTGGTCACAGCTCATTTGAGACAACAAGGATTCCAGTGTTCCATATTTGGATGACTGGCTCCTCACCACCCCCACCGAGCGTCTTCTGGTAACAGCACTGCATTATACACTCTGGCAAATAATTTTGGGAATAACAATACATTGGGAGAACTCAAACCTTACTCCTACACAACAAATATAATTCATTGGAGCAGTTTGCAATACCCGGTCCTGTCTAGTGTCTCTCCCAAATCACAGACTGTAGTGATTGAGGCTCCAGCTCTGGGTGATACTCTGTCAAACAAAAGTTTCAGCAAGGGAGGTTCTTCAGGCCCTAGGATCCATGGCAGCTTCAATTCCAGTAGTGCCCTTTCTGAAGCTACACATGCAAATCCTGCAGTGGCTCCTTCTTTGTCAGTGGTTCCCAAACTATCACCCCTTCGGTTATCAGATTCACATAACCAACTCCTGCAAGCAGGACCTTCTTTGGTGGATGAGACCAGATGCAGAACTTTGGAGTCGCCCATTTCAATCCCCTCAGCCCATGGCCATTGTGACCATGGATGCTTCCCTGATCGGGTGGAGAGGCCATTTCCAGGGAAAGACAGTCCAGGGTGCATGGTCCACTTCAGAGTCCCATCTGCATATCATTGTTCTAGAACTGAGAGCGGTGCTGTTAGCGTTGCAGGCTTTTCATCTGGTTCTCCCTTCTGGGACAATTGCAATTCAGTCAGACAACATGTCAGTGGTCTGGTATGTCAACAAGCAAGGAGGAACCAGGTCCTTTCCCCTGTGTCGAGAGGCCATGAGAATTTGGCAGTGGGTGATGGCTTCCAACCACTTTCTGATAGCAATATCCCAGGGAGCTCCAATGTATTGCAGACAAACTGAGCAGATGCATCCTCCTGCCTCACAAGTGATCCCTCAACCCTGAGGTGGTGATAGAAATTTTCAGCCACTGGGGCCAGCCTTGCTGCTATCTTTTTGCCTCCCCATCAGACCACAAGTGCAGCAGCTATTTTGCCTTGTTTCCCCTGGAGGGGGAGTCCCAGAGGGACGCTCTAATCCACGATTGGCCCACAGGACTTCTTTACGCTTATCCTCCCATTCCCCTGATTCCACAATTCCTAAAGAAAGCTCTTCGGTTGAGATGTAAGGTTATCCTCATAGTTCCATTCTGGCCTCAACAAGTTTTGTTCCCCTTCCTTCAGACTCACCTAGTATACCCTCCATGGATTCTGGACCCTCTTCCAGATCTGATTACTCACCCCAAGGGTTGAGCCACCCAAATCTGTCCAGGCTCAAGCTGACGGCTTGGTTTCTCCACTTCCGTTAGTTGCCAGGCAAGCTAATCTCACCTCACCTCTTCGGGACATCATTCTGGCCTCTCATAAACCATGCACCAGAGGACTATATTAGGATAAATGGAAAAGGTTCTTTATCTGGTCTAAGGATAAGACGCTAGACCTGTATTCAGCTCCAGTGACTGCAGTGCTGCAATACTTGACTAAGTTTTTTGATAATGGAGCCTCTGCCTCTACTGTACGAGTACACCTGGTGGCGATTTCTAATTTCCACAATGAGTATAGATGGCACCCCTCTCATGTCCTTACGTCTATGCAAAGCCTTTCTCAAGGAAACCTCTCATATCAGGCCTCCTGTCAGATAGCCTGTGGAACCATGGAACCTCACTTTAGTCCTTCAGTCTTTGACTCAAAAACCCTTTGAACCCGCAGCGAAGTGTGACCTAAAGTTCTTGTCCTGGAAATCTTTGCTCTTAGTAGCCATCACGTCTGCCAGACCGGTCTCTGAGCTGCAGGCATTGTGTATCAAGAGTCCCTATCTGGTCTTCCATAAAGACAGAGTATCACTCTAGACGAACCCATCCTTCCTTCCCAAAGTTGTTTCTGACTTTTCCATTAACTAGACCATTGGCCTACCAGTGTTCTTTCCGAAATTTTCCAATAAAGGAGAGTACTGCCTACATTCCTTGGATGTACATAGGCAACTGAGATTCTACCTAGACAGGACTAAGCCTATCCATAAGTCTGAACAGCTTTTCCTCTCCTTTTCTGGGCCTAGAATGGGAAATTCTGTTTCCAAGGTTATATTATCAAAATGGCTAAGGGACTGCATACATTTTATATATTCCCTCACAAAAGAACCTATGCCAAAGCTTAAAGCTCACTCCACTAGAGCTGTGGCAACATCTGTAGCTTTCCATTCCAGAGCTTCCATGGATGGCATTTGCAGCTACTTGGGCTAAACCCTCATACCTTTATCAATCATTACAGATTCCAGAGGGAGAGCTGCCTTCGGCTCAGTGGTACTCAGGAATGTTCTTCCATAAAGGCCACCCATGGACCTCAAGGTTTTGTGGGATTCTATCCCATCAGTGATGAATGGAAAGAAGGTTAACAACATCAGATAAAGAAGTTTTGTCTTACCATAACGTTCCATCTGTGTTGTTGATCTTCTTTCATTCATCACATCCAACCCTCCTTCCCCCACCAAAGCCTCCTGGGGGATGCTTTGGGTCCACGTGGTGTCCTAGGGTATTTGCGCAGAAGTGGCCTTGGCTTTACTTCTCTATCTCTAGCAAACTCGATCTGAGGTAACAGGGAGAAGGGCATTCTGGGTAGAAGTTTAGCTCTAGAGTTTTTGGCTGACGCGAGCTTGGTAAAAGGCCGATTGTGTTCCGAGGACTCTGAACTGAACCCATCAGTGATGAATGAAAGAAGATCAACAACACAGATGGAACGTTATGGTAAGACATAACTTCTTTTTTTCAACCCTCCGCTTGCTAATTTAGTAGGTATTTTTGAAAAAGCCTGTGAGGTAGATTTTAGGGATATTTTAAACACCAACAACTGTCATGTTAAAGATAATTTGTTGAATCTGAGACTGTCTGAGACTATTATTGGTTGACATTTCAATGGATAGGACCATAAGGGTAATGAAGCCCGATAAGGGCAATGGTGTTGTTATAATGGATAGAAGTGACTATTCCAACAACATGTTCCTTTTATTAATGGAAGATTCTTATCAAGAAAGTTCCCTCAACGAAATAAACATTGCATTTAGAAGGATTCACTTGTTGTTGGAAGATGTTGCACCAAGGCCAGACAGATGAGAGTGATTATGTATACCTTAAGAATGATCATCCTGTGGTATCCAACATATCTGGAATCCCCAAAATACATAAGGGATTAAATAATCCTAAATTTAGGCCTATAGTGGATGGGAAAAGGGCAAAAACTTGTTTTATTGGAAGATTTTTGGGCCATAATTTGAAAAAAGGTTTAAAATCTTTTAGATATATTTGTAAGGATTTATGGCAATTCTTGGATAACATTAACAACATGCCTTTTCACAAACATATGATTATAGTCACAATTGATGTGTGCAGTTTATTTTCTGTTATCCCGCATGACGTAGGTTTGGTATGCTTGAGACCCAGTTAATGGACTCTGGTCAGTATGAACAAGATTCCTTCAGTGTATTTCTTATATTGGTGGAAGTAGTATTCAAAAACAACTACTTGTATTTTGAGGGACATTACTACAAAAAGTAACTGGTGTGGCAATGGGGGCCGCTTGTGCCCCCACTTTTGCCAGTTACATGATGTCATACTGGGAGTAAGAGTATGTATTTAAGAGTAGTTACAGGAATAACATACATTACTTTACAAGGTACCTGGATAGCATGTTTTTAATATGGACAGGTAGTGAGAAGGGTTTACTGGAGTTTCTGGCCTACATTAATAATATAGTGGAATTTTTTAAGTTTACATATGAATACAGTGGGGACAGGGTTACGTATTTGGACAGTGACCTAAGGGTGGATAAAATTAATAAATGTTTGACATCAAGAATTTTTAGGAAACCTACGTTTTCCAATTCTTATTTAAATTATGCAAGTTGGCACTCCCACCACCAAAAAAAAAGTCTATAGTGAAAGGACAATTAGTAATACCAGCCAAAGTGGTCACTCTAGAGAATGAATTTTTGGATGTGGTCCAATTTATTTCCAGAATGTTTGAAAAAAGAGGGTACTCACAGGTATTAATTGAGTAGGTTAAACAAGAAGTGATTGCAAAGAGGCAACAAAGTGTGTTTAAGCCTATTTTAGGTTCCAACAAAAGAGTTAATCCTGGGCCAGATACAATAAGTGAAAGTGGTAGCATTAAGAACATGGGTGAGTTTTATATTCATTTTCAATAAGGATTCTAAAAAAATTATGGCAGTTATTAGGAAGAACTGGGAAATTTTGCACACAGACAAAGATGCTGTAAAATTATTAGGAAATGAGCCCAAGTCTGTATTTAAAAGGGATAGGTCCTTGAAAGATATTTTGGAAAGCGTTACATATAACTCAAGGGATGGTAAAAAAAATGGTAGGCAATTTCAAATGTGGTATGTGCTCACAATTCCCTTATTACTTGGTTTGTGGTAGTAAGTTTAACTTAAATGGTTAGGACATTTATATTAAGGGGCATTATAATTGCCAGAGTAAAAATGTGATATATTTGGCAAACTGTCTAGATTGTCCTGTATTCTATATTGGTAAGACTTGCAGACGGTTCAAGGATAGCATTTATGAACATTTACTAGATATTAGAAACAGGAAGATGACAAACACATTATATAGGCACATACAACATAATAATGAGCACAGTTTTGTATTTATTGTGGTACAAGTGGTTCAGGATGTACAAGGGTTTGTTGTTGATATGAACTTAAGTATTTGTGAGCTTAAGTAGCAGTTAAGACTCAGTGCCGCAAAATATCCTGGAATTAATGAAAATGTCAGCAAAAATTGTGTATTAAAATTAAAATAACATTTTAGGGTAGGATTTTTTCATATAATTTATTTTAACATTTTTATCAGCATTAACACTCTTTGTTTAATATTATAATACTTTAATTGCATTACTCAATTGCACAGCTTTATTATTCAATTGGTCATTAGCATATATAAGGGGTTGGGGTTTCTCTAAAATATTTGTTCTGATGAAGTCCTGTACAGTTCTTGGATGAAAGCGCTTAACTTTTTATTTTACTGCGTTGTTTAATAAATGGAGTTTGGGAGTGCTGCATTTGGCTGTCATTTGTCCTCTTTGTGGTTATTGGTTCATATTTTGTTTGTGAAATTCATTTACTTATCTTCCCCCCTCCCCCAGTATTATGGAAAACATTTGTATGGCTCCCAGATATGCAACAAAGTCCAGAAGATTTAGGATTTTTGGTTGGAGGTATACACATGGATATATTTATACCCCAGGCAGATAGCAAATGCTGGAGCTGTGGTGGGAAAATCAAATCATAGGTAATTGGAAACGTTTTTTTTTTTTTTTTTTTTTTTTTTGGAATATGTAATGAGTTGCCAGATTTTAAAAATTCTCTCTTGAGTACTTAGTCAAAAATGTTGGGGGAGCAAATGATAGTAATTAAGGAAATTGTTCTAAGCTGGGACATAGGATTTGACTTGCCTTGACAAAGTAAGGCTTTACTAACTTCTAGTAGCTGCTAAAAGCAGTTACTGTATCTAAACCAACTATAATTGAAGTAGTGAATATTACAAATGTGATAAAAGAACTTGAGGTGGAATCTTTAGAAATGAGGAGTGCAAATTCCATACAAATAAATGGAATTTATTGGAGTAGTACATGCAGAAGAACATTGAGGAGGAAGAGTGAGTTTTAAGGGCCAGCAGGAGTTAAGCAATTTACATAATTTTGGAGTGAATGATTGTTAAAAAGAAGACGTACACTGCATAAAAAGTAATGAAATATTTTGTTATAGTTTGTTTTATTTTTGTTAATATATGCATTTCTGTCATTGTTTAAAGTGTGATGTAATAAAGATGTCCCAAAAATGTATTGTAATTGGGGAAAGAATCTTCTGCACTGTATTGACATGCATCATCAGATGAGGTTTTATGCCAAGAGGGCAAAAGTTTTGTTCACAAAATAGCCAGTCTTTTGTTTCCTTTTTCAAGAGAAAACCAGATCACAGAGTTTCTGTAATTACCTTAAAAAGGTGATTGTCTGACTGTGTTCAGTTTTACTGTAATAAATACCATAAGTGTATTCTGTATCAAAGGCTCATTCAGTTAAAGCAGTTGTTATAGTGTCAGCAGCAGTGGATGGCATCTGTAGCAGCAACTTTTTTTTTCACCATCAATACCTATAAATGCAAGTTAATAGCAGTTATTGAATCCTAAAATGACTTGGCCATCTTGCAGGAAGGTTTGTTCTAAATAACTGGAGACAGAATCATGGACTGAAACTAAATGCCAGAAATGCATTATTGTACTTATCCTTTGGGAAACTGTATACCATGGGGGAGCTGTCACATTGAAAATATGCTCCTGAGAGTTAACCCAGTTGTTTGGAATATGAGAACTTCAGTGAAAAGTGACCTAACTTTCGAACATCATGTTCAGTGATGTAAGAAACTCCTTCTGTTTTGTGCATCTTATCAAAAAAGGATTGTGACTAGATGTACAGATGTCATTGTCCCTCTTTACTTAGCCGTCATTGTCCCTCTTTACTTAGCCGTCATTAGGCCAGTCAGTGAGTACAAGTCCCCCTTTGGCATGTGTCTGTCCGGACACATTGAACAGCTGGAATAGCCAAAGAGATACCTTACTAAAAGGATAAAAGGCCTAAACACATGGCCTGCATAGACTGCCTCAAAGCCCTGTCACTACGCTTCATATCTTGTAGACTGCTAAGAGCTGACCTGAGTCTGGCGTACATGGTGTCTTCTGACCCAGTGTTGATGGACCTACTGCATATGAGCAAATCAGATGACATCAGAAATACTTGGTCCAGGGATTTAAAGCTCTTCTGCTATAAATTAAGTGCATTTTGCATAGAGTTGTTCACTGCTCAGAGGTGGTTAGCAGTACCCTGTTTAGTAGCAAACATGTAACGCTAGTACTTAAGTCTTTAACCTGCAACACAGAAAGGCTTTCCATAGAGCTAAGCTTAGGACAGCAGTGCATCAAACAGCACCAATACCAGATCATAGCACTGTCTAACATCTAGCCTTAACCATAGACACCACTCAGGAGATCTCTGTAATTCCAAGTCCCTAAACCATAGGAGCCCAGCCCTAATACAGGTCCTGACAACGTGGATATGCAATTTTGTGATGCATCTGTGGCCATCGTGGTAGATATGGGCATCCTGAGACATTGTAGCAACTATGTTATGTACTAGGGCAATCTTTTAATCCTCAAAGAAACAAACACATTATGCGAGAGATGTACATATGTAACATCTTGGAAGCAAATAGTTTGCTAATAAACAAGTGTGTTAAGAACAGACATTGCATCCTTCACATACATCACTCTCACTACACACACACAGACCTTCTTATTCTGAGACACTTAAAAGAAACCTTCCCAAACCTCAAAGACCTAAGCTATCAAACAGCAGCACATATCCTTAGAATTCACTAAAGCACACACCAGAAAGTTACACCTAAAACTACAAATAAGCCTACACCAAATGATCTCTCATGAATGAAGCCATAAGCCAGACAGACATCTTTGTCGATGATTTAAAACTGTATAGCTCATCAGATGAGGAACTGAAAGCACAACTGCAAGTTGTTAAAACTTTTTCAGATGATGTAGGAATATTATTTGGTTTTGATAAATGTGCGAAAGCAACCTTTAAAGCAGGAAAACTGCAGTACCAAGAAATCATTAGTTTGGGACAAGAATGTGATATAAAAGAATTTGAGCAAGAGGGAGTGTATAAATATTTGGGAATTTATGAAGCATCAATAATAAAACGTGAACAAATGCGAATAAAACTTAGTAAGGAATACTTTAGAAGAATGAAACTAATTCTGAAAACAGCGTTGACGTCTAGGAGTAAAATCCAAGCTGTAAACCAATTTGCTCTTCCTGTCCTAACTTACAGTTTTGGAGTGATTGACTGGCCCCAAAACATGTTGGATTGATTAGATAGGAAAACAAGAAGGATGCTTCATGCTCACCAAATGATTTTAAAAATCAGTGCATACCAAGATTATGTATACCGCTTTCTGAAGGAGGGATGGGCCTCCTCAAAATTGATTACATGTATAGATCTGCAATCATGGGACTCCACACATATCTGCTGACCTCACAAGAAGCAAATGTGGTGAAAGTTTTAAAAAATGAGGAAAATAAATCTAAGATGACTTCTCTGCTTAATGTAACAGAAGCATATCAGTGTCAAGCAGGAATGGAAATCAGACCAAAAGTAGATAAAAATCTGTCAGCAACTGAATATGCCAAAAAGCAAAAGAAAGAATATAAGGTGAAGGACCAGATGAGAAGGTAAGAAATGTGGAAAATGCATAAATATATTTGCAAGTATAGAAAACTTCTGGAAGAACCTCATGTTGATCAGGAATGAATGCAGGAATGGTTAAGGAGAGGCAAATTCAAACCAAGAGATGAAAGGTTAGTATTGGTGGCCCAAGATAGTGGGCTACGTACACACTGGTGTACAAAGTCCATTGGACATGTGGGAGAAACAGACAACTGTAGGTTTTGTAAAACCGAATTGGAAACAGTGTCACACCTCATTGCTGGTTGTGACATACTAATGGCAGAAGGACTGTATACTGAAGGCATAATAACGTGGCAAGACTGTTGCACTGGAGATTGTGGAACATTATGGTATTTGAAGTGGCTGAAAAACACTGGAAATATGATCCACAAAGCATCATAGAAAATGATGAAATCTACATCACATGGGATCTCCCATTACCAACAGTTCAAAAGATAGATGACAGAATACCAGATATAGTGGTCCATGAAAAGAAGACAGAAGTAGCATTGATCATTGAAATCATCGCACCCAGTGACTACATTGTTTTACGCAAAGTCATAAAATATCAGGATTTGCAGGCAAAAATGAGAGCAATGTGGAAGAAAGATACCCAGACAGTTCCAATAGTAGTAGGAGCAACGGGTCTTATAAAAAAGAATCTTCAATCGTATTTAGACATGTTACCAATACTTGTAATCCCATACGAATTGCAGAAGGAGTCATTACTGGGCACATTGCGGGTGCTGCAAAGAGGACTTCTGGCTGACAAATCAAAGCTTGAAGCATTATTAATTTCATTACTAATTTCATAAACTTTAATTGTACTTTGACTTGAGAATGGGGTCCATTACCACCGTGGTATTAGAAATGCAAAAGACTTGGAGAAATTAAAAAAAAAAAAAAAAAAAACAGACAAAAGACTTTATACAGTACTCCTGTCACAGGGGATTCTATTGTTCAACACACAAATGCCCCTCTTACCAGGCTGGACAAGGAGAAGGTAACAGTTAGTTGCCTATCTGGAAATAGGCTCTGCAATATAATGTACGCATTCTAGTCACTGTACCATAGGTCGCAGTATGATTTTCTCATAGTCCATGTGGGTGTAAATAATCTGAGCTGTACGTCACTGGATTATATAAAAAGAAACATTATGGATCCCTCTCTGAGTGTGTATCATAGACAAGTATGTGCCTTGTATTGAGCAGCATTTGACCAAGGATGATACCACAGTATGAACAGAAAATGTAGTAAACAAGATAAGAGAGAAAGCACCACGACTGGAGCAGGTTCACAGCAAATATGTTTTAATGTAAAAGTAAGCACTTTCACGCCCCAAAGGACGCTTCTTCAGACTTCAATACATTCAAAAGAAAGACCCAACATATTTATAGTACTAAAACCAATTAAATCACAGCTTTAATTTAGTTGGTTTTAGTACCATAAATATGTTGGGTCTTTCTTTTGAATGTATTGAAGTCTGAAGAAGCGTCCTTTGGGGCGTGAAAGTGCTTACTTTTACATTAAAACGTTGTATTTGCTGTGAAACCTGCTCCAGTCGTGGTGCTTTCTCTCATCTTGTTTACTGGATTTGGGTTCTTTTTGGGAGAAGCTCTACACACTAGTTTTTGGATGAACAGAACATGATTGATTTTAATAATTAGCTTAGTTTCTGGTGTCATTCCAGGGGGATCCAATATCTGTCAGCATGGGTGGACATGGTTAACAGACCTTGTTGCTTTGCCAAGAATTGCCTGCCCCTGTACCCCCCGGGCTTTTGGATATAGGCTAAAACTTTATCCACCCTATTAGAGCTTTTTTAAGCAAAATGACAAAACTACCAACATAGCAAAAAAAATTGTAAGCAACCTTAAGGGTTTACTGCTCAGTGCTAGGAGCCTAAACAAGTAACTCCACATCCTAAAAGTTTTCCTTCCTCTAGAGAATGTAGACATCTGTGATGTTACCGAGACTGTTTAACATTGCAGAAAGTACTCCGGCAGTGCAAGGCTGCAGTGCCTTCCACACATTTAGACCAACAGCAGCACAGATACGGGCTAATGGTGGAGTTGTATCAACCTGTGTTAGCAAGAAATACAACTCCAGGTTAGTTAAACAGGACGATGCCCTGGAGTTCATTCATATCCAAGTTATGTACCGGCATGCTACACATAACTCTCTATGACCTATGAGGTGCTCAACATCCAGCCAGATATTCTGTTCAGGGGAGACTTCAACTACTACTCTATAGACTGGGAAATGTACACGGTCTCAAACTCCAAGGCTCAATGTTTCCTGGACTTGATATATCAACACGAACACCCTGGACCAGATAGTACACACTCAACCATTGGATCAAATATATTGAACCTAGTACTCACTAGCATGGGAGAGTGTTCACCCACCCCCCAAACACCGCTGAGTCATGACCTCATTGGTGAGATCAGACTACAGAGATTTCACACTTGAAATAAAAGTCAACCCTGAAAACCTAATTAAATCTGTAACAATTACTAATTATTGTAAAGCAAGCTACATCCTATTGAGTGACAGTCAAAATTTATGGATTCCCCAAACCCTGAGAACACTGCTACCTGTGCAGAATTATTCATGGAAACCCTGTACAAACATGAAAATGTCTGCCATACTTAAAAGAAGTAGGCCCAATTCTAACAGCAAAAACAAACTCCATTGGTGGAATCCTTATCTTAACAGTATATAACAAAAGAACACAAATCCAAACAAAAAGGAGATGAGGGCGAAAAACTGTCACAAATAAACTCACACAAATTCGCTCAGAAACTCCAATAGATTTTTTGATTCTGAGGAAGAGGTTTGTCGAAAACGTACAGAGTTATTTGCGTTAGTCTGTGGTTCTTTGTGTAGGCGTACACTATTGAATAAAATAATAAATCAACTTTTAATATATTTCTTTATTCGTTTGTGGTGCCGAGCCCTCTATTGGAGTTTCTGAGTGAATTTGTGTGAGTTTATATAACAAAAGAAAAAAAAAATCATTGCCAACATTAGAAAGAGCAACTTTCACAGAGACAAGAGCTTTGTGATTTAACTAAACAAGAAACCAAGAGTTGTAATAAAGTCCAACATGGCCAGTTATAAGGTCAGGATAGCCTCACAGACTAAGGGCAACCACAAGGCCTTTTTCAGCTGTGTCAGGAACCATAAAGGTAGCACTCAGTAGTGCGCAGAACTGTTGGTAAATGGCACAACCTTCAGGATGATATAGCGAATCTACTGGCTGATAAATTTAGCAACTATCCCCCTACTACCACCTGTGAAATCCCGTCTAGCATATCCACCCAGCTGTCAGCAGGGAGCAAGCCTTGGTGGGACTCAAGACCAATAACATTGTGTCATTGGGCCTTGATAATATCCCTGGTTACTTCCTAAACAACATTAAACAGGACCTAGCAGGACTACTTGAGGTGCTTTTCAACTACAGCCTCAAAATAGGTTGTATACCAGGTGAATGGATGGCTGCAACAGTCATCCCTCTAATCATAGGTGACTCAATAGTGAGGCACACTGATGTCCCACTCACTAGGTTGAATAAGGAGAACGTAACAGTCAGCTGTATATCAGGTGCCAGAATCCGAGACATAATCCATGCACTCAGGTCACTCCACAACAAGTACAAGTATGACTCTGTCGCTGCCCATGTGGGTGTGAATGACCTGAGGTGCACCTCCCTGGACTACATGAAAAGAGACATGGAGGAGCTCTCAGATTATGTGGGTCGGGCAAGTATGACCCTAGCCCTGAGCAGCATCTTACCGTCACCTAGAATGATACTTCAGTACAAGCAGAAAATGATTGACTTCCACATTCGGCTAAGTTTCTGGTGTCATTTTAAAGGGATCCAGTATCTCTGCTTGGAATGACATGAGTGACAGACCTCCATGCTTTGCCAGAGATGGCCTGCATCTGTCACCCCTAGGTTTCCGGATACTGGCTAAGGCTGTTGCCATCCCTATAGTGCCTTTTTAGGCGATGTTCCAAAGACCAAATTACCAGAGTAACAGCTATAAATAAATGCAATCCGAGGGTCATGCTGCTCAATGCTAGAAGTCTAAACCTCAAGATGCACTTGCTCGAAGCACTCCTCAAAATGGAGAACATCAACATTTGTGCTGTAATGGAGACCTGGTTTAAAGCAAAGCAACCCTGCACTACCAGGCTATAATTCTTTCCACACCTTTCTGCCCCAGAACATGGACCAAAGCTCCAAAGGCGGTGGTGTCTCCATATTCATAAAGGATATGCACACCTCCAGACTAGTAGGCCAGCATAACGCATCTGAGATACTTCAGGTACAACTGACATTGGGTAAGATGGCGATTCAGGTCGTAGCCTGCTATAGGTCCCCAGCCATGTCCCAAGACTCTCACTTCACGTTCCTAAGCACCCTGGAAACTATTAGGGTCCAACCCAACACTTTCATACTAGGTGTTCAACAACCCCTCCATCAACTGGGAAAACTACTCTTGCACCAATACACTTGCCCAGCGTTTCCTGGAATTTATCAGTTCTAATGCCCTGGACCAGCCCATTCGTACACCCACTAGAGGAAGCAACATCCTTGACCTTGGTTATTACTAACATGAGCAAACGTTGCTCTGCACCAATAGTCAATTCCTCTCTGGTTAGATCTGACCACAAACTAATCGCCATGGAAATCCACATCTCACCCCCCCCCTCCCAAAGGTAACCATCATGAAAAACTTCTCCAAAGCTGACTTTGGGCTCCTAAAAACAGAGGTGGCTAACTTCACAGCATTCATGTCAATGGAAAATAGATGTCGAATTATACACCTATGCACTGTATGAACACGTACATAAATGCATGGAACTAGCCATACCCAACAAAACCAAGACACTCTCCTCAAAAAAGCCAATCTGGTGGTCCCCTGCCATTAATAAACTCTACAACAGAAGTAAGACACTGTTGCAGAAAAAGTTGAAGTCCCAAGACTGGGAAAACTTCCTTATTAGCCTCATTAAAAAGTTGAGATCTCTCATCAAAACCTTTAAAGCCAGCTATGAAGGCAGAATTGCGGCAGACACTAAAAACAACCACAAAGCCTTCTATAGTTGTATCAAAAATCTCCACAGCAATACCCAGGTTTGCTCTGAGTTACTAAACAATGGTACCTCCTATACTGAGCCAACAGATATTGCCAACATATTGGTTGACAGATTCAGTGCCAACTTTACCCCTCTCTCCCCCTCAAAGGACCAGTCACAATACCGGAGGAATGCCAGGCGCCCAGCATTACTGCAGCACAGGTTAAAGCTGCATTGTCCAAGGCCAAGAATACAGCTTCCATGGGACCCAACAATATCCCTGGATGTGTTCTACATGAACTGCAAAGTGAACTGGCACCGCCCTGTTCAATCACAGCCTCACCTCAGGCTTTGTCCCTACCTTATGATGCTCTGCTACAGTCATCCCTGTCCATAAAGGGGGAGCGACTACAGACCCTGGGAATTATCGCCCCATTAGCCTGATGAGTCTGATATGTAAGGCTATGGAGCGGATCATCATGGACCTAATTAACAAGGATATAGGGAAACTCCAAACTTTAGATCCCATGCAATTTGGTTTTGTAAAAGGTAGATCATGCCTGCTCAACCTGGTTGACTTCTTTGAGTCGGTCACTAGAGCTGTGGATGAGGGCAAGGCAGTTCATACAGCCTACCTCGATCTGGCCAAGACCTTTGATACCATTCCCCACTCAGGAATTATTGATAAAACTCACCAAACTAGCCATCAACCCCTGTATCACTAGGTGGGTTGCAAATTGGCTCACAGAACCCACAGTGTGAAAGTAGTGGACTCCAAGTCAGACTGCTGACCAGTCATGAGTGGAGTCTCACATGGATCGTTCCTGGGTCCTTTCTTTTTTGGCATCTACTTCACAGAAGTCCAGGCCAACAGGGAGGAACTCTGGCTGACCAATTTCACAGACGACTGCAAGCTGGGAGCCATTATTAACTCCCCAAGTGATGTAGACATCCTACAGAAAGGCCTCCCTGAGATCAATGACTGGTATAGAAACCATGGCCTTAAGCTTAATGCCAAAAAATGCATCATCATCCCCTTTGGGAAAAACTCAGTTCCCACTAATTACCACATTGATGGGAGCCCACTGAACACCGAAGGCATTATAAGAGATCTGGGGACACAGGTTGACGGCAACCTCTCCTTTAACCTCCACATTGCCACTGTAGTCAGAAAGTCCTTCTATATGTGGCACATCTCATTACCAAGGATTTTGCATCCAGGAAAAAGAGGTCATCATCTCTCTCTCTACTCGGGCCAGTCATCAAGTATAATGCCCCATTTGGCATGTACCTTACTAGACACATGCAACAGCTGGAAAGGCCACAAAAGTACCTCAAGAAGAGGTTCCTAGGCCTTAAACACATGTCCTGCACAGACAGACTCAAAAACCTCCAGCTATTCTTTGTCTCGTATCGTCTACTAAGAGGCAATCTCTGCTTGACTTAGAAAGCCATGTCTGACCCTTCTCTGTTAGAAATGCTACATCTAAAGAAATCCCAATCCCTCCACACCACATGCTCCAGAGACCTCAACCTCATTACCACAGTCAACAGAACATACTGGAGGGACAGGTTCATAACCCAGAGACTCCCCATGCTCTGGAATAGACTTCCCATACATGTCAAGCAGAGCACTTCACTAGCTGTCTTCAAGAGAAATCTTGATGAGTGGGTGGGAAATAGAAAGTTCACCCAGGGGATCACTCCAGTGGCTCTACTTGATAGAGGCACTGGTAACTAACGGGTGGCACGATGCCAGGGTACGTCTATGGGCTAGGCATGTAAAGGCTCCAGGGCCATTATGAACCTATAAGGGTGGACCATCAACTGATCATGGGAACTACAGACCAATCAGTCTGACAAGTCTAATATGCAAAGTCATGGAACAGTTTATCATGGAAATGATCAGTAAGGACATTGGCAACCCACAGACACTGGACTCTTCACATTTTGGCTTTAAGGGAAATTCTTGCCTACTCATCCAGGTAGACTTCTTCTAGGGAGTCACTAGATTGTGGACAAGGGGAAAACATGCATACCACCTACCCTTGACCTGGCCAAGGCATTCCATGCAATACCAAACTCTGGTATTGTTGACAAACTGTCATTATTAGGCATCAGTCCCTGCATAACTCACTGGATTGCTGGCTGGCTCACAGGTGGGACCTAAGAAGTCAGGATTGTTTAGATCACCTCCACCAGCAGGTCAGTCATCAGCAGAGTACACTAGAGCTCAGCGCTGGGCCCACTCCCGTTTAGCATCTACTTCTCAGAGGTCGAGGCTAATGTCAAGGGCCTGTGGATCACTATGTTTGCAGATGACTGTTAATTGGGAGCTATTATAGATTCTCCTATGACACTGGCATCCTTCAAAAGGGTCTAATACAAACAAATGACTGGTGCCAAAGCCAAGGATTAAAACTCAGTGTGAGGAAATGCGTTATAATGCCCTTGGGAAAATCATTCACCTAAGCTAATTACTCCATCAGTAAAACACCTCTAAGAGTTGACCCAATAGTTAAGAATTCAGAAGCATATGTGGACAATAATCTGGCCTTCAACCAACGCGTAGTCAGGATAGTAAGAAAATCATTCTGTGTTGTCCATCTCATAAGGAAGTGTATGGTTTCTAGGTCCAAGGAGGTTAAAGTTCCACTCTATTCAGCCCTTATTATACCCTTTATTGAGGGCAGTACCTCCTTTCGGCACATATCTAAGCAGGCACTTGCAACAGCTGGTATGCCTTCAAAGGTTCCTCACCAGGAAAATCCAGGGTATGAATACCCTGTGCTTAAGGCCTTATTTCTGTACTCCTACAGGTTATTGAGAGGTGATCTATGCCAGGCATATAAGGCATCCTCAGATTCAGCTCTGATGGATCTTTTACACATCTGCAAAAAGCTAAATAGAACATGCTGGAGATAATTATGTATATTTGAAAGCTAATGAATAAGCTCCCAATCTACATGAAGCAGACTTCATCCTTAATCATATTAACCTTGATCTTTGGATAGGAAATAGCAAGTTCACCCGGGTCTGGCCCCCATGTCTCTGATGGACAGAGGACAACAGAAAGTAAGTTACCCTCCACATAATTCTCAGCTTCCTCCATACTAGTGTACCCCATCATATAAGTATCCAAGGAACTCTAGGACAGAACTGGTTTTGGTCGCATGGCTGGACATGTTAAGACACTGGTGGTTGTTAGCCTAGTATAAACCTATGAATCTATGAACTTTGAGCCGAACTGTCCACCTCCCTCTCCTCTATTCTTTCCAGAACCTATAAATGAGTGAGAAAGGATACCTCCATAACTTGTAACTCCATAGACAACTCATCATCATCAACCCCCTTTTTCCCATTTTTTTTTCTGCATGGGGTAGTGGTGTTTTCAACTATGACCATCTCTCTGTATTTATTGCCACTCTCCTGCCTTCTTCGACACTCATGCTTGACTGTCACAAATCTTCCCTCATACAATCCATCGGCCACTTTGCTGGACACCCTTGTTTCCTCTTGCATTCTTCCTGTCTGTCCCAAGTCGTCTTCACCAGATTATCTTGTTTTTCTGCACGTGCCCGAACCGCCGTAATCTGTTTTCTTTGACCTTTTCTGCAGTTTTAGCTATTCTGCCTTCTGCAGCTATGTCCTCATTTGTTTATCTGTCCCACAGTGTGCATCAACCATCTAAGGCACTTCATCTCAGTCACCTCTAGTTTCCTCAACTTTTCTGCCTTTATTGCCCAGTTTTCTGTACCTTAGAGTAGTAATGATCACATCGCTGTTTTGTACACCTTACATTTCAGCTTCTTTGACATTCTTCTGTCATATACTAAACCTGACACACTGAGTCACTTGGCTGCAGCCCCTCTGATTCTAGCTTTGACCTCCTCGTTCAGACATCCCTTCTCCTCAACCATCCCTCCCAGGTACTTGAAGCTGTTAACCTGCTGCACTAGTTTTCCTTTTATCTCAATTGTCAGCTTCTTCTGGACTCAGTCCTTTGTTGCCATTAAAACTGTCTTATCTCTACTCAGTTTCATCCCATGTGTCTTCAGTTTTGCTTTCCTTTTTCCAGACAACTGTTATACTATATTGAGAGGATAAAATCTTTTAGAAACTCGGATAATGTGCTGATTTCTTGTGATGGTAAGAACAAGGGACAACATATGTCAAAATAAGACTATTTCCAAGTGGTTGTCTCATGCTTTTACCTTTTGGTACACCAGCCAGAGCAAGATACTTCCAGGCAGGGTCAAAGCTTATTCTACCAAGGCATTGGCTTCATCTGTGGCTTTTTGGAAATGGTTAAATTCTAGAAGTATTCTAGAAGCAGCAACTTGGTCCTCTGTACATACGTTTACAAAGTGTTGTAAATTGGATTCTTTCTCCATGTCTAGGACAGACTTTGCTAGAACCATTCTCTGGGGAGTCCTAAACCCTTATCCTTTCTTCTCTTAGTCAGCCTAAGCTATTATAGGTTACCTCAGCAGTGTTCCTAATAATGAACATCACACAGTTGTCTTGAGTAAACTTACCACAGCAGTATGTTTGAATGATCACTGCTGCAGTAGCTGCTCCCTTCTTCCATACCCCTTATTTTTGTATATTTTGTTGCCAGAGTGAAGTGAGGTGAGGATCTTTATTTTTTTTTCAGCATTGTCCTTGTTGAGGGTGTAGCTTCCCTCTCCATGTTGGCATGAAAGCTCTGAAAGGCTTGTATCCAAACCTGTATTTTTTTTGTCACCTTAGCTCAAGCTGACCAATGGTTTGGATGAGTGGAAGGTGCCCTGAAACTTTGGAAGCTGAACAGCCGTTGCATCCTTAGCGAGATGTAACCTAAGACTGCTGCAGTAATCATTTCAACATCTGCTGTTAAGTTTACTTACGTAACTATACTTTCTATGTTTCTAAGAGCAGTATTTAAAATATGTCCCTGATTTTGGGTGTTTGCCCTCCCCTTCTATTTATTTTACGCTTTCTCCAGAATTCATGGTGTAAGAAGTTGAGATGCAAGTACCCTAGTTGCAAAATCAAATTCTGTGCAGGCTTAACAATAAACAGGTACACACACAAGAGTAATATAGACACAAAGGGAAACCCCTGTTTCATAAATACACACACACATATATGTGTGAGTGTTTGTGTATGTATACACAGTGGATATAAAAAGTGTACACACCCCTGTTAAAATGCAAGGTTTTTGTCTTATAAAAAAATGACACAGCAATAAATAATTTCAAAATTTTTCTCACCTTTAATGTGACCTATAACCGGTACAATTCATTTGAATAACAAATCTGTTAGGGGAAAAAAATATAAAAAATAAATATATAAAAATAAATGGCCTCCTGTGACGAAAAAACAAGTTCTGCAGTAGCAGATAGGATACCAGTGGCTTCCTGCCCAAAATCTAGAAAAGTTAACTACATCCGTAACTATTATGATAAAATATGTTAGTATATGGACATATTCGTAGTCTTCAGGACAGGCTTTACTGGTACCAGTTTACAGTGGGTCACACTAAACCCAGAAGTTAAAGACCCATTAACGTAACCAATATTCTTTGTAAAGTCATGTAGAAAGCCATAGTAATGTGCGTCCATGCAAAATAGGCAACCTGCTTCTTTTAGTTATGGAACATTATGGGCTGATGATCGTACCTTCTGAATCTGGTAACCTTTTCTGAGCAGGTAACAACCGCATTTGCTGAAGGGTTCATAGTGTATTTTGTTTAGCTTGCCTATACTAATGTAGTCATTGTTGCGCTATATGAGGGAATAGTGTGTTGTATTTGTATTGATTTTTGTTGACTGGGGTAGAACACCCTCCATGTGGAACATTTTCAAGTTCATCCTTGGGGTACAACAGCGGCTGTAGATAAGTGTGGATGTAATAAACAATGCCCTTCCATATCACTGTTGCAATATTCTTCACCTTAGGGACAGTACAAGAGCTCAAGAGGAAGCCTGGGAGATGGAAGACGCAGAGGAACCCTTCACAAACCCAAGCAGAATACCCCTCGTAAAACCTGCTCTGGCTCTGGAAGTGGCATCCTACTTGTAATGTTCAGTGAAAGTATGAATAGAGGACCAAGTAGGAACCCTGAGGATGGAATTGGTATCCAAACCCTTGGTAAAAGCACCAGAGGAGGCAACTGCCCTAGTGGAATGTGCGTTTATAGACAGTGAGGCATTTGCCATGGAAGGTATAGCAAAAGCAGGTCTTAGAGATGCAGGAGGAGATGGTTTGCTTAGAAACAGCTAAACCCAAAGTCCTGGTATGAAAAGAAACAAAAAGCTGCTCAGACTTGCAAATTGTGTTTGTTTTATCCAAATAATACCTCCTTTCTTCCTTTGTTTTGTCTCTTGCCGTGTGTTCTATTTCCCTACTGGCCGAGGGGCTCTTTCTCCCTTGTTTATGTTTTCCCTTCTGGCCACATGTGTTCCACCTTGTCCCTGAGAGTATTCTGTTCCTCCTTGGGCTTTTTTCAGTTCTTGAGTGCTTGCATCAGAACATCATCTTTATGTTCAGTGTTGTGCATGGGGAGCATACATGTGTCATATGGTACCTATAAGAGCTGTAAGCTTTGGTATATTGGCCGGATGTTGGTCTAGCCTTAGCAAGAGATCCCTAAGGTGAAGAATACTGCAGCAGTGAAGAGATGGACATCTGCTGTTATGATAAGATTTTATACAACTCTACTTTATTAAGGCACACAGTGGTGTAGTCTATATGCATACAGCAACTTCCACGTAGTAATTTACACAGGAGGCAACAGAGGTCGGAGAGAGGGTAGGTCAGTAGGTGGAGAGTGTAAGAGATGGAGGAGGGGGAAGGAAGAGGTTAAGATGGGGCCCCTCTTGAATTAAAATGCTTCAGATGTCAAGACAAACATAGCTCAATGGTTGAAACACTGGTTGAAACACTGGTTGAGCAGCAGGACTGAACATGTCCGAGAGGATATCTCCCTTCTGATGGGAATTACCATTGATGTCCGCAAGGGGCAAAAGTGTCTGTACTGGGATCAGTTCTTTTATTAGTATTCTTACATATGAAAATTTAAAGTAAGCTTTAGATAACTGAGTATGCTGATGATTGTAAATAAAGTAGCATAATTTATTCATTTAAAGGTACTGAAGTTCTCCCAGATGGTCTGGAAAAAATACCTGCCTGATGTAGTCGTAATGATCTTGCCTTAAATTTCTGTAAATGTTGCTTTCCCAAATCTATAACGAAATGAGGTAGGTTATTTCCAGCACAAAAAGGAAAATTGGCTGGGTTTAAAATAGCCAGCAAGGGTAGTTACCTTAAAGTATCACAAGATTTGCTGAAAAGGACAGAGATAAACAGGACTAACTTAGCATTTCAGTGATAAATGGCCAGATCATTCAATCTGTAGGGACAGTGGTAGACCACAGTTTAAACTATCTAATTTTAAAGAGTACCAGTGTGTCCAGAAAAAACATTCAACTACATTTTACATCATTGAGGTAACCCATATTGTAGTATATTGTTACATTTCACAGTTTTCAGTCAAGACACATGAAAAAGTACATTGATTTCTTATTAGAAGAATTACAGGTTTGGAAAAGTTGAACTATTCGAAAAGGATTCAGAAATGTTCGTTATATACTGTTTCTTATAGGTCACTCAGAAGAGATTTCTGTTTGCTTTGCAAAGCCATATCTAATTTGCTTAAAAGGATGTGTGTGGAATGTTCCACTGTGGAAGATAACACCATGTTGGGGAATGTTATAACTGAAAGTTTCAGTAATAGAAAAAATGTGTAGAGTTCAGGACACACTGCTATCTAGTGTCATGCAGTATTCTTCCTCTTTTATTTAGAGTAAGTCCATTCATTAATTTCTTACAGGAGTCTTTCATAGGTAGATAGTTAGAAAATATCAGCATGGAGTTCTTGTTGTTATGCTTCTTAGAGACTGTTAGATTATATGGTTGACAGTCAAATCTGTGAACCTTATAGCTGTGCCCAATCCAAGCAAAGTGGCCAGATTGATTAGATTTGATTGAATGGTCATATTAGAACCTACCAATAATTGTCTCCTCTCTTCAGTCTAGGCGATCTGGTAGATAACAGAAGAGAAAGCAAGGATTTCCAGGTGGATGTACTCTTTATGTTGATAATGGGATTGCCACTGGGCATCATAAGTTGTAGAATGCAGTATTAATTGGTGGTTAAATGTCTTTACCTCCAAACCCTGAAGTCTGACTTTTATTAGAATTCACACATTTTGTGCACTGTGTAAGCCTAAGTATATCACTGGTAGCCCCCTGAAAATGGACCCCAGTTCTCACTAGTCCCAACTTGCTTACAAAATAAAAAATCAAATCAGTTTCACATTTATATTTTATTAAAATACTTGAAAGAAAACTAAAAAAAGGTATTTAATTTGGAGATTAAAGTGCTTGAAAGGAAACTAAGCCATATTACAGCAAATTACAACATTAAAATTCATTGAAGATAAATAGTACTGGTTGTGAGGTATAAAATCGCAAAGTTCAGTGTTACAGACAAGGTTGCAAATATTATATATTATTATATATTAATTCAGAAAGCTAGATCTTGAGTGTCCTCTTAAAACTGGCCAGCTGTGAATGTTGTTTCCTGTTTTGTGTGATCATTTTCCCCGAGTCAGTCAGAGGACAAGTGAGATTGATTTTTTTCAACAAAACTTACTAATAAGTTCATCTTTAATATTCTTGTTTTTTCATTGTGATTGAATGTTGTACACCATATGTGTAGCTTTGAACTGTAAGATGTTGCTCTCTTTTGATTTATAGGAAGGGGACCACATTGGATTGATGAGAAAGTCCAGTGGGGCTTTGCACTTTTATATTAATGGCATAGATCAAGGTGAGTGGACACTACAACTTTATATTATTTTTTTTTATTTCTTACCATTGATGATGAAGGTAGAAAAAATTACTTATTCAGTTTATTGAACAGGGGGTGATCTAGTCAAATGACCCTTTCAGCCATGACCCAGAGACCTTGTTAGAAGATGCACAGTAGAAAAGATTATACAATAAAAGCAAATTGCATATTAAAGTATTTGGATAATATAGAGAATAATCATGCTAAAACATTGAAAAAAGACAGTAGCATATACATTTTTTACACAAGATAAATGATTTTAGTTACATACACTGGTTATGGTGAGGTTCTCTTTCTTAAACAGTATTTCGAAAGCACAAGCAGTTAGAATCCTTGACTAGGTAGGATTTTATTTCTTTTTTAAAGGCTTCTACTGTATTAATGCACTTGATAGATGGTTATAAAGTAGAGGTCCTCCTACTGAAAAGGCTTTCTCACCTTGGCTAGTTTGAATCTAGGTCTTGATATAGAAAAAGAGTGACCTGATGTTGTCTTTTCCATCCGTTCCTCAGTGTGTGGGGTCTCAGATCCAGCCACTGTCAAGCTTTTGAATCTGATGCTCAGGCTCCTCCCCTTACCCATATTCCCTCTATAGAGAATGAGCGACTCCAGATCTCATTTGCCGCCATTAGCAGTGAATGGATTTTGAGATCTCATGACTTTTCAAAAAATATAAATAGATAAGTGCCATTTTTGTACTTCCTGCTTTTTGTGTCTTCAGTCCTCACCCTCCCCATTCTCCCCTTTTTGTCTTTCGCTTTGTGATGGAAGGACAATTTCTATAATATTGTCTATACAATATTAGTATTAATAATACATTTTCTCATTGGCTGCATTTCTTTCTCTTTTCTCTCCAAGAAAAAAAAAACTTTTTGTTCTTTATTTTTCTTTGCCTTATTTAAAAAAAAATGGCAGAGAAACTTTTAGGTTTCAAAAAACGTTTGCAGCACCTTGATCCTACTTCCACAAGTGATGGATCTGCTTTGGGCCTGAGACTTCACACTTCTTTGACGCTAATGAGTTCTTTGAGGTCAGCTCTGACTCTTTCGGACCCATCCGTATCTCAGAGCTATACAGTTGGTACTGACTTTGACAGGGTTAGATCGGATCTGAGATCCTCAGACCTGTTCTTCTTCTTATGGTCCTCGGCATTTGACAGTTCGGTTCTGATGTCAACCTCGGAACCCAGCCGAATGCCATCCAGGATTAAGCTATTTTTGGGAATTTCTGCTCCTAGAATTTGTCTCTCTGGATTGGCTTTCAAGAGAGTGCTACCTCAACCCAAAGAGAGGACTACTTCTTCAAAGTCAGAACCACCCCTTCTCCATGGGATCTCCCAGGGTCAGGAGCCTGTTCATCTTGTCCTGTCAAGACAGCCAGTTCCCCTGAAGCCTCAAACCAGTTGTAACAAAAAGAGACCATGTCAGCTTCAGAGTTCTTGCCAGAGCAGCCCATAAAGGAAGTACAAAGGAAGCATATCTGAAAAAGGAGACACTTGAGTTCCCCTAAAGAATTCTGTACCAGTGATACTGATTTTGATGAAGAAGGTTCCCCCCAGATCCGCACTTGAGGACATCTTGCTCAGAGGGATCATTGAATTCCTTAGACAGAAAGGAAGATGGGCTTCCCAACCCCCTTCTCCAGATAAATCAGTCTTCCATGAGGCTTTCTGGTTGTGGCCTATTTATGACTTGGGTAGTCCCCTCCCCCACTGAAGAGATGATAGAGCTAATCGCGTCATGGGAATAGAAGAAACCAGACAGAGCCGAACCAATCACAGAAACACCCATCAGATTTCTGGTTACTCTGAAAAAACAGCCCTGTTGGACCAAGGGGCTTGTAGAAGATTCTGTGTTAGTGGCTGCAGCCACCTAAAAGGAACTTGCAGAAGAAAGTTCTTCTGTCCATCTGCTAAACAAGGAATCTCAAGCGCTAGACAGATTTGTGAAGCATATCTGTGCTTCATCTACCTTTTGATGAGCACTAAATTACTTGGCACATGTCATGCATTTCCTGAGGGACTTGACCAAGGAGACTACAAAGTCTGTCGCAGGGACCTTACCTGTGGATCAGAGGAAATAATTTTTTTTTCACAGCTGCTGACCCTTAAGTCTTTATCTAACGTCTGTATGTGCCTTATCTCCAACACCATGGAGGGTGTGTCTTTGCAGCCAGCACAGGTATTACCATCAGGAGACATCCCTCTGGATGCAGTTATGCAGCTTTGAGGAACATTTCAAGCTGTCTTTTATCCTCACATCTTATGATGGCTCAGCCCTTTTTAGTCCTAAACTTAAAGAAACTGAGAAAGAAGGCAAATCCCTGTCTGCCATAGGAGTCAAATTCCCACCTCTCAAAGGACTTTTTCCGGTAGCAAAAATGAGGGAAGAGAATTTGGTTTCCTAAATCTCAGGGATTTACTTCTGATACTTCAGGAGAAAGAGCTCCCTGAGGCACAGGGGAAACTCTTAAATGGTCGTCATCCCAGGGGCAGAGGTAGACTGTAAGATCAGGGCTACAGAGGACCTTATTCTGAGAAGTCTTTCCAACAACTTGGATGTCCATCACTAAAGGATCATTATGAGAGGCTGATTCATTTCTTTTCATACACTGCCTTTACCACCAACGAAGCTTCCTGATGTCCCATCCTCTCAAATGGATGCAGCAGCTTCCAAGATAAAAGAAGTTCCTAAGAATAGAGTTATCCAAGAGGTCCCACCAGACCAGACCAGAGATGATCTGGAATTTACTCAAGACTCTGTACTCAAGCCTTTATTTAGTACCAAGGAAAAACTAAGGCCTGTTTTGGACCTGAGATGCCTAAACGGGTTCTTAAAACATAAATAAAATTCCAGATGGTCACAGTTCAGTCCATTCTTCTTCTATTGAGAAAGGATGACTGGATGTGTTATATAGATTTCCAGGATGTGTGCTACTACCATATAAAGATGGACAGGAAATCCAGGGAAGTATATTCTCTTCCAGCTTGGAGTCAGTCACTTCCAGTTCAGAGCTCTGCCCTTTCGTCTCACCACAGCCCCCTGGGTGTTTACCAGATACATGGCAGTAGTGACAGCTCGACTGTGGCAGGATTTCTGAATATTCCCATATTTGGATGACTGGCTCATCACCACCCCTACCATGAATTTGTTCATTCAAGCCAGAGACTCCTTTCTGGAACTGTGTACAGAATTGGTGACCATATTGAGCTGAAAGAAATCCAAACCACAACTAGTACATTTGATAGAGTTTATTAGAGCTTTTGTGGACACATCTCCAAATAACCAAGCTTCTCCAAACAAGAATTGCATCACCTCACCAACAACCTATGAACCCCATAGTGTTTTATCCCATCAGACACCACCAGCAAAAATGATTCTTCAACTTCTGTGTTCCATGGCAGCTTCTATCACATTAGTCCTCCTAGCCAGGTACTATATATGAGTATTTCAGTGGATTCTGGTGGTTCAATGGTCAGTGACCTATGAACCTACACAGGAAATTCAACCTGGGGATCATTTCAACAGCCTTGCTCAATAGGGGTACAGGGAACTAATGTCCGGCAAGAGGACGTCTGGGTATGTTCTTGGGCTAGGCTTGTGTTGGCTCTAGGGCCATTAGCCTAGTCCTCACCTATGAACCTGAACCTAATTAGAAAACATCCCATGTCCTTCCCATTCTCACTGATGACAATTTGCAGAACTCGTATACCTTGATGTTTAAAGTCTCCTTATGTAGTACAAGGGCAACCTTTCATTCCTTTTTCTCCACATGCCACTATTTCCATGGACTCTTCCCACTTGAGTGGGGGAGGGGCATTACCTGGCACAGACCACAGAAGGCAGTCTACACATCAGTGTATTGGAGATGAGAGCAGTTCTCCTTGCATTGCATGCTTCTCAGGACTCTCTCTCCTTGGATGTGTTCTCTCTCCAGAAAGACAACATGATGGTTGGGTGGTACATAACATATAAAAAAGAGCAGTCGGACCACCAGGCTGTGTTCCATTTTTAATAAAAGCAAGAGTAAAAGCACATGAGTGCTTTCGGGTCTAAGCCCTTCATCAGATAATATACACTTCAAACTTCACGGGTTTTAAATAAAAATCAACCAATCACAATTCAAATTTGCATCTGCCTCCTTTTTAGGGACAGTTTCAGTGGTATTAACCCATTCAAACCAGGAGCTTTATCTGCTGTTAATTCTGTAATCCATTTGAATTCACTATATTCTGTATAATTAACCAGATCTCCTCCCCTTATATTGATTTTTACTATCTGCAAAACCAGAAACTTAAAAGTATGTCCTGAATTATCTGCCACATGTTGATAGTGCAGGAGTTATAAGGCATATGTGACATCATCAGGCGTAACTGGAAGATGCTCTTAACTGATGACACAAAATAGGTAATATAGTGGGACAGAGGTCTCCTTTTGGCTTCAGGAGAAATAAAAACTTGAAAGATTTACTCTGCCATGAAACTAAGAAGGTGCAGAAAGATAGTATTCAGAGCAAAGGAACCTTTAGGTGCAGAGGATGTAAGGCTTGCCCTTATATTATGGAGAGTAATTTGTTTATACATCCCATCACAGGCAAGATATATTATTTGAATAGGTATGCAGATTGCAGGGCACGAAATGTTTATTTAGCTAAATGTCAATCATGCACATCTTTCTATGTAGGAAAGACGAATTGTATTTTGAAACATTTATCAGATAAAAGGTTAAGAAACCTACACAGTGAGGCAAAAAGCAAGTCTTTCCACATGGCCATCTGCTTACCATCAACATCGCAAAAGAAGTGGAGCAAGCTTACTGTTGGGAAGGTTCTTTGGGAGCATTATGAGCTCTCAGCTAGTCAATGTTAGCAGGCAGCTGATGGACTTGACAGAGAACTGTCCTGAAAGTTGAAGAAATAGTTTAGATGATGTTGCAGCATTCTGACCAGTTATAGGAGCAATCTAAAGAAATGTGAGTCACTAAGCTCAGAGTTTTCACTAATGAAGCACTGATAGAAACTTTGAAATTGAAGTACCAGTGTTTGAAAGACAGGGATCATAGAAATAACTTGCATTTTTCAGGGGTTCTGTTGAACACAGAAAAAGCCAATTATGTCTGCTATGTAAAGGGTAAGTTGACCAAATGGGCCTGTATTCCTGTAAAGGACATCTGTACTGAACGTGTGTACCATAGCCATTGTACTGTACAATCAGTGAAATCTACTACTCACATGCATTTAGTACGTTTTGCAACCTACAACCAAGGAAAAAGAGAGAAGAATTAGCGGGCTCCCAACAGAGTAATTAAGTAAGGCTCCTGCGGGATTTTCTGATGAGTACTATGCAGCAACAAGAAAGCAAAAGAACTGTCTTTATACCCATAATTAAGGTGTGTAAGCAGCTTAAGTTAAAGTTTAGACTTCTTTACTCAGAGATTCTTAAACTGTTTTTATGAAGTGGCAGAATAACTTACGTGGGCCCTGAGGAGTCATTGAATTGCTTGAATCCATGCTACAGGAAATGCTAATTTCACAGGCAGTGTCAGAGATGACACATTTCTCAGTACCCTTCTATTTTGAAAAGTCAGCTGAAGCAGTCATGGCACTTTTTACCTTTTCTCCTTTGTAAAAAAATGAACATCACATCACATCAGTCACCCTGCTAGACAGGGGTCCAGGGAAGTAAATAGTGTGGGAAGAAATAGCCAGGGAATTGTTATGGCTAGGCTTGTATAGGCCCTAGGGCTGATAGCCTAGTACCAACCTATGAATGAATGAAAGAAGGTGAAAGGATGGCTCACACTGTGTGTCCTCTAGTCAATATCTGACAATGGTTAAATAAATGTTGTTGTTGTCTTTCAGCTTTTCCCGGTTAGGGGTCGCCACAGCGGAACTCCGGTCCGCTAATGATTGGCAGTAGATTTTCACGAACGCCAAGGTGCCTGCTCGACATCCAACTTTCAAAGAAATGCACGCCCATTTACGCATGTCTTTCGAATGCCCACCCAACTGCGGGGAGGACATGCAGACTCCACACAGAAGGCACTCCCCGCACTTCAGCCGAGAATCGAACAGGAGAACCTCTTGCTGTGAGGCAACAACGCTAAAGCTGCATTATATAATTAACATACTACTACTTTTACATAAAACATAGCATTACTAGTTGCCATAATCACCCCTTTCTTATCAGGCTAACTGCATTTACAACATGATGTTGGGCATTGTAGAACCCCCCCCCCCAAAATAATAAGTAAACCAGTCACCTAATGCATCTCAGCAAAAATAGAACCCAAACTCACCTCACTAGATATGAACCTAAGAAGTAAGTGCAATAAAATCTATGATATACATGCCTACCTTGCCACATACACTCCTGATGTAGTCATAGCTACTGAAACGTGGTTAAAAACAGAAATAAAGGACAATGAGATCACCCCAATCCCCGATACAATTTACTCTGGCTTGATGGACAAAACAAGTGTGCAGGTGGTGTAGCATTCATCTATAAAAATTCCCTAACCATCACCTTACCTCCACACAGGAAATACCCACATTTAACAATGCTGAACTTCTAATAACACTCCTAAAAATCAACAATAGGAAAATTATATGTTTAACAGCAATTTATATACCTCCAGAGAATAACACTGACACTGCTGAAAGCACCCTGTATTCTATATCCCAGCAAATTAACCATGAAACTGTAATACATGGAGACTTAAATATAGACTGGAAACTCATAAATTCCACTACCTCCCACTGAATCCATAAACATGTTCAACTTCAGACAGTTAACTATTACTAGAATCAGAAAAACTTTAGGAGACACTCAAAATTAGACTGGATTCTTATAAACAAACCAGACAAACTGACAAAAGTAGGCTGCCTCTCAGCATAAGTGACCATATACCAGCATATGCTATTGGAACTTACCATAACCTAGATAGACAGATCTGTAATCAGATACGAAGTACAACCAGTTTCAGCGAATATATTTTAAATGAAATACTAAAACAATATAACTGGAATGTACTTAGAACAATGCCACTAGATACTGCTGCAGAACATGTTAATAACATATTCTTACAAACCTTAAATAATCTAGTACCAGTATCTAGTAAAAGAGTTAAGTCCAAACCCACACCATGGCTGACAAAAGAAACAAAAAAAAATCATGACAAAAAGGGATAACGCCTGGAAAAACTGGTATAAAAATAGAACTTAAAATGCCTTCCAGCAATTTAGACATCTTAGAAACCTTGCAAAACTCCATGTCAAACAGGATAAGCAAAGATACTGTACCAGCCTACAAGACAAACATAAAAACAGCCCAGAACTTTTTTGGTCATTACTAAATAAACTACTCCATCCTGGCAAGGCCACCACTCCCTCTCCAAAACCAGACAATACAACAGACTCTAACCCCATACAGTTTAATTCCTGCTTTATACAGTCAATATTATCTCTCTCAGACACTAATATATCTGCTGTCCTCTCTATACCCCTGTCCAATCAAAACCACCCACAGCTCTTCAGTTTTAGTCCAGTACCTACCTTGCTCCTTTCAACCAGTAACTGCAGGTCTCCCTCAGGGCTCTATCCTGGCTCCTGTCCTACTTAATGCATTTATTTATGACCACCAGTCACCATGTTAGTTTAGTTCAGTATGCAGATGACTCTGCATTACTATTTGTGACCTCAACATTATATAATCCCCAAGACATTTTCCAAAAAACTTTCTTTTCTGTAAAAACCTGGCTCAAAGAATCAAACCTCCTACTCATTCCCAAGAAAACTAAGTTGATGCTTTTTACCTCGAAAAAGTTGCCAAAATCAAAAGCAATTTTTTTTACGATAGTCAACAAATAATACTGTCATTGAAACTGCAACTCACAGTAAACTTCAAGGCATTATAATAGATGACATTCCAAATTATGACCAGCATATATGGCACACCATTAAATCTTCTCACCAGAAAGTAGGCTCCCTTTATAGGATCTATAGATTCCTTACAGATACTGCAAGAAAAACTGTAGCCATCACCTTCTTATTGACTCCTGTCTTATACTCTGCTATCCTAACAAACTTATAGTACTCAAAGAAAGAAACTTGCTTACTGCTACAATAAAGTAGCTATATTTGCTATCAATATCTCTCATAGGTTCCACCATTGTCATAGCTTAAAGCAATTAAACTGGCTTGAACTACACAACTACTTGACATATTCACAACTGATTACAGCACAAAAACTCATTCATTATCCAGAAAAATGCCCTGCACTACATAACTTATTACTGACCTAGTGTCCAGCTGGGAATCTCCGCTCTAGTAACAAATTCTTATTACTTACAAATAAGTCAGATAATGCTGCAGGAGACTCGCTGTACTCCCAGTACATTGCTAATCTCTGGAATAGTATCCCCACACAAACAAAACTCTCCAACATACTCAGTAGCTTTAAAGCAGTGCTTAAACATCATCTTAACCAGTCCTGGTCCTGCACATCCTCATCTCAAGGTTGAGATTTTGTATTCAATGTACGATACTCTCCTTAAACAGAATACACTCAACCACTCACTGAAATGACAAAATATTTTATACATAATTGCTGCCTGTACAATCCACTAAATTGCACGTGGGTTTTCTCTTTAGTAACTTACATCTCTGAAAAATTTTAAAATGCATAAATGTAGCAACTGTTTGTGTATAAATGTAAGTAGAAACCAACCACAACCAAAAGGCACCAAACATAGGTCTGCTGGTAATAAAACAAGACACTACACTACTTTGTGGATCAGGCAGACGATTTATTCAGTACATTAACACTCAACAATTCCTCTGCATTTTCATCCTTACAAACGGACTTCATCAGATTACAAAAACGTGCTGCAATGCCACTCTTGTATATTATCCTCCCCCCACCCTTAATTTGTATTAATCAATTAACTCATTAAATTGTTTAAAACAATTTCAACAGTAAAAAATTGTAGTGCAACTAAAATCATGTTAAACTTTCACATAACATAAAATCATGTTAAACTTTCACATAACATAAAATCATGTTAGCTTGCACATAACATAAGATATTCTGGGAGGAACCACAAAAAATGTAAAACTTAAAACTAGCTGTAAAAAGTAAGTATAAAAATACCTTACTAAAGATTCTTTCCTTCTAGCATGTCTGTCTTTTAACTATGTGAAGCCCATAACATATACTATAAACCCGCCCCTACCCCCCCAACTAAAAAATTTTGAGGCACAAGTAGAAATAGAGTTGAGGAAATGTTTAAATACTGCGAGAACATAGTTTAACCTTACCAAAGACGAGAACATGTTAGTGAATACACTTAGAAAGAATGAATATATTTGAGTGATGAAACCGAATAAAGGGGGAGGGGTGGTGTTGATGGATAGTATTTTATATTCCGGTAAAATGTTGGAGATGTTGAATGATACTACTAGATACACCAGACTGTCCAAAAGTGAGATTAATTTGGCATACAGAAAGATGGACTTTATCCTAAAGGAGATGGTTGATGAAGATTTGATAAATCAGGAAATCTATAGGTACTTATTGATGGACAAACCTAAAATACCATCAATATTTGGAATCCCAAAGGTCCAAAAAGATCTACAAAACCCTCCTTTGAGTCCCATTGTGGCCGCAAAAGGCTCTAAAACATACCCTTTGGTAAAGTATTTGGATATTAAACTAAAGAGAGTTTGGATACAACAAGGTGGGATTTTAAAGGACTCTTGGGATTTCCTTCGGAGTGTGAAAGATGTTATATGAGGAAGGGTGATTATTTGTGACCCTAGATATACACGATTTATTCAATGTTATACCTCAGAAATTAGGATTGGAGTGGTTTGGTGAGGCCCTCCAGGACAAAGGAGAGTTAGTTAATGTTTTAGTATCTATGGGCTTCCAGTGGGGTGGTGATGGGGGCATGTTGTTCCCTGACATACACCAGTATAGTCCTGTCTGTATGGGAGGAAAAATATTTATTTCATTCAGAGTATGCCAAGCATTGGAACTTTTATAGGTGTTACTTGGATGACATTTGTATTTTTTGGACTGGGCCAGAGACAACATTGATGGGATTTATGGATTACATCAATCACACCACTGATTTTTTTGAGATTTACTCATTGTATAACCCAGAAAGAAGTGCACTACCTGGATGTGACTATTCAAAAGGTTGAAGAGGAAAGAAAATTTAATTCAACTCTTCATAGGAAGGACACTTTCTCTAATTCCTATCTTTGCTTACTAGTTTCCATCCCTTTAGGCAAAAACGTAGTATCCTTAGGGGACAATTTATCAGAAGCTCTAGGATGACTTCTAGGGAATGCGATTATGAGAAAGAAAGCAACAAGCTGAAGGAGATGTTTCTGAAAAGGAAGGTACCCATTGGAACTAATAGAAGAATTAATGGATGAGGTAAAAAAATGACAACTAGGAAATTTGGGCCGATTTTAGGGGTCACACTGGAGAAAAATGTTGACAAAAATACGAATAGAAGGGACATGAAAGAAAAATTTGAAAATAAGGGTGGTAATTTTGTCGTGAACTTCAGTAGTGACACTTCACAAATAAGAGATACTGTCACAAAGAATTTGGACAAGTTTGGATGTTACTCTGACCTGGAAGGTTTATTCAGGGAGCCCCTTAAATTTACCTACAGGAAAGGTAGGAACATTAAAGATTTATTACAAAGTAGGATTGCATCAAAAAGAAGAAAGAGAAGTGGTACTTGTAAATGTGGGACTTGCTTGCAATGCCCATATATTATGAACAGTGGACAGTACATATCATGGGTAGGGACAGGACTATAGAAGCAAACACCTATTCAAATTGTCATAGTACAGGAATTATACATATATATATATATATTACTATTTGCAAGTGCTGTGGGGCATTTTACGTAGGTAATACTACTAGGAAACTGAAAAGGAGGATCTATGAACACCTTAATGAGATTAAGAATAAGGAAGTGAAGAATGCCTTATACAAGCACAGTTTACGTGCAGTACGGCATCTTATAACTTCTTTGTACTGGAGAAGTAGAACAAGACCCAAGGGGTGGCCCTTGGGAAACTAAATTTGAGGTTTGGGAGATGTTTTGGCAGCTGGTCCTGGAAGCTAACAGATTCCCAGGACTAAATGAGTATATATATATCCATTGCCCCAGTTCTTAAATTAAGAGCAGCTAAATTGTAGTAGGTATGGAAAAAGATAGGGGATTTAGTCCCACAAGATGGCAGTGTTGCACATGTTTTACTAGGATGTTATGGGCTTCACATTGTTAAAAGACACACTAGTTTTAAGGAAGGAATCTTTAGTAAGGTATTTTTATACTTAACTTTTTACAGCTAGTTTTAAGTTTTACATTTTATTTGTGGTTCTTTCCAGAATATTTTATGTTATGTGAAAGTTAACATGATTTTATGTTATGTGAAAGTTTAACATTTTAGTTGCACTACAGTTTTTTTTACTGTTGGAATTATTTTAAATGATTTAATGAGTTAATTGATAAAAATTAAGGGTGGGAGAGGATAATGTACGAGTGGTATTGCAGCACGTTTTTGTTATCTGATGAAGTCCGTTTGTAAGGACGAAAATGCAGAAGAATTGTTGAGCATTAATGTACTGAATAAATCGGCTGCCTGATCCACGGAGAAGTGTAGTGTTTTGTTTTACTACTAGCAGTCCTCTTTTTGGTGCCTTTTGGTTGTGGTTGGTTCCTTGTTTGGTTTTAGCACTGTTAGCTCCTGGTGTTACATTGTACATAGAAAGGTAACTACTCTGT